>NC_083106.1:32283489-32587967 GCF_949774975.1 Lagenorhynchus albirostris | reverse complement strand
CAATTTATTTAGCCTCAGTGGTGTCTTAATTTCCTCATTTATAAAATGAAGATAAGAATAGTGCCAACTCAGAGTTTTTCTATGGATTCAGTGAAATACTAGATAAAAGGCTTAGAACATTAATTAGCTTGTGATAAGCTCTATAGTGGAAGTGATAGCTATGATGATTGGTGATGATAAAGATGATCATTACCATACATGTTAGCCACTATTTATAGTCTAAGAACCAATCAGATGATAAATAATCAAAAATGAATGTAAAAACCACCATTATATCCAGCGCTATGCTAGATTTTCTCACTTTTTCTTCTTTTTTCTTTATTCCTTTCTTCAAAAATAAGGGGTAGAGAAGAAACGAAACTATAGAAAACTTCACAGGCTAGGCATTTCAACTGTTAAATGAAACCCACATCATTTTGTAACTATTCTCTTAATAATTCCTCATGACACTTACAAGAGAGCTGTTGCTTCTTTGTAGGTGCTAATAAATCCTACACATAGGCATGTGATTACCGATAGCTCAGTGACCATTACCCCTTAAGGAAAATTTTCTTCAAAATGGAGGAGTAAAACCTACATGATATTGAACCCCAAGCCAGAAGGGGGAGAAGAGGTAGGTGAATTAATACTAATCAGTACACACATACACAATCACATAGATAAATAGATAGATAGAGTTTTCAGAGTTTATATAACACACACATCTATGCCTATATTTATTTATAAACATGTATATTCTCATTTAATTATCACTATAGCTCTATAGTCAATATTATTTCTCCTATATTTTACGTGGGAAAATTGAAGTCCCAGCTAGTGCAAATAACTTCTCAAGACCAAATACTTTGTGGAAATATTATTTTCACTCTATCACAATTCTTATTTTAAAATGAAAAGGATAAAATAAATCTCTATCATTGATCTGCCCTGTTGTCTGTAACATTGTCAGTATCTGTGGTTAATCAATTAGCTATATCCTCAGTAAATAATCTCATAACTATAATCTACTGTATATGAGGTGTTTTATAAACCTTATCTTATTTAATCTATCTGACCTCTTACCAAGATAGGAATTATTAGCATTTCATTATAACTCTGAAAATTAATCCTAAAAAAATTTAACTTACAGTGCCTTGGCTAAAAAGCATTAGACTCGGGTTTCAAATCCACTGCAAAATGGTACCTGGAGATTGTGAGAGAGAGTAATCACACTTTTAGCTGATTAAATGAGTTTGATTTGAAGGTCCAGGTGAATTATACCCTAGAATACTGATGGAATCTGCAGTGTGATTAAGAGCCATATATGAAAAATATTTGCAAAATCATGAAAATATGAAATTTGTCACAGGATGGAAAGCAGTGAAATGTCATTCCAAGTTTTTGTTTTTTGTGTTTTTTTTTTTTTTTTTTTTGCGGTACGCGGGCCTCCCACTGCTGTGGCCTCTCCCATTGCGGAGCACAGGCTCCGGACGCGCAGGCTCAGCGGCCATGGCTCACGGGCCCAGCCGCTCCGCGGCATGTGGGATCTTCCCGGACCCGGGGCGCGAACCCGTGTCCCCTGCATTGGCAGGCGGACTCTCAATCACTCTACTACCAGGGAAGCCCCACTCCAGGTTTTATAAAGGAAAGTATTGTAGAATATGAGAAACAGATTGATTTCAATCTCCAGTGAAACATAAACAGTGCTTATTAGGAATCAGAATAGGTTCCCTCAAAGCAAAACATATCAAACTAATTGCTAGAGTTACTATGTATATAATATCTGAGACTCTAGATCCCTGAATCTCAGTGTAATTTCAAATTCATCAGACAGTGTGATAAATCATATGTCAAATTTAGTAAAAATGGTAACAACTACCATGGGTCCAACCTTATATATGTACCAGAACCAGGGCTTGCCACTGTAGATAGATCTTTTCTCATTTATTCTTACAGTAAATTTATGAGACAGACAGGATTATTCCTTCTGATACAGTTGATGAACTGATGCTGAGAGAAATTGTATAATTTGCTTAAGTCATAAGCCTATAAGGGTTAGATCTATGGCTCAAACTCTGGTTTGTTTAAATAGGCATTTGATAGAATGTTTCATTATATCCTCACAAACATGGTTGAAAATATGGGTCAAGTGGTAATCAGTTAACAGAAGTTAGAAGTTGCTGAACAGCCTGACCTCGAATAAGCTCTAGAGATGTCTCCAATAATGAGGCATAGGATTTGTGCTTGACCCTGTCATGTTCAAAATCTGTATCAGTGATTTGGATGAGATCTATCAAATATTCAGATGATGTAAAGCTAGAAGTTATACCTACTGTGTTGAATGGTGGTCAAGAATCAAAAAGAGCCTAGCAGGTGGAACTATGAGCTACAATTAACGAGATGAAATTAATAGAATAGGTTTTGAACTTAGGTAGGCTCACTTGTTTATTCATCCTTGAGGCATTTGTTAATAAGTATTTCCAAAGTTCAGGCACTGTGGTGGGTGCTGGGAGAATAATGATGAGGAATGTGTGAACATTGCCCTCTAGGAGTTTATATTCTAGTGTTTAAGTGAAAGAACAAAGGAAATGACACATAGTAGCAATTTCTGTGAAATAGGAGTTCTTACTTGACTACAGATTCATTTGTACAAGATCAAGATCAAGGAAGGAAGTACATTAAATATATTTGCAAATTTTATAATCTCTATTTTAAGAGAAATTCTGAGTAACCAGGGTTGTTAGCTGTTTAGCTTGGGGAAAAAAAAGATATTTAGATTGAAAAAAGATTTAGGAAATAATAGTGTTCTTTAGATATTTGAGGACTTTCCCCAGGAAATGGGAATTAGACTTAATCTGCATAGCTTCAGAAGGCTGAATTTGGATCACTGACTAAATATTAGAGTGAAACAAGTTTTCATTCAGCATAAGGAAAAACTTTATAGCTTGTAGTTATACAAGATGAAAAGGGCTGCCTTATAAGAATCCATGCATTTAATAATATGTCAAGGAATGTGTAGAGGCATCCCT
Source organism: Lagenorhynchus albirostris (assembly GCF_949774975.1). Taxonomy (NCBI): domain Eukaryota; kingdom Metazoa; phylum Chordata; class Mammalia; order Artiodactyla; family Delphinidae; genus Lagenorhynchus; species Lagenorhynchus albirostris. The sequence continues at coordinate 32,584,959 of NC_083106.1, read as the reverse complement.
ATAAGGAAAGAAGGTTAAGTAACTTCTCATCTTAGTTTTAAGATTCCAAATATAAATATAATATTCATTTGATCTAGTGGAAAAGTATATACCACCAGTTTTCCCATGTACAAAAAATAAAAACAAATGCCATATATTCTAATCTACTATTGAAAAGATAGTAGCACATATTAATCTTGAGATAATTAAACTTCTCATTAGGCATCTAAAATATAAAAATTGTTCCTAAAGATTAATATCTATACAAGAGAAATATTATGTCCACTATTTCAGAGCAGACAGGAAAGTCATACGAAAGGTCGATGTCAAAAAGTTTCAAAAATAGCATCATGATTTATGTGCTGTGTTTGTGGACCTAACAGGGACATTTGATTCTGTTAACCAAGTTTAGTATGTCAGCAACCCTGTGAAAGATTGACTGTCCAAAGAAAGTTAAAATATTTGCTTTCTCTGTGAAGAAATTATACAGAGTTGTAGATATAAAAGAGGCAAACCATGTTTTTTCAACCTCTGTATTTTTAGTAATGATTAGCATTATTGTTTTGATTCAGTTATCAATGTTATAGGAGGTTACATAAAATAACTCATGCAGTTAGTTTTTTTCCAAAGGCAAAAGCTGACAATTATTGTTCTAGATTCCATGTATTTCGGGGCACATGTTCATTTCTGTAACTATAAAGTATGTTCTTAAAACACTCCCCAGTTGACACTTATTCATCATTTGGCACCTTGCTGAATGATTTGAGACTGCAATTCATAGATAATTATTTTATCTTGGAACCATTATCGCTCACCATGCTACTGTTAAATATGGAATGGCTATTTTATTGCTAAAATACAGTGGTTCCTTTGGATGATTGAATAAGAGAGGATTATGGTACTTAAATCAATATCCAAATACGACAAATCCTCTTTCCCTGCTAACCAACCTTTCTGCAAAGTCATCAGACTTGAAGCTTGGCCTTTTTCATCTTAAGAAGCCTGACCAGTTTCCTCTATAATACCTAGAACATGCATTCATTTATGCAGTCATTCAAAATGGCCATTGAATGTCAACATATTTCAGTCACTGTGTTGAGCTAGCTGGAGCATTTAGCCCAGACTTGGGGCATCAGGGAATGTTTATTAGAGAAAGCAACAGTGAAAATGAGAGCTGAATGAATAGGTGTTAGCCAGGCAAGAGGAGGAAAAGCATTCCAGAACAAGGGATTTGCATATGAAAAGTCCTAGAGGTAAGAGAGAGCACTGCATAATTTGAGAATTTCGGATGGCTGCATATGGGTTTAGCGTAGAGTGCAAAGTTTGCAGTGGCTAGACAGAAGGCTGGAGGGGTAAACAGAAGCCAGATTATAAAGGTCTTCCTTGCCATGCCAGAGAGATGATAGTGACCTCAAATGAAATGGGAAATGCAGGAGTATTAGCAGGTTTTAAAAGAGATGAGCTTGATTTTTGACATCTCAAATTCAAATGCTTTTGCATTATGCAATAAGACCTAGCTAAGAAGCAATTAGAAACGTAAGTCTGGAACTCATTAGAGATAGATATCTAGGCAGAATATATATAAAATTTAGAGTTTGGGGTACATAGAAGATAGCTGAAGTTCTAGTAACGGTTAAAATCACCAAGGTAGAAAATGTAGGAAAGAAAAGAGATAAGAGCCAAAATTAGCATCAAGGACCCCAATCTTACTCAACAGAAAAGGGAAGAAGAATCCATGAAAGAGGGTTAGAAAGAGTAGCCATAGAGGTAGGAAAACAATCTACATACTGTACTATTAAAGAACCCATAGGAAGAGAAAATTTCAAATAAAGAGTGGCCAGAAATATCAGCTGCTGCAGATAATTCATATATCATGAGGACTGATTATTGTCAGTAAATTTTGATTTAGCAACAAAGATCTTATGCATGAGTCTGGACTTATCCTTCAATAGTGAAATCAGGAGCCTGTTTGGGGGAGGGGAATAGATAAGTTAGGAGTCTGGAATTAACATGTACACACTACTATATATAAAATTGATAAACAACAAGGACCTACTATATAGCACAGGGAACCATACTCAATATCTTATAATAACCAATAATGGAAAAGAATATATATATACATATATAAATATATATACATATATATATATATATAGAGAGAGAGAGAGAGAGAGAGAGCCTGTTTAAAGAATGAATAGGTGAAAGGGAGATGAGGAAGTAGAGACCAGCAATGTAAACAATGCTTTTAGGAAGCCTATCAAACATAGGATGGAAGTTGTCCAGAAACCCCAGAGATTTTTTTAAGATAAGAAAAGCTTGACCAGCCTCAACTGTCAATGGAAATAAGCCATCAAAGAAGGAGAAAATGCAGGTGCTGGAGGAAATAGGAGACAGGAGGGCCTTCTTCCTAAACCAGAGTTTAGGAAGAGAGAAGCTTTAGACAGAGAACAACACACCACTTCTTGTGGACAGAACTAAATGTCGAAGGGATGGAAAGTAATGCAGACAAGATGGTGTGCTGTTTGGCAGGAAGCTAAGGGAACACCCAATGAGGGCTGCCTTTTCCCTGAAAATAGAGGGCTAACATCTGCTGAGAGTGAGGTGGGGAATTAGAAGATTTGAGATTTGCATCCTATCATATAGAAAACTGGATCCATTTAAGAGTGAATTATAAAATCTATCTGTAAGTAACACAATGTGTTTTCAAACATAACAACAAATAATGAAAAAAAAAACCCACGGTATTCTAAAATTCATTGTGATAATGGCATGGTTTCTCCCCAGAGAGTAACATAAACATAAAAAAAGTCAGAGGAAAAGACTTCAGTTATTGTTTGTGGTGAATGACCACACATACCATACCAAACACTGGCCATTAGATGACACATGAGAAATAAATATGTTCTTCTAGATTAATTGAATAAAGCAAAGAGCACAGCATATGGAAAATCTACTGTAGAGCCCACAGGTGGCCATGTGCTTCCAGCTGAGCTGATCAGGAGATGGGTTCACTAGCATATCTATACATGTATTTTGTTACTGACATTTTTGCTTCTTAACCTTTTAAAAAATACTATTTATAAGAAATTACCCTTCTGACCATTCCAAATGCGGTTTTATAAAATCAAGCTAAAATCCAACTCTAAATTCCTTCTATTTCTTCCTTTTTCTCAACTCCTAAAGTCAATTGTCCCATTTCCAGTAAATTCCACATTTCTTATTTGCCATGTTTCTTATTTGCCATTTTTAAAATTTTTTCTAAAAGTGGAAATAAATTCTTATAGGTTAGAATGTTATTTTACCTTTTCCCTCATTAGATTCCTCCTGGTGCCTTTCTCAGTACCTGGCTTGTAGCTCTTCCTAAGTCCTTATTGCGTGAATAATTGCTAAATATATTGTTAAATAAAGTTCCACTTTGTGAGAATTTTAATTTCAAAACTGTTTACACAATATTCTGAAACTGTTCTCATTTTCTTGTGGAAATGTCTTAAAGCATATTACCCAAGTGCCTCTTACTATGCAAACATAAAAAGAAAATATTGACTTGAGATCCCTGGTTTTAGGTTGGGTCCTCCTATCTATAAAGAATGATCAACATTTGGCAAGAATTAGGTGAATAACATTCTTAATGTGGTAACTAGGCTGACTTTTTTTTTTTTTTTTTTGCTATTCCTGCCTCTTAAAATATTTATGTTTTCCACCTTGGTTTGGTTTCAAAAAGCCCGCTGATGGGTATGCACCAAGGCCCCAGGATTTTTAGCACTTTTTTTTAAACACCTTGTAGAGAAGAAATGTAAATAGCCAGGTGCTACAATAAATTTTAGAAATTTGTGAGTCTATTCCCCAGATTAGAGTAAGAGAAAAACTAATGCAGAGATTGATGTAGGGAAAAGAGAACAGAAACTCTTGTCAGTATAGCTACAACAGCCCAGTATTCGTTTCTCAAATCAAAGAGCTTCTTTAAAAGTATGTATCAATATGTTTAAGAGCTGAGTTCTCTCTCAATGATATGTGTGTGCACATGCGCATGTGTGTTCACAGGAGCACACAAACGCGTAGGTGGGGAGCTGTATGATAAATTACATTCTTTCATTAATTTAAAAACAAACATCCCTCTTCCTTTACAGAATTGTCAACATCACACTGCTGGTGACTTCTGTGAACGATGTGTTCTTGGATATTATGGCATTGTCAAGGGATTGCCAGATGACTGTCAGCAATGTGCTTGCCCTCTGATTTCTTCCAGCAACAAGTAAGATTGTGAAATATTACCATGTTTCCCAATCAGTAACACCATCTGTGTAGCACATGGGCTTTCTATGATTTGGCTATTCTTTTCATGTAGACAAAAGTCTCAATTTAAGATAGAGTTTTTAAACAATATAAAAACATGACAAAAGTGAGCACATAATACTCTATGGTTCATTTTTCTTTTAAAACTCTGTCCCAAGTAAATAATGCTTATTAATTAAAATGTAAATACCAACATTAACTTATATTTATGAAATAAATAATATATGTACAAATGTGCATATTTTATAAATTTTTAGAAAGGTCTAGTGTTTGCATATAGTTCTGCCATAAATTCAGCTATGAAGGATTGTTTGATGCATATTATATAAATTTTGTAGCTGTTTCCATTCATTTTATGTGTTTATTAATTCATGATTGGTAAAGAATAATCAAGGAAATAATTGAAAAATAATGTTGTTAAAGCAGGGTGACTTATTGTTATACTCCAGAGTAAGTCAATATCTCCCAGAATCACAACCCCCTTTCTGTTAAGATAGTCTGAGCTTGGTACCATGGAAACACAACCATAAGGGGAAACAAACGCTGGCATATTTTATTTTAGTGCTGTCAGAACATTCTGCACTGTTTATGTATTGATGAAAACCCCTAGGTGTTTTCACTTACCTTTTTGCTAAGGCTATCTATACTTTCTGCTAAGTGATTTATAGACATCAATCTCTACATTGTAGGGCATTTATTTCTCTTAAGAATTTGCTTTTGAAAAGAATGTAGGGCACTTTGTTCAGAATTAGAATCCTGGACACCTTATCTTGAGTGTATAAGAAGCACAAAGCAACTCAGATGAAGAACTGTTTCCACCTATACTCACTAAGTTTCTTTTTCCATCTCTGGCTTTGTTTACATTCTGCAAACATTTTCACGTAATTGTCTCCCTTTCCTCTGTAAGCACCTCTTTTTGGTTGAACAGAGTCACAAGTTTTGCATAGGGTCTCAAATGTAAATTTTTAGGTAAGTGGTGTATTGATGAGGATAAAATACATGATCTTCTTGTTCATCCAAGCACCAAGTGGTAGGTGTATGAAAAATATCATTTTCCTTTCCCTAATCTACCTCTGATGACCAGATTTTGAACAAGAGAATGCTGTTTATTGTTTATTAAAATATAAATGATCTGGATTAGAAAGATTCAATAATTACTTTATAATTTCCTGTTGGGCGGACTATAGCAAAAGCTCCAGGAGATATAGAAAAGAAGCATAACACCTCTTGGAGAGGCTCACAGTAAAATGGGTGTCTTCAGAGAGGTCAACTGAGATATAAAGAGAATTCAAAGGCACAAAGTACCACAGTTGACTGTGGAAACTTAAAGAACATATTTAAAGAAGTAGGAGTATTTATAATAAATTTAAAATGTATTTAAATTATTAAATTTACAGTGGATTGAAGGGTTTTTACTGGTGGAGATAGTAGAAAATGTAAGGAGCAAAAGCTTAGCAGCAGAAAACTCAAATCATGTTTAAGAACTGTTAAGAGTTTGGAGCATGGGTTCAAATAGAATTTCATAATTACAGAAGAAAATGAATGAGAGAATGGAGGCCATAGTGTAGAAATCCATGAATACCAGTCTAAGAAATTGCTATTTAATTTTCTATGTAATGAGGAAACATTACACATTTTTATTAAAAAAAAAAAGATTAATGTGATGAGAGCCACACTTTAGGAAGACTATTATGATGGAATTGAGTGTAATGAATTGAAACAGGAAAATAAGAAAAGCAAAGAGACTGATTAAAAAGCTATTGCACTAGCTTAGGCAAAAGATAATTAGAACCTGAAAGTAGGTAATAGCAACAAGAATAGAGACAAGGAGATGGATGTGAGAAAATTGTTGAATGCAGCTCTACAGGGTTGATAGCTAATTAGATACGACAGGTTTAGGCAAAGCAGGATTTGAAGCCAGGGATTTGTAGCCAGGTTGACCCCCCAAAATGGTGGGGTCATTAACTGAAATAGAAACCAGGAGAGAGCTGCTATAGAAGAAAGACAATTTATGTTTCAAATAAGTTAAATTGATATGAAAGGTCTATCTGAATGGAAATATGCAAATAGCCACAAGAAATCAAAACCTGAAAATTGGGAGGGCAGATGAAGGAAGTGATATGTTAATAAATGAATTATAGATAAGATTCCCCAGGGTCATGTTACTCAAGGGGAGCACATGGAAAGAAGGAAAGACAAGACTATGTACATTAGAGAAGTCAGAAGAGAAAGAAGACCCAGGACAAGAGCTGTGAGGGAGGCAATGGAACCAAGGCCACGCTGCCACTGACACAGTGAGAGAAAAGAGCAGCAGAGAATGAGCATTGGATGCTGCTCTCCCAAGGGAGACTAAGTACATACAGTGGCAATTAACTGTGCAGGTCCCTGATGGATTTTGGCAATCAGTAGTGGAAGCAGACATTAGGTCACGTGGGTGTGAGTGCACAGCTCTAAGAAATGTGAAGAAGGGAAAGAAATAGTACTACCTCGATTGATTAGCAGGATCAACAAAAAAGTGTTTTCATATTTGTTTCACTTTTGTTTTATATGAGTTACGTAATTTAAGTATATTTTTATACAAAGGACACTGTAAGAATCAAGTATGAAATCAAAGTGGCTAGTTCAGTGGCTTTCAAACTTTATTGATTGCAACCACTGTAAGAAAACCTTTTTTTAATCATAAGCTAGAATACAAAAAATGTGTGTGTGGATATCTAACTAGCTAGCTAGCTAACTAACTAGCTAACTAGCTATACATATATAATATATACTGTAACTTCTATTCAATTTTATTTTCTTGTATTATTAGAAGAAACTTTAGCCAAAACCCACTAAAGTGATTTCATGACCCCCTAAGGTCATCACATAAAGTTTGGAACATTCATTAACAAAGTAAAGACCTATGTATGATGAGAAGAGAAGCACTTCTCCCTGAGATAAGAAAAAAAGATTCTGAAACATAGATGGAGGAGGCTGAGATATCCCTCTTCATAGATGGAGGATGGTGAGTAAGTGATTACTAACTCACCCACATATTAGTTCAAGTCTCCAATATCTCTTACCAAAACAAATACAATGAACTTTTAACCATTGTGACAGTACAGCATTGCTCGCATACCCTCAAGGGTTTTCCACTGCCTACCAAGGAAAGCTCAGATATTTTAGCAGAGTGTTAGAAACTCTCTGCAATCTGACCCCTCTTTCCAGGCTCAATGCCCTCTCCTCCCTTCTACAATGAGGCCAAGTTTGAGTTTCTCGGAGCTTTTCTTCTCCAAATGTGTTCAGCAGTTTTTGCCAGACAAAGAAAAAGCTGCATGGTTTCACATATGGGTGTAATCTAAAAATGAGCAAACTCATGGAAACAGTGTACAACGGTAGTTGCCAGGGAGCAGGGAACGGGAGAAATTGGGAGAGGGTGGTAAAAGGGTGCAAACTTTCAGTTATAAAATGAATAAGGTCTAAGGATCTAATACATAACATAGTGACCACAGTTGATAATACATTATTGTATAATGGATACTTACTAGGAGAGTAGAACTTGTGAATTCTCACACAAAGGAAGGTAAATATATGAAGTGATAGATATGTTAATTATCTAGATGGTGGGAATGCTTTCACACCATACACGTGTATCAAATCATCACGTGTACACTTTAAATATATTACAATTTTTTTTGCCAGTTATACTTTAATAAAGCTGAAAAAACACAAATAGATATATAATGTAATATCAGATAGTGAAAGTGCCACCAGGAAAGAATAGAGCAGCCTCAGTGAATCTGGAGTGAATGGGGTACCCTTTTAGTTAGGGTGCTTGATGAAGATCTTCACAAAGAAACAGGTGAGGCTTGTTCAGAGCCTTGAATGAAGTAATGGAGAGAGTCACCTGACTACCTGGAGGAAGAGCAGACCAGCCAGAGGAAAAAATAAGTGCACTGGCCTGGAGACAGGCCACGCTTAGTAGACAGCAAGGATCCAGGGCAGCTGGAGCAGAGCGAATGGGGACAGGGGAAGGGTGACAGGAGTTGGAGTCAGGGAAGCTCCAGTGAGTAACTAAACGTCCTGAAGGCTAAAAATCTGCCAATGGCAAGAGGTGGCTTAGAACAGGATAATGCAATGAATTAATTATGGTGACACCAGCAGCATTTGCAGATAGAATACCTGTGGAATGTGAGAGAAAGGAGACAAAGGTGACTCTGTGGTTTATGGCAGAGCAAATGGAAGCAAAGGAAGCAAAGTATGGCCATTGACAGAGACAGGGAAAACGATAGAATGGTTAGCGGTATTTTTTGGAGGACAGGAGCTCAGTTTTAGATCTGTTAGGATAGGTGCAGTATTTAGAGCCTTTTAATACTGAATGAGATCATTTAGGGGAGAAAGGACAGGACAGGATAGGAGAAACCTAAAGGCTGAACTGTGAAGCATATTAAGAGGTCAAGGACATGATGTAGATCCAGCAAAGGAGACTGAAAAGGAACAATCAGTGAACTGGGATAAGGGGGTGGGATCCCAGAAGCTAATTCATTGCAGTAGACTCCACAGGGGATGACACAGAGCAGCAGACTCTAAATCTCAGAAATTCTGTTGAAGCAACCTTGGAATTAACAAATCTAAGGGAATGTAAAAGATGGCCTACAAGAGGAAAAATAGTCGGATTTCTGAGTGGTCCTGCAGACAGTATGAAAATTGAGAGGAGATGAGGGATTTGGGAGCATAAAGAATAGACTCTAACCTCAAGTAAGGTGTAATTCCTACTTCCTCTTTCATAAGTCCTTATATATGATGTAAGGAAAAAGTTTAGTCCACCATAATGTCATAATTCAAAAAAATTTATATCTACTATCCAAGGAGAATTATAACATTCCTGCATAGTAATTGAGACAGATATGTTACTATAAAGGAATATAATTTAATTATGTTGGCTCTGTAGAATTTCCCTTGAATGTCTAAAAATCTGTTTCCAAGTGCCTATATATGTATATGAGTTTGTGTGTGCATGTGTGTGTGCACGCGCAGATGAACTCAGCATCAAGCTGAGTTAAAAGAGCTAGAAGCTTGCAAGAATGTGTCAATTATGTATTTGTGGGTCTATTTTTGTGAAGGCAAAAAAAATAATTTGTTGAATAATGATGTTGTGAGTAGTTGATCAGTTTGTTCACATATTTTGCAAAGGTTAGAGTTTATTACTCATTCATGTACTATCGATTTAATGCATTAGACAGAAAATTGAAATAGTGTCCTAATGGCACCTGACCAATAGGAGTTGCAGCTCTGGTCTATATACTTTATTGCTTTTTCAGCATCAACTGCTTTTGCAGACCAACAAAAAGGAAAATGGTGTTTGCAGCATTACCATTTTGCAACGAATATATGTGTCTTTTCTTCCTAAATTTCCAGTGTACCATGCATTTTGTCCAGTGGGAATGAAGCACTACTTGTATTTGAGAGAAGTTTGTAACAATACAAAAGTACGTTTTAGCATAGTTTAGTTTTCAAGTCTTGTCTGGTATTTCTTTTGTGGTGTAAGGTGATCAAGAATCCTGGAGAAGGGCTGACTGGCCATGGTCTGTCAGTGTTGTAGTGACAACAGGGCATGTTATATGAGACCTACTTACTAGAAGAGATTATAAAATTGTCAGAAAAGCTTATTCATTTTCATGCAGAAAGATTTCCATTCTTCTTTCCTCACACTAGATCACATTATTTTGTACTTAAAGTAAAATGTAGCTTGAAATCTGTATATAAATTAGAAAAGGCACTCTTTTATTTTAAGTGAAACATCTATTCACACGTCATGCATTGAAATGCCAGTGGCAGTTTGGGCTTTTTAGAAAAAAAATTATATAGCTTTTATGTCCCCATTTTTTTAACCTGAAAGATATTCAATAATACTTATTCTACTATCTGACAAATATGCAGGAATTCTCATCATGTTTTTCTTCTGATTCATGAAAAATAGTACACTTTCTCTGGATGTTTAATATTTTCCTGGTTGTCACATAATTATTAAAATTTCAAAGTTTTAACATGGTCGGTGAGATGCGTTGTTAATTCATCAAAAAACAACCATCTTTATTTGCTGACTATTATTAGTAGTACTTAGTTGTGATAGCCTACCCTTGAATAGAAACTTATAAATATGCCATTTCTAACCATCAAAAAATAGTCATCTAGTTAATAGATAGAATTGCTTAAATTTATAAAATAAATAAGTCAAAAGATTTTTTGCAATCTTCCTTTTCTGATTCAGTTTCAGCCCTTCTTGTGTCGCGGAAGGCCTGGATGATTACCGCTGCACAGCTTGCCCTCGAGAATACGAAGGCCAGTACTGCGAACGGTAGGAACAGTCATGATACATTTAGAGCAATGATGCATAGAGATCATATAATAAAAGATCATAGTAGAAAAGTATTCATTATTTTTATGTCATTATTTTCATATTCTCTAGTAGCTTATATGCTTTCAAAAGTATTTTTATATCTTTAGACTTTATCCAAAGAAAGTTGTTTACTTCCATCTGTTTAGACTTTTTCTAAGATTCCAAATTACTTCACAATTATCTGATTTATATTTTAGCATATATATATGTATATACTCCAACATAGATTAGAGAGGGAGAGAGAGACAGAGGGAGGGAGCATTTTACAAGAACAAATAAATAATTTCCAAAAGCTTATCTGTAGTTAACAGTAATAAAAAGCTGGCCACACATAATTCTCATTTGAGTTCACTGGAAGTTGTTGGCTAGCACTAACTGCATGCACATCGCTGTTCTGAGCACTCTGGCACTACATCAGCAAGTATACACGTAATTCAGAATATAAATGGTATCAGGGATTCTTAATTAAAACCACCAAACATTAAAGTGTTATTTGGTTCTCCTTTTCAACACGCAAACAATAGTATTTAAATGCCTCCTCTCACCATATTTTTTACAAATTCTGATAATGCATGTAGGTAGTTATTAAATTGAATGCTAACATGTAATACAAATGGTAAGTTAAGAAACAGAATTCCAGACTGACTGTCTAGGAAGGTTGTAATTTATATTTTTCTAGATGCATATTTTCTATAAGGTCAGTATCTTGGATATTCAAGCTTATCACCACTATTTTTAGTAGGTTTTTATTCTTTCTAAGGTAATGGAGAGCAACTGATATTAACTATTAACATTAAACACACATGATAATTTTAGTGTAATTGATAACAGTATAAAGTTCTATAAAGACCCATGGACATAGCTGAGCTCCACAAACTACTGGGTCTCATTTTTCTCTTTTATAACATCAGAATAGCTGATACTCTACCTACTTTCCACTGACATTATGAAGATCAGGTAAATAGAGGATACCCTGCCTGAGTACCTACATAGAGGTCTCCTCTCCCATAGGAGAGGCAAAAAAGCCTGAGAATTTACCCCCCACGCCTTCCTCCAGTGGCCCAGATCTAATGACTCGCTAGCGTGGGAGTACAAAAGTCCAGCTCCTTTGCCCGAAAGCTGAACAAATCTTGAGATGCTATTTATGCTCCAGAGCTTTCCATGGACTTAGGCTAAGACTGGGACCTCACCTGGAATCACACCATTGCCTAGATTCTTTCTTTTCCATTTCCTGCTTCACCCACTCCTTTGCTGGATTCTTCCAGGAGCACTTCCTTAAATTACGAATCTCTTTGCAAATATAAACCAATATTATCATCATCAATTTAAGAATCGTCTTTTAATATAACCAGCAATGGTTGTGTTAATAATGGAAATAAATAGGTAACTAAATAATTAAACACGTTTTCTAAATTCCAATTCTGTTTCTATAAGTTTGCAAAATATATTTCTAAATAATTCTGTATGTGGTAACTTTAAACACAATATCCACTACTTGCATATATATGTATGTGTATGTATGTGTATATATATATATATATATATATATATATAAAACAGTACATTCACAATTTCCATGCCAACAGAGATTTGTAACAATTAGGTAACTAAAAGCAGTACAAAATCCAAAAACATTTCCATTTGTTGTGGAGATATATACATCATTTGAATATGTATATTTTAATGTCAGCCAGCGTGCTTTAGTGTTCATGCTTAGGCTAATATTCATTTCATGCCCTTGTAAACACCAGTAGGATGATGACTAAAACATCCCTGGATGCCAAGGGGATTATCTGCCATAATTTATGAAAAAATGTTTGATACTATAGCTACATTTGTAAATTGGAGTTTCCACTATCTATAAAAGCGTGTATATAGAAAAGACTGGAAGGGTACACTGAAATGACAATTATTGTCATAAGGCAGAGTGATTATAGAAAAATTACTTTTTTAACATCCATAAATGTTTAATCAATAAGAGGTGACATTTATATAGCATAGAGATGAGCAGGGTCATACACTATCAAATGGGAATGGCTTGAATTGTTTTTGCAGTTCTCAAATGTTGTTACAGCTCCACATTCATCATCTCTAACACATAAATGATCAGGTTATATTTCCCTGAAAAATTGCTTTTATTCAGCTAAATTAATCCAAAGGTCTTGCTTAAATTTTTATTGTAACCTTCCAAATAAATTTGTTTCACTTCTGAGAGCTTCTTAAATCATTTAAATCACCTTATGACCTGCCCAAACTCATCAGCTCAGGTCTAAAACTGCTTAAATGTCTTGAGTATCACTGTATTATAGAAACCCCTACCCATGCTTTGTCTTCGTTACTCTTGTAACTAAAACTCTTTGAACATTTAATCATTCTGAACCTGCTTAGAATTGAATTCTTTCACCTGAAAATGTTAAGAAACCATTTAAGTGGGCTTATTTAAATGATACTTTTATTGAGCATTTGTAATAGTACATTGGAAATAAAATATTAAAACCATAAATGTATAAAAACCTAACGTTACAGATCATTTTCTTCTTGCTTTGCTTTTTCTAACCAGCATGGGATGAACTAACTTTCACAATCAGCCTGCAAGTTTCTACAATCCCAGGCCACTAAAGATGGTCCAGGATTATCTGGCTAGTGTTTGCAACTTTTGCCTTCAATTTCCTACTGTCTCTCAGCTTCCTCCCATATTTTCCTCTTGAACAAAAATTCTTACCGTTGATTATATTTAGGCTATGTGTATAATTTATTTTCCAATCCAGGATACTCTAGGGAAAGACAGAATATGTTTTTAATACTTAAGCCAGGACAACAGGCAAACTGGGACCATTCTGGGTAAACCAGAGCATATGGTTTTGCCAGCATCTTGTGAAGTTATCAGACTTCCAGTAACATAACCGACAGTGGTATATACGTAGATGAATGGTTGTTGCACAGACGGGTAGAAGAGAGTGGATGGCAATTTGGCTTCATCCAGTTGGATTTCCTTTCTAATTTCTCAAGTCGGTGTTACATATTTTATTGGCATAACATTACCCCACTTCCAGAGATACACAATGAAAAATCCATCTTGAGGAAGATGTGGTAGAAAGGAAAGACCAGGCGAATTAAATAGAAAATGTAGTAGTTTATCGCCACTTGCTTCTTTTTGCTCATTGGTAAAATTAATGGGTTGAATTCCTTGGTCATTTTGATCTCTAAAATGCGTGCTTCTAGGAAAGCCCAGGAGTAAATAGAAAATTTTATTCATTTCTAATTTAAAAATGAAACCTTCAAAAAAAAGTTTATTATCTAGAGCAGTAGTGGGCAGAGTATGGACCACAAAATTTGGCCCATTGACTAATCCTGTATGGCACTCAAGCTGGGAATGGCGGTTATGGGCAAACTTTGATGACAGAGAGCAATAAATTTGAGCCCTAGTTAAGTAAATTTGATACCTCAACAAGAATCCCATTCTTATTATTAGTTTGGTTTTCCATTAGTAGATTATTATTATAAAACAATTTATATTCTATTATTATGTTTTGAATTCCATCAACCAACAGTGTTTGAAAATTTCTTTCACTGCATGAGTTTGATTTTGCCTCTTGACCTGCAAAGCCTAAAATATTTACAGTCTGGTTCTTTACAGGAAAAGTTTGCTAACCCCTGATCTGTTGACTTCTGGTATCAATTTTGTTTCATTCAAACAATACACACACACACAACAACAATTTCGAGACATGACTTACTATTAATCTCCTTTGCTTTGTCACTGTTTAAATTCAGGTGTGCCCCTGGCTATACCGGCAGCCCAAGCAGCCCCGGAGGCTCCTGCCAAGAATGTGAGTGTGACCCCCATGGCTCACTGCCTGTCCCCTGTGACCCTGTCACAGGGATCTGCACGTGCCGACCCGGAGCCACGGGGCAGAAGTGTGACGGCTGCAAACACTGGCATGCGCGCGAGGGCATGGAGTGTGTTTGTACGTATACTAACTTAGCTATTAGTTCTGGGGGCCTTGGTTCCATTTCTATCTCATTTCCAATGGCAAAGACTGACTTTTTTTTTTCTTATTCTGCAATAGCTAGTGTTACTCTTCATTTTCTCTGACACTATCTATCCACCTTCTTCTGTTTGCCTGCTGTTTTTGTCTCCACCTCCTGAGCCGAGAACAGCTGAGAAAATCCTCAGCATGCTTTAGTCAGTTCATTGAAGACCTACAGCAAAGCTCCCGGAGGCAGATTTTATTTTATTTTGCCCATCTCAGAGTTTGCAGTTTTACCTAAAGTTGACATTGCCTTTGTGACAGATTAAAGGTCTGGGTTTATTAAATATTTTTAGAGTCGTCCTGAATTTGTAATCAGCTGGACAGACACTGTAAGGCTTGAATTACAACTGACTTTTCTTTTCCGAGTTTTTACAGAAATCCATGGGCATCCTGCTTCGTAACTTTCTCTTGCCCTACAGAACCTGGAAGCAGTGACAATGAACTCAGGTGTTTTTACTCATATGTTTTGTTTTGTTTTAATAACTGCTTCTGGATTCAGTAATGCCATACTGAACATACATCGAATATCAGTAGTTAAATAGAATTCTTGGATCTTATATAAATTCTAATCTAAAACAGTTATTTATAAATTTAGAGAGGACAGTTATATTATGGTATTCTTTTCCTTGAGGGAATTTACATTAGTGGTCTTAATTCTTTCTAACAAATAGAAATGGAAATTATTTAAGTGTCTTTTATTTCAATATTTATTTATTTTAATGTATTTACACAGGCCAGTATTTCTGGTTTTAACACCTTATGTGTGTCTGAAGCTTAACATTTTAACTAGAACTTTTGTTTGTGCTCTAGTTTGATGAGTTACCTCAAAAGCTAAGGCTGGCTTTTTAGATATGCCAAAAGGTAAAGACTGGGTATGTTTGGGAATATAACTTTTTAAACTTTTTTTCTATGTATTTCAATAATCTTTGATGAAAGTGTATTGCATTTAAAATAAAAGTAAGTGTCAAGGTTGATGGGAGGG
This sequence comes from Lagenorhynchus albirostris, assembly GCF_949774975.1. NCBI lineage: Eukaryota > Metazoa > Chordata > Mammalia > Artiodactyla > Delphinidae > Lagenorhynchus > Lagenorhynchus albirostris. The sequence goes on along the minus strand of NC_083106.1, from coordinate 32,569,289 downwards.
GAGAGATGAAGTGTAATATGTAATATACATTTACGTTATCGTATTCAGTTATTGGTGTATACATATTCACTCTTCTCAAGTAAAATGGCATATTTTAATGATAATTGAAATGGACTTCCAATGTACTCCAACTAGTTTTAATATTATTGAAACTAAATTATTAGTATGGAAATATTTAACTAAGTAATATATAGATATTCCTAACCTAAATGCTAATCTAACGGACCTTGAACTTTAAAGTAATTAGTTTTCTAGAGGTGAGATCAGAAAAATCTGATCTCTTTTTCTATGAGTTTGTTGGTTTCTTTGCTTTCTACCTTGTTCCATTAATCTATATGTGTATTTTTGTGCCAGTACCATACCGTTTTGATAACTGTAGCTTTGCAGTAGGGTCTGAAGTCAGGGAGCCTGATTCCTCCAGCTCTGCTTTTCTTTCTCAAGATTGTTTTGGCTCTTTCATGTATTTTGTTTTTCCATACAAATTTTAGAATCATTTGTTCTAGTTCTGTGGAAAATGCCATTGTATTCTGATAGAGATTGGATCAAATCTGTAGATTGCTTTAGGTAGTATGGTCATTTAAACAATACTCTTCCAATCCATAAGCACGGTATATCCTTCCATTTGTTTGTGTTGTCTTCAATTTCTTTAACCAGTGTCTTACAGTTTTACAAGTATAGGTCTTTTACCTCCTTAGTTAGATTTATACCTAGGTATTTTATTCTTTTTGATGCAATTGTAAGTGGGATTGTTTTCTTAATTTCTCTTTCTAATAGTTTGTTGTTAGTATATAAAAATACGATAGATTTCTGTATATTAATTTTGTGTCCTACCACTTTACTGAATTCAATGATGAGTTCAAATAGTTTTGGGGCAGTGCCTTTAGGGTTTTCTATATATAGCATCATGTCATCTGCAAACAGTGACAGTTTTACTTCTTCTTTTCCTTCTATCTTTCTATATCCTTAAGCTAACTTAGAGCAAGAAACCAAAGAATGGATTGACCCAGCACATTTGATCTGCAGGGCCTGTTTTGTCACGTGTGCCTATAGTAGAATTTTATAATGCCCGTGAGTGGGAGTGGATGAAAGTAGCCTGGTTCTGGCAAGAGAATATTTATATAGTAAGAGAAATGTCTTCTGAGAAAAGCTTCTTTGGAGCCTGGAGCATGTATTGTACAGTTAATTCTTCTCTCTTTGGTTCATTCTCTAGAAAACACAGTTTAATTTGGCCTACATCATGGATATGTATACCCCCCCAAAAATGTAGGATAAATGACATTGGCATGATCATTGCAGTATCTCAGGTGAGCTGCATATTGGTGGAAGGAGTCTCCCTGTATAGTTAGTTTATGCTCTTAATTTATTTAACAAATAATTTTAAATTGTGCTGTAGAGGACACAGAGAAAATGCAGAAAGCATGAAAGAACTTTTCTTGACCACCTACATTTCTAAAAGAAACTAATAGCTGCCACGGACAATTGCCAGAGAGCAAGCTAGGGTTTTATTGGATCCAAAATAGTGAGTTTCTTGCAGGACACAGGCTTTTTATACATGGGCATTCCATTACTATCATGAAGAATTTACACGAATAGTCTGTGCCTTTAGTAGGAGATATTTAGATACAAGAGTCTCTCATAGTTAGCCAAATTCAAACCACCAACGTTCTCAACCCCGCCAAACCAACTCAGTGCCTGGGCACACCTGACCAACGTATCTGCTTTCAATCCCAGGCATCCCCTACAGCCCCTTCCGCCACACAGGATTCATCACAGTAGTAATTCTTTAAAGGTTCACCCGTGTTGAGAGCCTTCCATTTGTCAGAAATGATGTTAAGTGCTTTATATGCTGTTCTTTTCATTCTTGCCACGTCCCCATACATTATTATGTCCACAGTGTGATTTAAAAAAAAAAAAAAAAAAAACTGAAATCAACTATACCCCAACAAAAATTTTTACATTTTAAATAAATAAATAAATAAAACTGAATTTAGGTGATTTAAGTCACCTTTCCAAGGTTCACCCTGACTTTTCAACAGAGTTGTGATTTGAACCTAGATCTGTCTTGAAAATCTTACTTTCTTAACCCCTATGCTGACTGTTAATGCAAGGCACAAAAAGAAAACATGGTTTTCCCAATATATTCAACATTAATTATTTCAGTTCTTAATTCATTTACTTCTTCTGGGCTTAGAGCCCATCTTACCTCTATGAAGAAGAAAGATAAAATGGGCTTAAAAAATGAAAAAATTTTAATGTGTATAATGTCAGTAGGTACATACATTTTTATTCCCCTCTGCTAACCATTAAGACTCTTTCCTCTAAGTTTTAAAACATTATGGTAGTTATCAGGAGTTCCCTGGTGGTCTAGTGGTTAGGATTCAGAGCTTTCACTGCTGTGGCCCAGGTTCAATCCCTGGTTGGGGAACTGAGATCCCATGAGCCACATGGTGCGGCCAAAAAAACCAAAAAAACGTTATGGTAGTTATGATAGATTCTTATTCATCAGAGGTGGTCAAGTGGAGTCCTGTCCTCTGTGCAGATGAGAAGACACACTAACTGGGTGCTCAGGTTTCCTCCAAAGCCTTTTCATTTTTTTCTTGTGGGGATAATTGGAGAGAGCTCTGCAATGCATTCTTTCTTTACAGATGTTGATGAGTTCTGAGTAGATATTTTATTGGATTTCCCAAATCAGGACTTCTTACTAAGTTAGGTTAATACAAATCCAACTTCTTCTTTCAACCCTCATTCATAATTTACAAGTCATTTTATAAAGTGAGAACAACCACCTGCCTTTCTGAAATCTGAGACTCGGCAAGAAAAGCATTATTTATTTAATAGTAAAGTTTTGTATTGGGAAGCACAAAACTTGGATTTTTTCATGTCCTATTTTCTACAGACTAGTAGTTAACACTGAACAATTTGTACAATGTTTAAAATAGATTATGAGTGGCGTAGTAAAATATATTATTCTCCTAAAGAACAGAATTTAAAATTAGTAGCTGTTGGCAGGATGTCATTCTGTAAAGAGAGCCTGAAATATCATTTTATAAATATCATATTGATGCTTTCTATTTTTATTCAAAGCATATGAAATATTAGGTATATATCAGCTTTATTATTTATAGTCACAATTTATCTAAAATATAACATTTTAGAAGATGCTTTTCTTGCTAATGTTGCAAAAGCAATCATAAACTGTGGTTTTTTTACCTGTAACCTAAGGTAAGCCTAACTAAATGTGGTAGTGCACTAACTCTGTAAAATGTGCACTTTCTAGACACTTGATAAAACCCAAGGTTTGAAGTTTTACCCTGACTTGATACCGACCTGCAGAGACACAGTCTAGATTGTTGTTTTTATTTTTATTTTTTTTAATTTTATTGAACCCTAGTTGATTTACAGAGTCTTGTTAGTTTCAGGTATACAGCACAGTGATTCCATTTTATATATGTATATTTTTTTTCAGATTTTTTTCCCTTATAGGTTATTACAAAATATTGAGTATAGTTCCCTGTGCTATACAGTAGGTCCTTGTTAGTTATCTGTTTTATATAGATTATTGTTTTCAATAGCCAGTTGCCAACAAGGATCTATCACAGTAATGCAGAGGCCCTTATGTATTATCACTAGAACCCTGCAGTACTCTTATAATCAAAAATAATTACTAATGGCAGTTATTGTCCCCTATATATGAGAGCAGGAACAAAATAGTGGAATGTGGTTGATTACTGTAAAGAAAATGGGACTTTCTATAATAAAAGATGATAAAAAAACATCAGTTGACCTCCATTTGCTATTTAATGAGTGAGGCTCTGTTGGACATGTGATCACACTCCATCCTAACCTCTTTTTTTTTGGTTGTTTTGTTTTTGCGGTACGCGGGCCTCTCACTGTTGTGGCCTCTCCCATTGCGGAGCACAGGCTCCGGATGCGCAGGCTCAGCGGCCATGGCTCACGGGCCCAGCCGCTCCGCGGCATGTGGGATCTTCCCGGACCGGGGCACGAACCCGTGTCCCCTGCATCGGCAGGCAGACTCTCAACCACTGCGCCACCAGGGAAGCCCCATCCTAACCTTTAAACACCATCCTCTCTCTGTCCCCATTTAATCCCCAGGTACTAGTTCCTATTCAAAGCCCAGTATGGCTATTATAGTTTTCTACAACTCTAAACTGGGGTATGTTGTTCAAATCCAGGCATCAGGATAGCTATAAAAGTAACTTCTGTTCACCCTCCTCACACCTTTTTCACATCTATTTTGTTAGTGAAGGGTGCTTTGAGTTTCTTGTTGGCAACTTTCTCGGCCTTGGTCAAGGCTAGCAATGCTGTAGAACAGCAACTATCACTCTGATTCCAGGTAATTTTCTTATTGGCCATCAGTCTCAGTGGTTTGTATATCACATTGAGAAAGCCGTTCCATTAATAGATTAAGGACTTGTGCTGTTGAACTGTGTGTAGAAGAGGCTGATCACTATTTCTTTTCTTTTCAGTCAGGCTTTATTTTGAGAGTAAACTCTACTTGATTGCAATTTGCACTCTGCAGAATCCAGGGAGTTTATTAACCTTGAAGAAAAATAGATCACATCACCTTAAAGTTGGAAGTCTTATAAATGAGGTAGTCTAATCATCTTCTGTTCGGTGGTGTCCTTGAAACAGACCATCTCCTAATGCAAGGAAGCATGCTATAGTGAAGGGGTGTAGACGCTTTGAATTCTGGCTGGCCACATAAAAGTTGTGTGACATTTGATTAGCTAACTTTTCTAAACCTCATTTTATTATCTGTAAAGTGGAAATAAAGTCCTATGTACATTAGGTGGTGTCTAAGCATAATACATGTTCAATAAATTTTAGCTGTTCTTATCACCATGGTTATTATTTGATCAGTTTTTTCAAAAGCATGATGCTTTATGTAGCTCCTCAGTTTTTGTTTTTAATTTAGGCAGGTTACAGTTTATTATTGATTCAGAAAGTAATAGTTTAATGACTCTAACTTGTGATTACCCTCAGTTTCACCAGTAATAAGGAAGATTATTTTAATGCTCATTTAATTTTAATATTTTAACACTTCTATTCCTTAAATTCGAAATTCTGAACATGAGCGTAATTTTATTGAGCCAAATCTATTTAGACAAGTATATTTCCTTTCCAAATTGAAGTTAAGAACTGACTAGAAAAATAAGAGGCAAAGTATAACAGTAAAATTTTTACTCATAGATATGATTAAGACTAAATTCATAATTTTTTTATTACATCTTTATTGGAGTATAATTGCTTTACAATGGTGTGTTACTTGTTGCTTTATAACAAAGTGAATCAGGTGTACATATACATATGTTCCCATATCTCTTCCCTCTTGCATCTCCCTCCCTCCCACCCTCCTTATCCCACCCCTCCAGGCGGTCACAGAGCACCTAGCTGATCTCCCTGTGCTATGTGGCTGCTTCCCACTAGCTATCCACTTTACACTTGGTAGTGTATATATGTCCATGCCACTCTCTCACTTTGTCCCAGCTTACCCTTCCCCCTCCCCATGTCCTCAAGTCCATTCTCTAGTAGGTCTGTGTCTTTATTCCTGTCTTACGCCTACGTTCTTCATGACATTTTTGTTCTTAGATTCCATATATATGTGTTAGCATACGGTATTTGTCTTTCGCTTTCTGACTTACTTCACTCTGTATGACAGGCTCTAGGTCCATCCACCTCACTACAAATAACTCAATTTCGTTTCTTTTTATGACTGAGTAATATTCCATTGTATATATGTGCCACATCTTCTTTATCCATTCATCCGATGATGGACACTTAGGTTGCTTCCATCTCCTGGCTATTGTAAATAGAGCTGCAATGAACATTTTGGTACATGACTCTTTTTGAGTTATGGTTTTCTCAGGGTATATGCCCAGTAGTGGGATTGCTGGGTCATATGGTAGTTCTATTTGTAGTTTTTTAAGGAACCTCCATACTGTTCTCCATAGTGGCTGTACCAATTCACATTCCCACCAGCAGTGCAAGAGTGTTCCCTTTTCTCCACACCCTCTCCAGCATTTATTGTTTGTAGATTTCTTGATGATGGCCATTCTGACTGGTGTGAGATGATATCTCATTGTAGTTTTGATTTGCATTTCTCTAATGATTAATGATGTTGAGCATTCTTTCATGTGTTTGTTGGCAATCTGTATATCTTCTTTGGAGAAATGTCTATTTAGGTCTTCTGCCCATTTTTGGATTGGGTTGTTTGTATTTTGTTATTGAGCTGCATAATTTGCTTCTATGTTTTGGAGATAATCCTTTGTCAGTTGCTTCATTTGCAACTGTTTTCTCCAAACTGTCTTTGGTCGTGTTTATGGTTTCCTTTGCTGTGCAAAAGCTTTGAAGTTTCATTAGGTCCCATTTGTTTATTTTTGTTTTTATTTCCATTTCTCTAGGAGGTGGGTCAGAAAGGATCTTGCTGTGATATATGTCATAGAGTGTTCTGCCTATGTTTTCCTCTAAGAGTTTGATAATTTCTGGCCTTACATTTAGGTCTTTAATCCATTTTGAGTTTATTTTTGTGTGTGGGGTTAGGGAGTGTTCTAATCTCATACTCTTACATGTACCTGTCCAGTTCTCCCAGCACCACTTATTGAAGAGGCTCTCCTTTCTCCACTGTACATTCCTGCCTCCTTTATCAAAGATAAGGTGACCATATGTGCATAGATTTATCTCTGGGCTTTCTATCCTGTTCCATTGATCTATCTTTCTGTTTTTGTGCCAGGACCATACTGTCCTGATTACTGTAGCTTTGTAGTGTAGTCTAAAGTCAGGGAGCCTGATTCCTCCAGCTCCGTTTTTCGTTCTCAAGATTGCTTTGGCTATTCGGGGTCTTTTGTGTTTCCATACAAATTGTGAAATTTTTTGTTCTAGTTCTGTGAAAAATGCCAGTGATCGTTTGATAGGGATTGCATTGAATCTGTAGGTTGCTTTAGGTATTAGAGTCATTTTCACAGTGTTTATTCTTCCAATCCAAGAACATGGTATATCTCTCCATCTATTTGTATCATCTTTAATTTCTTTCATCAGTGTCTTATAACTTTCTGCATTCAGGTCTTTTGTGTCCTTAGGTAGGTTTATTCCTAGATATTTTATTCTTTTTGTTGCAGTGGCAAATGGGAGTGTTTTCTTAATTTCACTTTCAGATTTTTCATCATTAGTGAGTAGGAATACCAGAGATTTCTGTGCGTTAATTATGTATCCTGCTACTTTACCAAGTTCATTAACTAGCTCTAGTAGTTTTCTGGTAGCATCTGCGAACAGTGACAGCTTTACTTCTTCTTTTCTGATTCAGATTCCTTTTATTTACTTTTCTTCTCTGATTGCTGTGGCTAAAACTTCCAAAACTATGTTGAATAAGAGTGGTGAGAGTGGCCAATCTTGTCTTGCTCCTGATCTTAGTGGAAATGCTTTCAGTTTTTCATTATTGAGGATGATGTTGGCTGTGGGTTTGTCATATATGGCCTTTATTATGTTGAGGAAAGTTCCCTCTATGCCTACTTTCTGCAGGGTTTTTATCATAAATGGGTGTTGAATTTTGTCGAAAGCTTTCTCTGCATCTGTTGAGATGATCATATGGTTTTTCTCCTTCAGTTTGTTAATATGGTGTATCACATTGATTCATTTGCTTATATGGAAGAATCCTTGCATTCCTGAAATAAACCCCACTTGATCGTGGTGTATGATCCTTTTAATGTGCTGTTGGATTCTGTTTGCTAGTATTTTGTTGAGGAGTTTTGTATCTGTGTTCATCAGTGATATTGGCCTGTAGTTTTCTTTTTTGTGACATCCTTGTCTGGTTTTGGTATCAGGGTGATGGTGGCCTCGTAGAATGAGTTTGGGAGTGTTCCTCCCTCTGCTATATTTTGGAAGAGTTTGAGAAGGATAGGTGTGGGCTCTTCTCTAAATGTTTGACAGAATTCGCCTGTGAAGCCGTCTGGTCTTGGGGTTTTGTTTGTTGGAAGATTTTTAATCGCAGTTTCAGTTTCAGTGCTTGTGATTGGTTTGTTCATATTTTCTATTTCTTCCTGATTCAGTCTTGGCAGGTTGTGCATTTCTGAGAATTTGTCCATTTCTTCCAGGTTGTCCATTTTATTGAGATAGAGTTGCTTGTAGTAATCTCTCATGATCGGTTTGTATTTCTGCAGTGTCAGATTTTACTTCTCCTTTTTCATTTCTAATTCTATTGATTTGAGTCTTCTCCCTTTTTTTCTTGATGAGTCTGGATAATGGTTTATCAATTTTGTTTATCTTCTCAAAGAACCAGCTTTTAGTTTTATTGATCTTTGCTATCATTTCCTTCATTTCTTTTTCATTTATTTCTGATCTGATCTTTATGATTTCTTTCCTTCTGCTAATTTTGGGGTTTTTTTGTTCTTCTTTCTCTAATTGCTTTAGGTGCACGGTTAGGTGGTTTATTCGAGATATTTCCTGTTGCTTAAGGTAGGATTGTATTGCTATAAACTTCCCTCTTAGAACTGCTTTTGCTGCATCCCATAGGTTTTGGGTCATCGTGTCTCCATTGTCATTTGTTCCTAGGTATTTTTTGATTTCCTCTTTGATTTCTTCAGTGATCTCATAGTTATTCAGTAGTGTATTGTTTACCCTCCATGTGTTAATATCTTTTACATTTTTTTTCCTGTAATTTATATCTAGTCTCATAGCATTGTGGTTGGAAAAGATACTTGATACAATTTCAATTTTCTTAAATTTACCAAGGCTTGATTTGTGACCCAAGATATGATCTATCCTGGAGAATGTTCTTTGAGCACTTGAAAAAAATGTGTATTCTGTTGTGTTTGGATGGAATGTCCTATAACTATCAATTAAGTCTGTCTTGTTTAATGTATCATTTAAAGCTTGTGTTTCCTTATTTATTTTCATTTTGGATGATCTGTCCATGGGTGAAAGTGGGGTGTTTAAGTCCCCTACTATGAATGTGTTGCTGTCGATTTCCCCTTTTATGGCTGTTGGTATTTGCCTTATGTATAGAGGTGCTCCTATGTTGGGTACATAAATATTTACAATTGTTATATCTTCTTCTTGGATCGATCCCTTGATCATTATGTATTGTCCTTCTTTGTCTCTTCTAATAGTCTTTATTTTAAAGTCTATGTTGTCTGATATGAGAATTGCTACTCCAGCTTTCTTTTGGTTTCCATTTGCATGGAATATCTTTTTCCATTCCCTCACTTTCAGTCTGCTATGTGTCCCTAGGTCTGAAGTGGGTCTCTTGTAGACAGCATATATATGGGTCTTGTTTTTGTATCCATTCAGCCAGTCTGTGTCTTTTGGTGTGAGCATTTAATCCATTTACATTTAAGGTAATTATTGATATGTATGTTCCTATTCCCATTTTCTTAATTGTTTTGGGTTTGTTATTGTAGGTCTTTTCCTTCTCTTGTGTTTCTTGCCTAGAGAAGTTCCTTTAGCATTTGTTGTAAAGCTGGTTTGGTGGTGCTGAACTCTCTCAGCTTTTCCTTGTCTGTAAAGGTTTTAATTTCTCCATCAAATCTGAATGAGATCCTTGCTGGGTAGAGTAATCTTGGTTGTAGGTTTTCCTCCTTCATCACTTTCAATATGTCCTGCCAGTCCCTTCTGGCTTGCAGAGTTTCTGCTGAAAGATCAGCTGTTAACTTTATGGGGATTCCCTTGTGTGTTATTTGTTGTTTTTCCCTTGCTGCTTTTAATGTTTTCTTTGTATTTAATTTTTGTTAGTTTGATTAATATGTGTCTTGACGTGTTTCTCCTTGGATTTATCCTGTATGGGACTCTCTGTGCTTCCTGTACTTGATTAACTGTTTCCTTTCCCATATTAGGGAAGTTTTCAACTATAATCTCTTCAAATATTTTCTCAGTCCCTTTCTTTTTCTCTTCTTCTTCTGGGACCCCTATAATTCGAATGTTGGTGCATTTAATGTTGTCCCAGAGGTCTCTGAGGCTGTCCTCAGTTCTTTTCTTCCTTTTTTCTTTATTCTGCTCTGCAGTAGTTATTTCCACTACTTTATCTTCCAGGTCACTTATCCGTTCTTCTGCCTCAGTTATTCTGCTATTGATCCCTTCTAGAGTATTTTTAATTTCATTTATTGTGTTGTTCATCATTGCTTGTTTCTTCTTTAGTTCTTCTAGGTCCTTGGTAAATGTTTCTTGCATTTTCTCTATTCTATTTGAAGATTTTGGATCATCTTTACTGTCCTTATTCTGAATTCTTTTTCAGGTAGACTGCCTATTTCCTCTTCATTTGTTAGGTCTGGTGGGTTTTTATCTTGCTCCTTCATCTGCTGTGTGTTTTTCTGTCTCTTCATTTTGCTTATCTTACTATGTTTGGGGTCTCCTTTTTGCAGGCTGCAGGTTCTTTGTTCCCGTTGTTTTTGGTGTCTTCCCCCAGTGGGTAAGGTTGGTTCAGTGGGTTGTGTAGGCTTCCTGGTGGAGGGCACTAGTGCCTGTGTTCTTGTGGATGAGGCTGGATCTTGTCTTTCTGGTGGGCAGGTCCACGTCTTGTGGTGTTTTTGGGGGTGTCTGTGGCCTTATTACGATTTTCGGCAGCCTCTCTGCTAATGGGTGGGGTTGTGTTCCTGTCTTACTAGTTGTTTGGCATAGGGTGTCCAGAACTGTAGCTTGCTGGTCATTGAGTGAAGCAGTTTTTGATGAGATACTTAGGTTAGGCTAAATTCTGTTGTTTTTTTTTTAATAATTCTTAGCTTTTCAAGTCGCTGAAAACCCCTTTTACGGTGACCTTACATTTTTGTTTTCTCTTAAAGTTCTTCAAATACATTATTTATAGATTCATAAACACTATGATTGTAACTCTTTTTCTCATCTTTAAAATTAGGATATTAATAGTACTTATCTCATAGAATTGCTGTAAACATTAGATGAGATAATGAAGGCAAGACACAACATATTGTCTTCAATGTAGTGAATATTGTATAGATAAAAGCTACTGTCCAATTATTACTTATAATACTTTCAAAGCTTCCATTTGTTTTTTGAAGAGCTATACCATACTTGAACCATATCGAACTTATTTTTAATATATATTTATATACATAATTTTATTTAATGTTTATATATGTATATATATCACAACTGCTTGGTACATGAATAAATTCATCAGCCTCATCCTAAACCTACAGAAAGTCTTTCCCTCTATTCAAAGAACTAACAGGCAAAAAAAAAAAAAAAGCCTTTTTAATGGGTCTGAAACCACATTTTTATTTTAGAAGATATTTATCTATAAATAATATGGAATAACTGAATCCATTTTAATAAGCCCTAAATAAATGCTAATCTAAAACTTTCTTCTTGAAGAAGAAAGAGGAAAGAGAAATATACAATCCATACCCAAGGAATTATCAATGGCCTTAATGTAGAAGAATTAAATTAAAACACACACATTAACACACAAATTTTATCTTTTGTTAGAAATGTATATTTACTCATTTGATCCCTTTTTGATTAGAGCCAGACAATTTATGTATCTTTACCTAAAATTGGTTAATAGGTTTGGCCTTCTTAAAAACATGCAGTGCACTCATTTCAGCTTTGGCTTCTTTGGTTTGGATACAGTGTGTGAATTTTTTGTGACGGTAAGCCAGTAGTTATTATGCATGGGGGACTCTGGTAGAAATGCAGTATTTTGTACTAATTGCTAACGGAAAGATCTGTAATATAAGCTGCATGATTTGCCCCTTACATGTGCCCAGCTGTAACAACCTGAATGTAGTATTGCATTTGCTAGTATTAGACACAAATTTATCCTGACACTTTTATAAGCAAAGCCTCAAAAACATTTAGTCATGTAAAATATAATCATAGTCTTGAAATATTTGCTTTTGCTCCCATGCATTTCAGGCAGAATCTCATTTTATAACCTTATCTCTATTGCTGAATAGGAGAATGGTTTGGAGAGGTTCCTTGGGGGTCTTGATTATAAGATAGGTGTCAATTTACACTGAGCAGTTACTGCACCCTTATCAAAGAACAGTTGTTTACATAATGTGAATATTCCTTGTCTCTATACACTCTTCAGATCTTCCCTATCATAGTGAATTAAACGTGGTTTTAATTTGCATCCCATTTCCAGTGTTTGTTGCCAGACATTTCAGACTTTTTGAGGACAAATAAAAGTAGCTTGTGGTGTAAGTTAAATATTTTGTGTCAGGATAAAATAGCAAACCATTATGTAAAGGGCACACTTCCCCATGTGTTTATCTTATAACTGCATGAACTAGACTTGTACAGAAGCTTTGAAAAAACTCCCATGGCTGTCGAATTCATAAGTCTTTCTGACCCATTTGGACAGATGTTAGTGTATTACTTGGAGCATACTATAAAACTTACCTTTCATCTATGGAAATGTGCTTGTACTTTGTTCCCCCAAAAGCAGATACGGAGACCATAAGACATGGGATAATAATAGACCTTTGGACACAGAGACATAAAATGGAATTATGAGTCCTTGAAAGAGCAATTAAGTACATTTTCATTTCAACAACTGAAGATGAGGAACCAAAACAGATGGGCAGGAGGTAGAATAAATGACAGAAAAATCCGTATCCATCATGCCTCTTGGCATCAATTTAGCTCACCAATTTACTCTGTAGTGTATTACAGTAAATCAGATCTAGTTCTGCATTCCAGTCCCTGATTTCTGCTTGTCTGAAGTGAAAACTGAGAGTACTGAGAAAACATTTCCCTGAAAATTTCTGGAACCATCAGTAAGGAGCCTCTAGCCATACCATTATCAATGAGCTGACTCAATTCCTCTTAGAAATGGGAAGTTATGAATTATAGATAAATTAGAGAAAGAGCTAGCAAAGTATTTCTGAAGCGTACACTACCCTAAAAAGCATAGTGAGATGTCATATTATCAAGTATCTTTCAAGATCTTGAAAGTGAAAAAGGAGCACAGTGCTTTGAATGGAACTTTTAAAGTAATGATGAACTTGGATTCAGTGGGAAAGGGACCTTCACATTCTTCTTAACTTTTGATAAAATTAAGAACTGTTGTTAATACTTTTTAACCTATGAATTGCAACTTGAAGGCTCTAAGCTGAATTCACATTCTAAATCACACATGTGAAAATTGACAAAGTTTATCAGTTATCTATTGCTACTACTCCAAAATTTAATAGTTGTTGAGAATATACAGCAACTATATATATCCTCACTATTCTGTAGGTTGGCAATTTGAACAGGGTCCCCTTGGATACTTCTTTTGTTATCATGCGGTGGGGTGGGTTCCTAGATGGCCTTATTCACATGGTAGGACCTCAGCTAGAATGGTTGGATCTGCCTTTCTGTTGCTCATGTTGCCTCTCTTCCTCAAGAAGGCTAGCCTGGGATTTTTCACAAGGCAGCAGGATTCCAGAAGTGTGGAAGCAGAAACTGCGAAACTCCTTGAAGCTAAGGCTCAGTGTCCCTCTGAAGCATTCTGATGGTCAGAGTTTGTCATAAAGCCAACCCCGATTCAAAGGGGGATGTGCGGGGGAATAGACTCCACCTCTTAATGGGAGGAGCGGCAAAGAAATGGTAAACACTTTTAACCCTTCATCCTCCCCAGAAATGAGCATCATCTTTATCTGGCCAGTAACCCAACTGTGTCATTTCTTTTATTAACGTTTTGTATATCTTTTCTTCCCCTCCATTCCTCCATTCCAATACCTTTCCTGTGTCAATATTACCTCATGCAGGTATCATAGCAATCATCTCCTTGACATGAGTCAGTTTCTGCCTTTCCAATCACAAGACAATTTTCCCTCTCTGGCCATTTTTATACTATGTTTTATAGTTTTATAACTATAAAAACTATAGTTTTTATACTATTCTGTTCCTCACATATCTGTGTGATTCTTCATTTCGTATCATGTATAGTGTTCTCACATTCAGACATTTCCTATTTGGCCAATATTTTTATCTCTATTTCTCTGTCTCTTTCTCTCCCTCTCTCTATTCTTCTCTCAGTCCTCTCCTTGTAACTCCCTGATCTTCTCCAAAATATTTTTTGCTCTCCTTTCACAAAGATAGTAGTAAGCAAATATTTATTGATTATTTACTATGTGCAAGACACTTTCTTAGGCACTGTGACCAAAGTTGATTAAGGTCCCTCTCTGAGGAGAGAGAAACAATATATAAACACATAAAATGAAAAAATAGCCTGCACGTGCATGAGTGTTAAGATAAAAAGACAAAGGGAATACAGTAGTGGTTGGTGGGGACAGTAATTTCAGAGTCATCAGGGCCTTCTCCTCGAGGAAGTAACACTTGAGCACTTGACCTAGATCTCCAGGAGTCACATGGGTGAAGATGAAGAAAGAAGTGTTCTCGGCAGAGGAGACAGCAAATAAAATGACCTCTTCCAAATCCTTGCTCCCTTTAGGATAGAGCATCCCTAAAGTTTGTTATCTGGCCCAGTGGTTCTAAACTCTGACTATATGATAGGATCATCTGGGATCTCTTAAATATACCGTTGCCTGGGCCTCACCACAGACCCATCAAGTCAGATTCTCTGGAGGTGGGTAGGGGAAACACCTAGATACCTGTATTTTGTAAATCGCCATGATTTGTATGCAGCCAAGATGGAGAACCACTGACCTACAGTAGTGCTTTTCAAACATTAACATGCATAGGTCACATGGGAATCTTTCTAAAACACAGATTCTGTTTCACTAGATCTAGGATAGAGCCCAAGATTATGTATTTCTAACAAGCTCCCAGGTCATGCCATTGCTGTTGATCTAGTAGTTATTCAAAGTGTGGTGCTCAGACCAGAGTATTAGTGTTCACCTGGAAGTTTGTTGGAAAAGCACATGATCAGTCAGAGAATCAGAAACCAGGTGATTCGATCACCTCTTGAATCAGAACTGCTAGGGGTATGGCCCAGCCTCCTGTGATTTAAGAAAGCCCTCAGATGATTCTAAAACCCACTCAAGTGTGAGAATCAGACAGGGTCTTGGTGTTTAGACATAGTCAATTTGGTACCTAATTGTGTTCCAGGTTGTGTTTTCTACAATTACTTCATGTCAAGAGGTCTGTTGAAGCTTCTCAAGCACTTGCATTGAACTGAGGGTTTGAAGCCACAGCATTCTTTTCCTTTTACTTAGTTTCCATGCAGAGCAAATTCTCTTTCGTTCTGGCTAGAAGAGGAAGAGATCCAGCTCTAGTTTCAGATTCCACCTCCAGCTCCCAAAGCCTCTTTGTTCACTCAGCTTGCAAGGCATCAGGAGCTTACAGCGCCCCTGCAGGTGACACTCAACACTTACAGGTGTCACCTGCAAGGAGCTGATTTATTAAAAGCCCTGCTGGGGCAGTTTAATCCCTGTGAAGGGTTATTGTAACTCACCTCTAACTGCTGTCCCATCACAGAATCACTCTCTGTACTACTTCTCTTTGTTTACAAGCTTCAGTTAATGGTTTTCTCTCCATTAGGCAGCTCAGGGGAGTCCTGTTTAGAGAACTAATTGAATTCTTGCCAGTTTGGGGCATGATCCAAAGCTGCTCCAGGTCTCAGTATTTTTCATGTTATATATTTTCCTCTCTTCTAACATGTGTATAGTGTTTATACCTCTATCTGCAGAACGTAAGCTAGAAATTGTAACTGTATGCACGGATGCATATCATAAATATGGTAGCGTGTGCTTCTTGGCATGGAGAGCTACATCTCATTACTCTGATGCAAAGAGTGAAAAAAAAATTTTTGAACTAAAAATCCAAACTGAATAGGTATATTTTATAAAGCCTCCAAAAGAATCAATATCTTTTAATTTTAGAAATTTTACTATTTATGAGATTCAAGTGATAATGGCGAAGAAACCATTGTTTCTCTCCACCACCCTACTACCGTCCAACCCCCTTCCACCACCACTAAATTTGAATAGTCCCCCTTTCTAATCATTGAAAAAATATAGGTAGAACACTAGCACTCTTGGCTACTTCAAGAATAAAGTTTTCCTGGCTTTTGGCAATTATTTATCCACAAAACAGGATTAGGTTAGTCATCAAAGTAGGAATTTGTGGGACTGCATCTAATCATGAGTGATAATGTGCTGAATAGTTAAAGAGGAAGAGTTGGCAAATGCATAAGTAAGTGAACAAGTAAGTAATAAATAAATACATTTCATCATGACAAAAAAATTGTAAAAAGAAGAGTTCTTTTGACTTTTAAAAATATTCTTCTCAATAGATGTCAAGCTAAAGAGTCATACAGTTTTTGAATATGTAATACCTGAAGCACGTAGAAACCTAATTGCTATAGACACTCCACATTGCAATCTAATGGGGCAATGTATACATTTTTAGATTCCAAAGCATATTTTATTGCCAATTACAGATTTCCTCTAGATTGTTCATGTGCGACTCTCTGGGGCATTTATAATGTTATAGTCCATGTTTTACCTCTCCTTTAGTACTTAGGCAGTACACTCGTTTACCCTCAAAATCCATTTGTTCGTCCTCTTTGGTTTCTCAGTTTATATCATCATCCCTATTTCAGGGTCTGAGCAACAGGAATGTCTGCTCTTTTGTTGTTCTTTTCATCTTTTATCAACCGTCATCCATTCGAAAGCATTTATTATCTGAGATGAGAAACATCATCTTTCACAGGATAATACTTAGGCCATAAAACATTTCATAGCTGAAATCTTTGCACATCTGCCTGGGATGCTTAGCAGAAGTAAATATTCTTTGCTGTTTCCTCTTCACAGTTTGTGGAGATGAATGCACCGGCCTTCTTCTCGGTGACTTGGCTCGCCTGGAACAGATGGCCACGAGCATCAACCTCACTGGCCCACTGCCTGCTCCTTATAAAATTCTGTATGGTCTTGAAAATATGACTCAGGAACTCAAGGTAGGTTGGAGCAGTAACAGCAAGAGCCAGGGGAAAAATGACAGAAGCTTCCAAAGGGGTAATTGCCGTAATTGGTAAATGCTCTTCCCTTTGTCCCAAATCAAGGCAGGCAGCCATTAGGGAAATTCAAAAACTTTCTAAACCAGTGTTTTTCAAACTTGAGAACTATAATTTACTGATTGCTCTTATGGAAAAAGAGGCTCATGTACCCCCAGTGTTTGGCCTAAATCAATTTTATTATGTTCCTTAAATATGTGCAAACATAAAATCAGATATGAACTCCTTATACTTAATAGCTCTATAAAATCAAAACAAATTAATCTTTACAAAAGCCTAAAGAACCAATAAAATTCAAATTAAAAACATTAATATAAAATAACAGATGATTTTTGCTGAAAGCAACTTGCTACTTGCAACAAGAATATCACACTGACTACTTCCACATAGGTTCTTTCATCAGCATGTGACATGTGGTAACTCGGTTCTCCTACCTTTCCACAATTTGAACTAGAGAGCCCTTTGTGAGGGGTCCTGAGATGACATTTAGCATCACTTGACAAGTGATTTATGTGCTCAATCTGCCGTATGATCAAACAGGCATGCAAATGTAGGTGCTAAGATCAAGTGCATCTCTCAGGTGCCCAGCCTGGGTTCCAGAAATGCTTACATTAACATTTAAGTTTACTGTCAAAATGAAAACACAAGGTGAAAATTTTGTACTAGAGAGTGAGGAGACTTTTGAAAGTACTTCAACAAGAAGTAATTTTGTTGTAAGAGAAACACTATTCTAAGACATCCTTAAAACTTTCAGTAGTTAATGGGATAAAGAGGAAATGTTAAGGAAATTGAAGTTGTTTCACCTGAATAAAAAAAAAGATGAAAAGTGACTCCTTATACACTATCAGTCAATTACTGGATATTTATTAAGAAACTCTGGAAAGCCCCAATATTGCACTTGGTTCCCCAGGGGTTTCATGACCTCTATAATGCAGTCACTACCCTTAGGAAGCGTAGAGTCTATGTGGTTTAAAAATAGTTAAACAGTTAGCAAAAATACATAATTACTACGTGCTTTATGGACATTTGACATACAATAGAGTTCAAAGACTGGAGAAATAGATAAGATCCAGAGTAACCAGGGAATACATCATTAATGAAAGTGTAATTTGTGTTAGAACTTGAAGGATAGAAACAATTTCAATAGGCAGAGAATTATTGGTGAAGACTGGAGGAAGAAACCTAAGATTTAGTCACTAGGCACTGGCGGACATTCTTCTAGGGAATATATTCTTTAATTTAGACCACAGCCTTCAAAGTAAGTATTGTTATCCTTATTTACCAGAAGAAGAAACCAATCATAATGACAGCAAGAATAACATTTATTGATGAGTATCTCTGTGCTAGACAGTTGACTAAAGTCTTATGTGAATTATCATACATAGATTTTACAGAAACTCCAAGAAGTAGGAAAGGAGTACTGTATTAGCTATGTTTGTCTCAGATAGCCGGGTAGGGACACTGAGGCACAGAGACAAGGTCACATGGCTACTAGGTACAGAGCTGGGACATGGAAGGAGGTCGTTTAACTTAGGGCCTGTGAGAATGAAACTACCTTCACACAGCTCAGAGAGAGAAGGGCTCAGTCCAGCAGCAGCAAGGTCTCCTTGACCCCCAGCCCATCCTTACATACTCTTGCCACTGAATCTAGGAGAGCCACATGTGCAGAGGCAGAGGTGTGGATGAGCGAGGCCTGTCCAGCAGACATTAGAAGTCAGGCCTGCTAGTGAAAGATAAGGCTGGAGACTTCAGTGGGGCTGGGTGATATGAAGGACAATCATGAAAGCCAGGCAGAGGAATCTGAGTTTCCTTTGTAGGCCCAGCATTCAGGAGTGCAAAGAGTTCTAATAAAGAAAATGCTGACCAGTTATCATGTATGGAAGGAATACAAAGAAAGAAAATTAAACTAGAGAAGCAAATACTTCAGTAGGACGTAAAATAATTTTAAAGTAATAACTTAAGCAGTGGATGAAGTACTGAAGGGCCCTCTGAAAGAGGTTCCAATCTGTGGACATCAACCAAGCCTGGGGTTCAGTCACCTGTTTCCTTATGGCTGGGTATTGGCCAGAATGACCTTGATTTTCCTTAAATTCCAGTCTTTCTTGATTCTGTTTGTGTTCTTCTTCCATAACTTGTTTAATATCTGGATATTTGGAACCCCACTTTGATATTCTAAGTCCTTAAGCAAGTCATGTGCCCTCTTTGTTCAGTTCCTTTAACTGTGTCAGTGCTCCCTGGGTTCCAGCCAGAGATGACCAGAAACACACATGTGATAGAACGAAGTTGGGTTTACTAACTTGTTGCAACAAGGGGCACTACACAGTGTGGGGAATTGGGGCTGTCTCAATAACAGGGCATTAGGAATCACTTAGAGTATTGGGGGTTTGTGCTAGGGAATTTGGGGGCAGATTCAAGGAAGCAGGAGTTTGTGTTGGACTGGGTACTATTAGGAAGTGGGAATAATTCCATAATTAAGTATTCTAATGAATCTTATCTAGAAGGAGGGAAGAAAAAGGGAAGCTAAAGCTACAGTTAGTAAGGAGGCAGTGGTCACTCATATTAGCCAGAAAATGGGATTTGAGGTACTTTTGTGGTCTGCACAGAGACCATGATTTCGTCTGCATTTAGATAAGATTATGGAGTGGTCTCATCTTTTGTTTCATTCATAACTCTCAGAGTGATGCTGTCTACTGTTAGTGTTTGGTGAGATTGATTATGTTTAACAGGAGAGGAAAATGGCCCATCTGTGAGTGCCAGGGCAGCTCCTACAACATTGATGCCATGAAGTTAGTTAGTGTCTGGCCAGGCCCTTCTGTCAGGGCTCCTGTCCGCAAAGAAAGAGGTAATAAACCTGTAAACTGTATCTCTGTTGATTAGAATGGGAGCCTTAAAGACTCAGACAAGGTTCATCTTGACTCTACCCCTTACTGGCTGTGCAATCTTGTATAAATTTTTAAGTCTCTTTAAGCCACAGTTTTCTATATACAAAATGAAATAGCATTTATCTCATAGAACTGTTGTAAGAGCTCAATGAAAAACAAAACAAAACAAAAAGACCTGGAACATAGTAATGTCTCAATAAATTGCAGCAGCTTGTATTATTTGCCAGATTATTCTGCACGGTGCTTTGTAAGTGCCCAGCTGAAATAGTTTCTTTCTCTCTTCTCTGAAGG
This sequence comes from Lagenorhynchus albirostris, assembly GCF_949774975.1. NCBI lineage: Eukaryota > Metazoa > Chordata > Mammalia > Artiodactyla > Delphinidae > Lagenorhynchus > Lagenorhynchus albirostris. The sequence goes on along the minus strand of NC_083106.1, from coordinate 32,549,186 downwards.
TGAGAAGGCTAAGTTCTTTGTATATAAAGAAAAAATGTGTTCTGTTAAATGTTCAACCCATGATCGCTGCAAGACCATTTACTCTAAAACATATGGAATGAAATCTTTTTCAGCATTTGCTCTCACCTCAGCGGGCCCCAGAGAGGCTCATTCAGTTGGCAGAAGGCAATCTGAACACACTGGTGACAGAAATGAATGAACTTCTGACCAGGGTAAGTTGGCAAAATCATGCTTCTTCTTAAAGCAGATAGATTATGTATAATTAAGGAAAATTACTTCAAATTTCTGAAATGCAAATCTTGTTCTTCCTAAATCCCAATTTGGTGCATGAAATAGATGTATTTTTGACTTGCTACTTCTGCCACAGATAAAATCTGAGAACCCAGTAGCACAAGAAAAGATTGGGATACATACTTGGGAAGTGTCAAGGACAATGGCTAAAAATATCAGAAAGACAGTATATTTTGAGTACTCTATCCAGTAGCTTCCATGGTGAAGTTTTTATTGATTCTGGATTACCAAAGCCCTGGCTCTGATATGTAAGGAAAAAGAAAAACAAATGAAAATACTTGTAGTCTCTTTGATCTCATCATAAGATTTTTGTGTTTGTATAGAAATACAGCCTAAATCGTTATCCCCCCACAAAAGAGGAACTGTCCTTTATCATGAAAATCCAAAGCATTCAAGACACTTTTTAGAGTCATAATGTAAAGTCCATGTTGCGTTTATCAGACTTTTTAAGATATTGGGAGTTTTTAATTTTCAAAACTGCAAGAGGGTTAAGGTTCTTTTCCCTGATACAGAATGAAGAAAACAGCATAAAGTCTGCCATCTTGTGGCCAGAAAAATGCATGAACTGGAAAACTGGCCTGGAATTTAGGGATCCAGTTTGATTATCAAAGAACTTTAAATGACAAAAAATATTGGAGCTAGAAGGTTCTTACAGATTATCTAGTCCATTTTTTAAATAAGAAATCCCTCAGGCCATGATAGTGAAATGAATTAGCAATGGCCACGTACTTCACCAAATTCAAGGACCTAAGTAGGACCCAGATTCCAGATTCCCACTGACCCAGTACCATTTCCACCTAAGCTGCTGCTGGCTTAGGAGAATTTCCACAGGGAAATCAAATGGGATTCTGAGCACGTGATGCTAAACAATGGCCCTGATGTTACAAATAGCGTACTAAACACATTTTCAGAATCTCCTGCCAGCAATGTGGAATGTACAAATACAGAACAGAGTTTCTTGCCAAATGTAGTTAGATATTAATCAGATTAATGAGTACAAAGTATCTCATATCAATTCAATAATTAACAATTTTGTATTGGTTATGTGAATACACTAAATAAGAATTTTTAAACAGATCATGCCAAAGTAATCTCAATTCAACAGCACATATGAATGTTCACCACATACAAAGCCCAAGTGCTAAGTGTTGGCAGATGAAAGATAAAAATGAGGCTCAGTCTGTCTTCAAGGAGGTTGCAATCTCGAGTGTGTGTGTGTGGGGGGGGTATATAAGTATTTAGGTATGTGGAGGGTAATATGGGACAAGTGCAAGTAAATATGTAACACAGCATGAAATAAAATAAAGGAATGTACCTGAGAAATACACACAAATGGATTAATTTAATATTAATTTAATGTTAAGGGTAACTAGGGAAAATTCCATGGAACAGAGGCCTTTCATTCATTCATTCATTTAATTAATCCTTACTAAGGGTCAAATATATTCTAGACACTATAACAGAATGACAGACACTGGGAAAGAGGTATAAGCAAAACTGACACTGTTGTTGCTCTCACTGAGCTGATTACAGCCAAATGATCTGAGCCTTTAATATTATTATTATTATTACCTTATAACTTCTTAACTGGCATCCTTTCATCTTTCCAGCAGACTCTCACATACTAAATTTTTTAAAATGGACTTTGTATTTTTGAGAAGTTTAAAGCCAAATTGATTGGAAAATACTGAAATTTCCCATATGCCCCCTGCCCCAAGACAAGCACAGCCTCCCGCATTATCAACATCCTCCACCAGAGTGATACGTTTGTTCCAATAGATGAATCTACACTGACGAATCATCATCACTCAAAGCCTATAGTTTACTTTAGGGTTCACTCTTGGTATTGTATATTCTATAGATTTTGACAAATGTTTAATGACATGTCTCCACCTTTATAGTATCATTTCGAGTGGTTTCACTGCCCTAAAAGTCCTCCATGGTCTGCCTATTCACCTCTCCCTTTCCTTAACCCCTGGCAACCACTGATCTTTTTACTGTCTGTGTATATCATATAGCTGGAGTCATACAGTATGTAACCTTTTCAGATTGGCTTTTTTCACTTAGTAGTATACATTTATGTTTCCTCAATGTCTTTTGATGGCTTGATAGCTCATTTCTTTTTAGTGCTGAGTAGTATTCCATTTTCTGGATGTACCAAGTTTATTTATCCATTCACCTACTGAAGGACACCTTCGTTGCTTTTAAGCTTTGGCAATATGAATAAAGCTGCTATAAACATCCAAGTATATAAGTTTTCAATTCATTTGTGTGAAAACCAAAGAGTGCAATTGCTGGATCATATGGGAAGAGTGTGTTTAGTTTTGTAAGAAATCTCCAAACTGTCTTCCAAAGTGGCTGTACCATTTTGCATTCCCAGCAGCAATGAGTAAGAGTTCCTATTGCTCCGAATCCTCACCAGCATTTGGTGTTGTCAGTGTTCTGAATTTTGGCCATTCTAGTAGGTATGTAGTAATATCTCATTCTAGTTTTAATTTACAATTCCCTAGTGACATACTATGTTGAGATTTTTTTTTTTTTTTTTTTTTTTTTGCGGTACGCGGGCCTCTCACCGCCGTGGCCTCTCCTGTTGCGGAGCACAGGCTCCGGACGCGCAGGCTCAGCGGCCATGGCTCACGGGCCCAGCCTCTCCGCAGCATGTGGGATCTTCCCAGACCAGGGCACAAACCCGTGTCCCCTGCATCGGCAGGCGGACTCTCAACCACTGCGCCACCAGGGAAGCCCTCCAATACTATTTTTTAATAAACTTTTTTATTTTAAAATAGTTTTAGATTTACAGAAAAGTTGTTGCAAAGATAGTACAGAGATTTCCCATATACTCCGTACCCACTTTCCCTACTAATATCTTGGTATGATCTACCTATCACAACAAATGCACTAATATTGATTATTATTATTAACTAAAGACTCTGCTTTTTCTTCAGTTTTACTTAATGTCCTTTTACTGTTTCAGGATCCTATCCAGGATATTACATTAAGTCATCGTGTCTTCTTAGGCTATGGCTTCTAGAACGTGCCAGTTTCTTATTCTTTCCTTGTTCTTGATGATTTTGATAGTTTTGACAAGTTCATGTATTTTGTAGGATGTCCCTCAGTTGGGGTTTGCCTCATGTTTTTCTCATGATCAGAATAGACATATAGGTTTTTGTAGGGAAGACCGCAGAGATAAGGTATCATTTTATCAGGTCATATTAAGAACCCGTGCAATCAATATGTCTTATTACTGTTGATGTGGATCTTGATCACCTGACTGAGGTAGCATTTGCCAGATTTCTCCACTGGAACATTACTCTTTTTCCCCCTTTCCACACTTCAATACCATTTTTATCTGACCATTCTTCAGATTTTGTAACATAGAAAGCCTAGAAATAAGACTTCTAAAAGTAAGTATCTCCTTGATAAAGTGAGGATGGGGAGGAAATAGAAATCCTTGCTTATTTATTAACCTTGTCCCCACCAGAAACAGGATTGTCATGGAGACCTTCAATATTCAAAATGATCAATTCTTTCTTTGCCTGTGGTCAATCAGCGTGATAATCAAAAGGTGTATTGATACACATGTAATCATAACTAGAGGACTAGATGACATAAGTATCCACTAATATTGGCTGAGACCCCCAGTACCTTTATCTCACAGCCATGAATGATTCAGCAGTTGGGCCCAGAGTATAAGTGCAGGGGCCATGACTTCCTATTATCCATGGCTACGTTAGAGGAGATAGTGCCTAAACTAGGAGTGCACATTAGAGTTACGTGGTGCCCAGTCTCACCCACAAAGGTTGTGATGTATTTGGTCTGAGGCACAGTATGAGCACTGGGAGTTTCAAGAGCTTCCAGATGATTCTGATGGCGGCTAAGATTGAAAACTATGGTGAGCCTAGAGGTACCCGGTTCTTCCAGTTCCCTTTCCTCTGGAAAGTGCTTTCACTGCTACAGCCAATCTTTTTGAGAATCCTTTTCTCTACTTTGTTAGCTGGCGAGTCATTTTATGACTAGCACATTCTTTATTTTATTTATTTATTTTTTTTTTTTGCGGTACGCGGGCCTCTCACTGTTTTGGCCTCTTCCGTTGCGGAGCAGAGGCTCCGGACGCACAGGCTCAGTGGCCATGACTTACGGGCCCAGCTGCTCCGCGGCATGTGGGATCTTCCACGACTGGGGCACGAACCCGTGTCCCCTGCATCGGCAGGCGGACTCTCAACCACTGTGCCACCAGGGAAGCCCGACTAGTACATTCTTTATGTTTGTTAAAACATCTGGCGAGTCTGATCCTGCATGGCTGGTGTGAGCTGCCTTCTGTCCTGCAAGTGCTTGTATATTTTGTGCTTATCTTTTTCATGAAGCAATTTAGTTCTCTGATAGCCCTTGGTAAAGAGAATAATATTCCTCCCCCAGATTAACATTTTAAACATTTATTTTATATAATTTAATGTCAAATATTACATATGCAAAATGTTGCATAATTATGTATCCTTTTCAATGTATTTTAATTTATTGTCATTCCATTTCCCCCTTGGAATATGTTTTTTGAATACGACAATCATATGTTACATGTTCATACTGTCAGACAGTATGATTAGTGTGGAATATTGAGATGTTTTTGATGACAACTCCATATACCTCTGTAGCTACTGTCCTTACCTCCCTCTTCCATTTCACAGCCAAATTTTTTCAAAGACTTGGTCTGCTTTCACTTCTCACTCCACTGTAGTCTAGATTTCCACTCCCAGCCTGCTACTAAAACTATTTCAACTAGGTAATCAATGACAAGCTGGTCACTAAATCCAGTGGAAACTTGATTTTACTTGAACTTCCTACAGCAATTGGCACTTTTGACCCTATCTTCCTTCTTAACATACTCTCCTCCCTGCTTTTATCTTAATTCTCAGACCTTTCATTTTCAAGCTCTTCCTCTGCCCATCCCTCAAAAGTCGATTTTCTTGGGGTCCAGTCCTCAGTCCACACCTCTTCTCACTTTGTAAACCCTCTCTTTTGGCTTTGATCGCCACATATATGTTTATGATTAATAAGTCCATATTCTCAAGACAGACTTCATTCTCCTGTTTCAGTCCTATGTACCTAACTATCAACTGGACATCTCAAATTAAACTCACCGTCTTCCTCTTAAAACCCATACTTTCTTCTGTTTAGAACACCTCAATGATTTATCCTCCAATATTTACCAGTCTCCCAAAATAGAACTGAATGGTTGCTCTTCATTCTACCCCAACCCAATTCAGAGGTCTTCTATTACCTCTCTTCCTAAACTTTATCTAACTCCAAACAATTATTATTCCTACGGCAGAGTGAACTTTCTAAATCACAGATCTGATCACATCACTCTCCTCCTTCAAATTCTCCATTTTGTTCATTGACATGTGATGCTCTTTCCTCATGGTCTTAATTCCCCAGCCTCATCTCTTCCCCAACTCATGCTCTGGTTATCTGGACCCTGATGCATTGAACATGTAAGCCAGAAACCTAGAAATCTTCTTTGATGCCACTTTCTTCCTTCTCATCCTCCTTAAAAAATAAGTTTTAACCCATTACCAAATACAGTGAGTTCCACTTCTGTGTATAGATCTCATCTTTACTACCCTACTCTCATCCAGCCCTTAGTTTGGGATTAGCTTTCTAGCTTGTCCAGCTTTTATTCTTATTTTCCTTCGATTGTTCTCCAAGGTATAGCCAGAATGCACTTTTGCTACCCCAAATTTGAACATGGCACCCTAGTGCTTAAACTCGTCCCCCTGGCTTCTCATTGCCCTTCAGATAAAGGCCAAAGTCTCACCTTGGCCACATCTCACACCACTTTGACCCTGGCCATCTGTACTCCAGCCATGGTGTCCTTCAATTACTTTGTCCCGCAGAGCCTTTCCGGACATGTTGTCTTTAGCCTTGAAGTAAATCACTTCCTCCTACATCTTGTTAACTTCTGTTAATTCCAATTCACTTTCTAAAGCTCAGCTCCTCGAAGTCTACCACAAGTCTTCTGTGATATTCCAGGTGTGATGTGATTCCTCTTATAATTGTGTTATACCACTGTGCTTTTTCTTCAGTTTGTGGTTATAATTTATTTTCATGATCATTAAACAAATACCTCTCTATCCCACCAGACTATAAACTCCAAAAGAGCAGGAAGTGTGGGGTTTTTTCCCCCTTACCACAGTATCACCAGTATCATGTATATAGGAGGTGTTCAGTCAATATTTGTTTAATTAATTAATTAACTAATTGTGAATAATTTTAAAAATAGCATAAAAATAAATGAAAGGTATAGAAACCTACAATAAGCATTAATTTTGAATTTCTCTAAAATGCACTAAAATCAGGCATATAATTATATTGAGTTGAATATTTTGCTTTCTTTGATAAACATCTCTTAACTGTTTATATTTCATAAGGGGTAAATGCAATGTAATAGACTGAACTATATAAAATATCAAAATTTAGCTTTATCTACCTTGTCTCTTACTGTATATTGAAAATCAAATTTAAATGAAGATGAGGCATTTCCAAAATGATGAAACTAGTTTTTAAATGATTTAAGTGCCTACTATATATATATATATATATATAAACACACACACATATATATATATATTTACAATGCCTTATTTATAGTTTTAAAAGGTTTAAGTTGCCAACAATGTTTTTCATTTCTGCTGTTATATTTTAAAAGAGAGAGAATTTGTAGAGACGTGGATAGACCTAGAGACTGTCATACAGAGTGAAGTAAGTCAGAAAGAGAAAAACAAATATCATATATTAATGCATATATGTGGAATCTAGAAAAATGGTACAGATGAACTGTTTTGCAAGGTAGAAATAGACACACAGATGTAGAGAACAAACGTATGGACACCAAGGGAGGAAAGTGGAGGTGGTGGTGGTGGTGGTGGGATGAATTGGGGGATTGGGATTGACATGTATACACTAATATGTATAGAATAGATAATAAGAAGTTGCTGTATAAAAAATAAGTAAATAAAATAATATTTTTTTAAAAGAGAGAGAGATAATGTATAACAAATCACATTTGTTTATTTGGAACTTTCAAAACTGACGCCTGAAATATTTAAGGAGAAATTTCACATAGAACTGACTTATTATCATTCCCCAGGGTCAGTTGATTGTCTCTCTCTTTGTGCTCTGTCTGTCCTAGTAGCTTGTCCTAGTACTTCACTGACCCTTGGATATACAGAACCGGTAGTGTTTGAAGTTGACCCTAAAGAATATCATGTAAATGATTAGATCTCAAATTTAAATTCAGCAGAAAACCTCTGCAAATGCAAAGGTGGATGACATCTAAGCAATGTTGTCTACTCAGTAGTTAGATTTGCTCCATTAGGTTCTAGTTTTAACATAAAGAAGGCGGAAAATGAAAGACACTAGTAATATCCAACCAAGAAAATTATGTGCAGATTTCAAGAGGCACAGTGAGAACTGCTTGAGCTAAAGTAAGAAAGTAATAGCTACATTGTTCAGAAGTAAATGAATGTGTGCCTAATGGTAATGCGTGCTGCCTAGATATAAATACTCAAAAAAAAAAAAAACCCCACAAAGAAAATAAAAGAAAAATAAAAGGAAAAAATACCTAGTTGAGTGAACTTGAATGTAAAAAAAGATAATCAAAGGTAAGAGAGATACATGCAAAGCAGTGTGTGAGCTATCATGTACAAAGGAACACTGGAAATATGTAGAACAGAGGTAAGAGAAAGTAAAAATAAGAAAATCTAAGATAGAGAATGAAAGGAAGATTGCACAACATATTAGGATAAATGAGAAGACATTTGTCAAATACTCAAAGGACAAGATAATAGTGAGTTAGAAGGAAGCTGACTAAGGGATGGGGATGGCAAGTTAATAAAATACAAGGAGAGCCAAACTGAATCAGGCAGACAGCTCCTATCATGTACTATGTAGCCTTCATCTGTAACATTATCAATAGCCTGTCCTGGTTGAAACTGATTTTTGTAAATTTCACTTTTTACAATCTATCACCACTCCCCATAGGTGATAGTGTATTTGTAATTGCCTTCCTTTATGGAGTCTCTCCTGGGTCGTTTTGACAAGGTGACTCTTCAACTTCATTACTGTGTAATGAGACAGGATTTTTTTTTTTTTTAACCACGTTGCACAGCATGTGGGATCCTAGTTCCCCGACCAGGGATCAACCCTGCACCCTCTGCACTGGAAGGCAGAGTCTTAACCACTGGGCCACCAGGGACATGATTTTTTTTTAATGTATCTATATGATATTCTGATATGGATTTTTAAATATGTTTACTAAAACCTAAAGCTTATGCACTTAAAATACATAAAAGCTGGAGCCGTGTCCCTCCTCCCACCCAGAATGCTTAACTTTTTCAAGTATCTTCCCAGTCCTCCTGGATGTTAGCCAAACAGAAGTTAATGTTTAATACAGACAGCATACAAGGCTGTGAGACAGAAAATTTGTGTCTTGTCCCCTATTTCCTATATGTGTGAGTTCAGATAAGTCACTTAACCTCTTTACACCTTCATCCTCACCAGTGTGAAAATAGGGATCTTGCCCTCTATGTATCTCTAAAGGCAGGAAGAGTAAACGAAACACAAGAGTATTGTCAGCCCTCTGAACACGCATATCAATCTGGGGTACAGCTGAGCCTGACTGTGTAACCCGCCTCTTAGAGGGCTAATATCATAAGTCAATGCCTTTTGGTCCAGGAATCTCACATCTCCTCCTCTCCTGGAGTGCAGCCAAGAGAGGAAGCTCTTTTTGTGCAGAAGGAAGACTATCTTCTCCCTTAGTAAGTACTGTGCTGGCCATAAAGATTTCTGCCCACCCCCGGCCCCTACCTCCACTCACCCCCACCAGCGTGGTATTTGGTGTGCAATCGCAGGCTAGTTTTGAATTACCAGAAGGCCACTAACTAGAATGGAGTGTGGCTGGGACCAGAGGCACTCAGGCCTGGCTCTCCTCCTAAGCACTCAGCTGTAGCCCTTCAGCAGCAGCTTCCTATAAGGCTGTGAAAAATGTCCAGAAAAAATGCCCAGCCATCCACATTCACTGGTAAGCAAAACCAGGCATATGGCCAGTTTGAATGGTATCAGAAAGGCATATGGAAAGAGATTTTTCTTTCTCCACCAGGCTTTAGAACCTCAAAGGAATAGTTTGGTTGATTATTACTACATCAGTCAATCACCAAACATCCTTGACGCCCTACAGTTTGCCAGGCACTGTTCCTGGCACTCGGAGGAATAAAAAAGAGATAAGATATAACCCTAGCCCCCAAGGACTGCGATTCAATAGATATGACGAAACACCTAAAAAAAAAATTACCCACAACAGTCACGAATAGTGGTAATGATAGTTGTTTTTGAAAATCTAAGAAAGGAGCGTATGGGTCAAAATCATTGGGGATGCCTTCACAGAGAAGGTGAAGTTGGAAGTGAATCATCTTGGGGGCTGGATTTCTTTTGGATAATTGGAGAGGAGTTAGGGAGCAATAGTGTGAACAAAGCTTTTTCTGGAAAGGTAGACAATAAGTAGGCAATAAGAATGGCAATAATGTTGACAAGATTAGTTAGGAAATTGTTTAGTCATATATTTAACAACATTCATTCAATATTTGCTTTAAGTTAGATATCATACTAAGCTGGATATAAAGTGATGAGCAAACAGACCAAGTTTTTGTCCTCTTAGAGCTTACTTTTTAGTCAGGTAGCCATTACATAGGTATGCCAACACGTACATAGTAATTCTAAAATGCATGGAGCTATGAAGGAAATATTCTTCTGCAGGAAGCTGAGAAACCTAGATAGATGCCCTGGGGATGGCCACACCAAGAAGAGATACTTATTAAACTGAAAGCTGATGGATGACAAGGATCCAGCCACTAAAGTGTTGAGCAGAAGCTCATTCCAGGCAAAGACAACAGAATATGAGAAGACCCTAAGAAGGGAAGAGATTGGCATATTACATATAAAAGGAAGCCAGGGAAGCTGATTGCATAGGGTCTTAATTATAACATTTTTGACTTATTTCTTACCATGGGTCATGTAGAATTCTTCACATCTTAATATTGGAGTACTCATGTTATTGGTACTGAGTGTGTTAACAATGACTCTTACACATTTTTCTATAAATTAACTTGATAAATAGAAGTCAAGGCAATGAATATTATCTTGATCATCCAGAATTTTAAAAGGAGAGTGTATCAGTATACATTTATTTTCAAGAAATTAGATGCTTTGAGCATACAAGAGTTGGAAAGCTCGATGGTATGAGATTTATGGGAAATATTACCTTTTAGTAATGTAAATAAGATACTGATGAAGCAAAAAATAAATTTTAGTTCAAATTATAATGTATATTTTCTGTATAGTAAGTGATACTAGTGCTGGTGGTATATTAATTCTTAAGATATTGCAAGATGATAATAATGTAGATCAAATCCCTTATAGTATTCTGTGATATGTGAAATTAGTAGAGATATTATAGAACACAGTAAAATCCAGACTAGACAAACATCTAAAGCAGTTTAGATGACCAACATCTTAAGCAGCTGACCTTAGTAATTCAAAAGCAACATTTAAAAAATTATGTGAGCATACATTTGTGTGGTGTGTATGTGTAGAGTTTCTTGACCCAACTGGACCTCGAATTTAAAAGTGAAAATCATTCCAATATTAATGTTTTGGAAGAGTTAATCCAGAGCATTCTAATATATTGATTAACACACGCCAAATCATTTTGTATATATACTGAAACTATAAAGAGGAATTTTTTAAACTTCCATTGGATTCTTTTCCTTTCATTCTTTTATTTGTGGTGATAATATTTGAAGGTTGAGAAATTAGATGATAATGGTTGGACTTTATATTCTACCTTTTATTTAAAACCTTGAAAACTTTCATGGATTAAACCTCTTATTGCCCCCTGGGAAATCATAAAATGCACTATAATTCCTGCAGCACCTCCTACCATGTTCTGTGCTGGCCAGACAGTTAGTTCTATCTTAAGTTCTATTTAAAATCCGTTTATGTATAAAACAACTTAGATTCTCTGGGCATGTCTAAAATGCAAGCACTCTGGTACAAGATTGTGGAGTATTAATACTCTGCCAGCTTGAACCTTTATTTAAATTGTATTGAGGCAGTTTGTGATTCTTTGATTCATTTTCTGTAGTTAGATTATCCCTATTTTTTAGAAAAGGAAGTCATATTTATTAGCATATGCATACACATTAAAAAACGAAGTATAAACCTATTACAAGGTGCTCTAAGCCTTGTAGTATCTGAAACTTGTAATGTTACACATGCCATTTGATTACATATGGTATATCTTAACTATGAACACATTAAATGGATTCCATTGTGTCAAGTGATATTTTCAATGTGAATAAGGGTGAAACAGTATGAGGACATTCTTTGGGAGGTGGGGCTGTTGTAGAGTTCTGTTCTATTTTGTTGATAGTAATATATGGTCCTGTGATTACTGGAATCTTTTTTGGTGATGTCATATGGGGAAAGTTAACATTTATTCTTCTTTAACATTTTACTAGATATTTACAGTGTTATAAAACAAGCATTTACTACTTAGTAGCTAAGCATTCCCTTTCTTTGTTTCTTTAATTAATGTATTGATCTAAACCGAATCTATAGGATCAAGCTGATTGAGACAGGTTGTCTGTGCCTCTTTCGAGAGATCATTGCTACACTCCACACTTTTTCAGTAAATAAAATATGGACAAAACTGCAACATGTGCAGGCTGAAGAATCCATTAAAGACTTTTGGCAATAGTACCTTCAAAATATTTCAAAAATAATTCTGCTTTATGGCTTCTACTGTGCCATTGCGTACAATGAGGGTTTTAAAAAGACCAAATACAGCTCTCTGATTTCCATTTAATGGACGAAGTAATAAAGTTTAATTGTATATTTGAGCACGGGCGTCATTTCCAGTACATCTGATCAATAATTCATCAATTTCCTTTGGCTCAAAGTAATATTTGAAAGAAAATGCAGCCGGTGAGAGCTTATCTAGCTGTAGCTTCATCATCTCTATTAATTATGCTTTTCCCGAATTTGGTTCATTAGGCTACCAAAGTGACAGCAGATGGCGAGCAAACTGGACAGGATGCAGAGAGGACCAACACGAGAGCAAACTCCTTAGGAGAATTCATTAAGGACCTGGCCCAGCAGGCAGAAGGTATTAGAAAACTCACAATTTAATCATTATTTCTCCTAACAGGAAAAGAAAAAAAGGATTGCACAGGACTGGAATTTCTCTAGTAAGAGATGACATTTCTAAATTTGAGGGTTGGATTTTTAAAAAGTTTTTTGATCAAGATATTCAAGGGCATTATCAACTGAGAATCTACAGCCTACAGTGTTAAATTTGTGACAGAAGTCAGTGAATTAGGAATTATGAGTACAAAATAGCAGTAAATTGAATGCATTCCTTTATGAATGCTCTGATCCTTGAGGAATGGCTATTGTGATCAAATATGATTAAATTAGTTAATGGGCAACTTATCCTCTGCTATGGTGCTGTTTTTGTATTCAGAACTATTTAAAAGATCCTTGATTTTTAAAAAAAAAGTTAATTTTATTGTTCTGCTCAGTACCTTAAAGCAGCACTTTAATTTCTCAAAATGGCTTTTAAATACTTGGTACCAGTTTTTAATGAACATCTGTTGCTTGGGATTTGGATGTGCTACCTTACCAGAAGCTCTACTGCATTTAGTCCACAATTCTCAAGGGGTTAGTTCTTGGCATCTACCAATCTGATTTGAGAATCAAAGTGGAAGCCATTTTTAGGCAAAAGCCCAGATTAAGAAACTCAAAGAAAACAGATAATGCAAAAAGAAAGAATGAAAAACCCTCAAAAAACAAAACAACAAAACATTAGTTCTTAAATATCTACTAATATATGATAAACATGCATGCATGTTGAGAAAATAGGAAAAAGTGTTTTCTTTTTGCTTTAAAAATAAAACATTTTTATTGCTCTATAATGTTATACATTTTAGATACTTTGCTTTCTAATATAGCCAAATAAATCAGGACGTGAGAACCTTCAAGGCATATCCTGACAGGTCAGTCTTAGGAATCACTGGCCAAGAAGAGGCAGAAAATTCCAAAGATTCCCCACAGCAAGAAACAACAGAGTTTCAATCTGAGGCATAATCTCAGGCAAGACGTGTCAGGATCCGAAACAGAAGTTACTCCTACCAAAAAAATCTCAGTTAACTCGTTGTGGTTTCTCCTCTGCTAGATGAAGTTGTTGTCCTTTCCCTGTTTTTATTTTCCAGTAATGTTATTTGAAAGTGTCCACCCTCCCTTCCTCCCACCAAAAAAATCCCATTGCAGCTAGAACAGATTCACTCTACCTGGATCCCTGAAGACATTAGTCAGTACTCCAGGGACTTTCCTTTTCCTTCCAACTCAGTCTCAAACATTGACACCCAGCAGCCTATCCTAGGAACTAATCTTGATCATTTCAATCAAACGTTGCTACATAAGAATAAATCCTAATACACGTTTCCGGTAGACTCCAGTACCAGCACTGCCTACTTTATCTACATCTTTGTGCGTGCCACAAAGGCACCAGCAGGGGGCAGAGTGGAGATGATATTTAACCCAGGCTTGGCTCACCATCCACAATCTCTCTATCAAAGAAAGGGGTTAGGTCATCAAAGGTGTCTCCCATTTCCTACATTGTGCATCAGTCAGGTGGTCTGGCTGTGTCTGTCCAAATGGGGCACCTTTTTCTAATTCATGTGAAGTACCATGTGGACAGCTGTGATCCTATACCCGAGGACAAAATGAATACTACTCTCTTCTTCCACCAGGTACTAACGTAAATGATAACAAAAATGGTAACCACAGCTCTTTGTAAAAGAACTTTGACAGAATTAATCTAACTATTAAAATTTCATGAAAATTCAAATTTGAATATGCCAGAGTTAAATCATAAAGCGTTTACATATATATATAACAAGGCTTGAATGTCTGTATAAACCATTAGCATATGTTCTGATGTATAATAAGACTTAAGAAATGCTGGACACCCTTCTTTCCTGTTCTTCAGGTCTCAATAGTATTAGTCATTCATGATAAATTTACCCATTATAGGATATTTTTCTCAGGTTCAGCATGAAAAACAGCTCTGCCTCTTCTGAGGAATTTATTTATTTAGTTTGTATGTTATAGATACTGTATACCTCTTAAAATACTCCATTTTATCCTGATGCATTGGCTACTGAGCTGCTTAACACTAGATGTAGGATCCACTGCCCTGGGCATTCCAGCATATGCATTTCTGTCTAGTAACTCTTTGCCTGATTTACATTAATTTTTTTTATCTTTGCTCCATTTCCTTTTATATTTATTTTATCTTGTTTTAAAGATATTTTTAAACAACTTTAAATTCCCTTTGTAATAAGTTAGAAGGAAAAGATAATTAAATTTAAAAGATGTGTTTATGTTGTAAGTATTTTTAATACTGTTGAAAACATACTGAAGTGATAGTGTATATCTTGGAATAGTAGACTACATAACACATTTATCTTTAGTTTAAAAGTACTCAGAGAAGTTCCAAATTCCATGTATAGAAGCAAAGGAGCAATCAGACCTCTTCTATTAAAATAATGCTGCTTTCTTAATATAGCATCATTTTGCTAAAGCAGTTTTTGTGTGCCCTAATAATTTCTTCTGGTTGCTTACATATTGCTTTCATTTAAAAGAAATGATGCAATCCATCTTTTCCTTTTCTCACTCCATCATTCTTTTTCCACCAAATTCTTCTCTGTAGAAATTTAGCTGTGAGATTAGACCACAAAAGAAATAGTGAGGCTGCATCTCACATTCCTTCCTTCCTCAATACCACCTAGGCCCAGGACCTAAATTCCATCAAATTTCCAAAAATGTCTTTAAGCAAAGTTCATTTATGTATTCATTTAATAATGAAAAAACATACAGCTTTGTCAGGTTAGAAAGTGGGGCTTATCCCTTTCATTTAAAAAAAAAATGTGAAGACAAATGATGTCATTGGTTACTTACATGCTACAATTGGTTAAAATCAACTGTACAGATAGGCATGCACTCAGACCAAAGGATGGGGCTGTATCATCAGTAGAGCCAAATCTACTACTACCTTTCTTGAAATCTAAAGAGTAGAAACCTTCTTACATTTCATCATCAGCATTCTAGCATGGCTTCCCCATAGTCTGCTGGACCAAGGAGCTTTCCAATCAATAGTCCATGGTTACCATGTTTCCTTAACAAGAATGACATGGCCTAGGTGATATCTTACTAATCACAGTGGTGGGATCTTAAGAAGGTTCTTTGGCATATGTCAAGGGATGACTATGAAGTAGTCAGCCAGAAAGTAGGCACCCTCACCTACTTCTAAGAATAGCACCTGAGCATAATTTCTACCACAGGGCTAAGAATGGCCATATTTGTTCTTTAAAAGACCTGATTTAGATTGTTCTGCAGATTAAACTATGGTTATCAGAAATAACAGGTTGACTGCAGCAATTTTCTAACCAAAGACATTTATCATTAAAAAAGAATTAGAAAGATGCATTTTGGAAAGGGTAGAATTCGAGATTGAAACTCAATTTCTTCTACTAACCCAAGATTCTCAAACTCTAGGTGCATCAGAAGATCGTGGAGGGCTTGTTAAAAACACAAATTGCTGGTCCACACCCCAGACTTTTTGACTCAATAGATCTGTGATGGGACCTGAGAATATACATTTCTAACAAGTTCCCAGGTGATCTGAGGTTGCTAATTTGGGGACCACATTTCAGAACCGCTGTACTAACCCACCATGTCACATCCCCATGGCTGGTCTACTTCGCCTAACTATGTGCACTTTTTTCAGGAGCTCTGTTCATATGACCCTTGGAACAGCTCCCACCAGTGTTAATCAGAAAAGTTTCTCCAAGTATAGAAATGAGTTTTGAAAATTCTTTAGGTCTTAAAGAGCTCTTAGGATACAGCTTTGAATGGTAGAAAATGTCTCTTGGCCAACCCATAGCCTTTTTTCTGGGGATTTTCATAGGTAATATTATATAATAGAAATAGTGTTCAGAAGATAAAAGAGTTCAGAAAAACACCTCTCTTCATCTTGCTAAATTAATGCTCCATAGAACACGCTTCAGGAAAAGTTGGTCTAAAACTAAGAACTGTGTACATGTTTCAGTTCACCAATTTTTCAAACTATTATTTGACATAGAATTCTTTTTTCAAATGAAAACTTGCCCAGAGCACCAACCTATAAAACAGATTCTTGGCAGAAGAGATATCATTTGTAGAATACCTGAAGCGCCTGGAGAATCCTAAGATTCCAAAGAGCACAGTTTGAAAACCTGTTTAGTGCATAATAAACACAGACTCTTAGGATGGCTGTTATTGCTGGAGGGTATCTGTGAGCCCTAATGCATAATGCCTGTCCGTAGATAGGGGCTCCTTTCCTCATTCCTTTACACAGATCAACACAGAACTGCGTGGAAGTACAAGGGCAGGTTCGTTTTGAGAGATCTCATCACTGATAGTGTTTCTATACTCAGGGTTTTAAAATTGAATATGATTGTGTCTTATCAGCAATGCAGACCTTGCATTTTCAGCTTCCAAGTGTTATGCTACATGTCTCATTTTTTACCTTTTACCTGAAGAAGGTTTGAGCTATTTGTTTACTTTATTTCTTCCTTTTGGGGTAGAAACACTGTGTTTTAATTACTGTGTCCCCCTAAAAGCAATGTAATATGAAGAAATATGTCACATTTCCTTGTTTGTTATGGATTGTTATAGCAACTGCCTCTCTGTTTCCCAGCAGGAACACCCATGACAAACAACATTTCTCTTAGAGATGGTGGGGAAGAGCAGATGTTGGGTGCCATTTTTGCATGTGGCATTTAGTTTACTAATTTGCAAAATTTGTTTTACCCCCTGCAGCTGTAAGTGAAAAAGCTGTAAAACTAAATGAAACTCTAGGAATTCAAGACAAGGCCTTTGAGAGAAATTTGCAAGAGCTTCAGAATGAAGTTGATAAGATGATGACAGAACTGAGGAGGAAAAATCTAGACACACAAAAGGAAGTTGCTGAAGATGAGTTGGTGTGAGTAGAAGCTCTGTTACTTTTTCATTTGATAAACTGAGCTTTCCAAATTGTTGTTTAGAGATTTCTAAATTTTCCATCACATATCAGTAGGAGATACTTTGTTCTTTATTTATTTTTCATCTACTTAGTTATCATTTGTCTTGCTCTAAAATGGATCAAAGGCATGTTTATACCTATATATAATCAAGTAAATGATCTTTTTTTGGTGCTGTCCCTTCTGCAATTAGGCTAATGGTCTTGCTTTATTAATTTCCATTATTAGGGCCTTTAGAACTATTAATTATTTTTGTTTTAATAAAAATATCTTTGGATAAAGTTATGAATTTAACAGGCCATCCTATACATTTTGTCATCTTAGGAAATACTGACTAGAAGACTTGTCAAATAATACATGCCTAATACTATGAAATAAAGTTTGAGAATTTGAGGTTGTGACTAATGATAGTGATTTTACAATGCCAATGAATTCCTGTGACCGTACACTCAATAAAAAAATACATTTTTACATTCATAGTCAGCTAACTTCAAAGTGATGGTGTTATTAATAATCAAATAGTATATACTAAATCAGCAACATTAGCAACACCTAAGAACTTGTTAGAAATACAAATTATCAAACCCCACCCTAGACCTACTGAATCAGAAACTTTGGGGATGGGGCCCAGCAATCTGTTTTGGCAACTTCTTCAGGGAATTATGATGCCTTTTAGTTTGAGAACTACTGTTCTTCAAATATTTAGCCTTCCTTAAAGGGCTCAGATATTATCACTTTAGGAAAACCATTAAGTTGAATCCAGGAAACTCCCAGAACACTCAGTTCAAAGGAAAAGAAAAGTAGGTCAAAATTATATCATACTAGCATGTCAACAGCATGGCGCTATATTCAGTTTCTAACCAAACATATCAATATTCATATCTTATATTCAAAGTAACAGTGAAAATATCTCATGGTTAATCAGGTAGATTTTATTTTTGGTGTGTGAAGTAATCATAAAACTGATTTCATCAGCCAGATTATGAGAATAACATGAGATCCCTTCCAAGTGAAAATGTTATATTACTAATCAATTTTAAATGTGTGGAGTTTTTTCTTCTTTAGTTTTAATTATAAATGCTCTTGCCACTTTTCAGCTATCAGTTTTCAACTTGGTTTAGCACACAGTCAATCTGCCTTAAATATTGTTTTTAATTTTTCCATACTTCTAATGTTAGCATTTCTTTGTAACACTGTTTAATACCAATAAACCCTGAGGCAGTGGCAAGGGCTTATTGTCTCTTATTGGGCTGGGGTGTTTATAGAACTGCAGAAGCCCTTCTGAAGAAAGTGAAGAAGCTGTTTGGAGAATCCCGAGGGAAAAATGAAGAAATGGAGAAGGATCTCCGGGAGAAACTGGCAGACTACAAAAGCAAGGTTGATGATGCTTGGGACCTGTTGAGAGAAGCCACAGATAAAATCAAAGAAGCTAATCGCTTATCTGCAGAAAACCAGAAAAACATGACTGCTTTGGAGGTGAGTCTTAGAGGCTCTTTCATCTGAATCTGGGAGCACGGGGTGGGAGTTTGACCATGGCGGAGTAAGTCAAGTTGATGCAAGTTGATGCACACGCATGAAATCAAGTGTGACAGCTCTGAAAGGAGACTTCTAAGAAGCAGAACGGGGAATGAGCCTTCTTTTTGTTTTTTAATGAATGGTCATTGCCCATATAATCAAATACAATTTAGATAACTTAAACTATTTAAGATTTTTAAGGGCAGAATGGTACAGTGGAATGAGATCTTTACTGGGTGTCAGGGGTCCTTGGTCTTAACGACAACTGTGCCACTAACTAGAAGTACTAGTGTGAGTAAGTTAAAGTCTCAAAGCATCAGTCTCTCAACTATACAATGAGTGCATTACACTAGGGCATATCTAGAGTTTCTTCAAATACTAATACCATATGATTGTACAGTCCACCCAACCTGATCCACAAACCAGGGTTTAGACATCCGGCTGCCATAAATCACAGAAGTGCCGAGGATTTTCTAATGGAATTGGAGCACAGAGGAAACAGCTCACTGAGAGACCAGAGCCTGGGAAAATTTTGGTTCTCTTCTTCTTTGCAACATGTTCTATGAAAATGATATTTTACAACGGACTAACATGAGCAGATCAAGTCTGAGTTATTTTTGTCTCCTTTTCCTCAGACAAGAGAGAGTTCTCTCCTCAAGAAATGATAGGCAGCTTCTGCCTTTTTTAGAGTGTTAATGAAGCTAGAACTAAAACAGAGCCTTCCTTCCATTCCTTCCTTTCTCCCTTCCTTCCTACTTCCCTTCTCTCCTTCCTTTCTCTCCCTTTCTCTCTCGTTTCTTTCTTAATATTTAACATGGCAAACTGATCACTTCTCCCTACAGTGAATTCAGCTCATATGATGGCACAAACCTGTATTTAGCATTTAAAAAAAAAACTTCCTCACCAGAAACAAACTTACCTTTGTTCTTTTCAAAGTATTTGACCCCAACAGATCTGAAAACAGTGGCAGACCTTTATCTCTTCTAACATAAAATTTTACCTGCAGCTATAACTGAACACTCTCTGGCATATATTATGCTCTCAAAACTGTTCATGGAATGACAGTTGAATAAAAAGAATCTGGATTTTTTTTATCCATTCATTTCTTTCCATTTTCCTTTGGATTAAGAAGTAAAAGGATGAATTAATTTTTTAAAAGAATTGTTTTCTGGATCCCTCCCCTGGGACTTAGCCTTGTCATTTTGATAGAGGATTGAGGAGACTCACTGATGTATCTAATCTTAACCAATTTGGAATCTACTGACATGCTGGCAATATTAAAGAAAAAGCACTGTCTTGTTAGGCAGGATGCTAGGCTGCCTTCATATCACAGGCTTCCGCATGATTCATCTTGCTCGGTGATACACCAGTGGTGTAACTTACCCGGAGGTGCACCACTCCATTTTATGGCAACAGTTTAAGAAATTAAAATAACCTGTGTGGAAATTATAATAAGCATCTGGGAAGTATTTCAAGAAGAGTTGTAGTGGCACAGTAAATGGTGCTTTTAGCTATTCCTTCATTTTAGTGATGTTTAAAACCAAGAGCCATCATTCTTGGGTACCCCTAGAGAAGCCTGGAGCTTATGTAGTCAGTATTGAAGTGTAAGTTGTCCTTCTTGTATTCTCATTTTGCACGTGATGCTTAACTAAAGGCTTGTTTAAAACTTACTAGAATAAATAGATAAACTGACTAAATTAATATGAATAAGGCAGAGCTTATTTAAGGTTGCTTGCCAAGGCTGATTAAGGTTGATTGCCAAGGTTGATGCTAGACTGGCCAATAAAGCATCGCCTGTTTAGAGTTTGCTAAACAGATGCATCCCCTGGGCTCCCACCCAGAATCTGAGGTAGCTGGTCTGAGGTGTGGTCCAGGGTCCATATTCTAAAACATCCCCTGGGTTAATCTGATGTACATATAGATTTAAAAGAACTGATATGTTGTATCCATTTGATTGAGTAATTAGTTGTGCTTTCAATAAATGACTTCATTGAGCCTGTGCCCACAAAAAGGTGATATAATTAAGACCCAACTCATTTTTTTTAATTTAAGGAAGTAAGCATGTAATGTTTATTATTAAAAACATTTATCAAACCCCTCCTAAGTTCAGGAAATGTACTAAACCGAGTATATCGAACACTGGTCCCCATGGCGTGGTCCTTGGAACAGCAGCGTTAGCATCGCCCAGACACTTGTTAATAATGCAGATTCTCAGGTTCCCCCCAAACCTATCAACTCAGAAACTGGGAGTGGGGCCCAGCAACCTGTGTTCTTAAAATCCCACCCATGATTCAGATGCAGCCTTAAGCTTTAAAGACACTGATATTGATATAAAAAATAAAACACCACCTCTGATGATTTCAGGTGACCTGTATTTAGCGGGAGGCTCACACAAGTAAACTAGTCTGTACACTCCAGGAGTTATCATGGAGGTATGCAAAGGAAGGGCATCGAAATCACCCCTGGATTTAGGAAGGGCTTCATAGAGGACTTGACACGTATGCTAAGTCCTAAAGGGTGAGCTCTAGTGAGTCAAAGTAGAAGAGGAAGAACATTCCAGAAATAAGAAAAAAAACCATGCAAACATATAGACATTTTGGAGAAATGTCAGTGATTTGATAGGATTGGAATAAAGACTGCCTGTGAACTAGTGAGGGGATAGAAAGCCAACGAAGACAGAGAGGGTCCAGACCTTGAGTTATAAGAGAACTGCATTCTGAGAATGAAGCTGAGGAATTTGGTTTTATCCTGAAATCTATCAGAAGCAATTGAAATATTGGAGTCATGGATTAAAATTATATTTGGGGGACTTTCTGAGTGGTTCATGTAAACTGGAGGATTGGTTTTGTTTTGGAAAATAGTGTGATACAAGGCTAGGAAAGCAGGCAGGAAAAATATGCAGATGTCTGTTAGACACCTACCATTATCAAGATGCTATTGGTAACCAGGGTGTTAGAGGCTGAATAGGAATGATTTCTGGCCTCAGAGAACTTATGATTCCCTGAAAATTCAGGCATTTTAACCTTTCATTATATGTAACACTGTGATTAATATGGGCTGGGAGAATCAAACACCAAAATGATGGCATCATAGAAGTTAATAGAAATGATGGAGCAGCATAAGCAGAAACACAGAGCTCTGCAAGTATGATCTTAGGAAATGTCGAATAAAGCAGTGATACTTGTTCATAAGCTACGTAAGTCTGTAGCAGAAGATGGCTCTGAAAATGGGGCTTTGGAGCCAGATCACAGAAGGCTTTGTATGCTACTTTCTAGAACAGGACAGGGTTAGAATGCCATTTCCAGCAATGGAGAAAAGGCAGAGGAAACTGTGGGCTGAGGGGCAAAGAGAAGATGAGCAATTCAGTCAAGCAAAGTAATGTGTTTTGAGCAGTGTGTCCCCAAGTTTACCATTATGACCTTGAACAGGAAGGAGCTGGAAGAAAGGAAAGAATGAGTTGCTAGATAGAGACAGACAGGAAGATAACTTTTGTAAGTTCTTAATCCACCCCCCAGCAACACCCCTCAGCAAAAAAAAAAAAACAGGTATTAAACTTACAAAGCTCTGGAATGTATTAAGATCTAATTAGAAGTTAAAAGTAGAAATACAACAACTTTGGTGTCTAATCAGAATCACTTAACAATTATGCTTGTGGTATACACTTGGAGAATATTCTCTCTAAACATGAGCCCCCCGTTTGCTCCTCAAAGCTTCCTATCTTTAAGTATTTTATATCCTACATCCTTCTCTATCCATTCCCTGTCTTTATTTATTTTTATAGCACTCATCATAAAAAATATACATTAATATATTCATTCAATTTTTTTCCCTCCAGAAAGCCATGAGAAACATGTCTTCTGGCCCACTGTATCTCCAGGGCAGAGAGTAGTACCTGGCACAAGACAGAACAGAAGTGTTCTTTCTCAATGAAGAAAGTACTATAAAGCAAACACAGATAAATGTTATATCGATGCTTTTATCAATATTTAGGAGCTCCAAATCTTCATCTTTCCTTGGTTCAAACCTAGATTTCATTAGTGTCTAATCTGAAACTAGCCACCACTGAAAATCTGTTTAATCCCTAGATCATTTCTGCTTCAGTGTTATTAAAAAAAAAAAAAAAAGCACATTTTGATCTTTGCATAACAATGGATTCCTTAAAGTGACTCAAAGAGAGCTTTTATAAAGATTCTAACTCACTGCTTAATTGAAACCAAAATGAATGTAGCTCTTCACCTCACATATAGGTGGAAATATTCTCCCTCCTATTGATACAGCATTTTGTTAGCTTGATTCATAAATGCAAACAAGCCATGCTAAAGAAAGTTTCTTGAATGTCTGTCCAGGGTCAATTTTAAATCAGTTCATACAAAAGCTAAGGGCTAGGGCTTCCCTGGTGGCGCAGTGGTTGAGAGTCCGCCTGCCGATGCAGGGGACACGGGTTCGTGTCCTGGTGCGGGAAGCTCCCACATGCCGCGGAGCGGCTGGGCCCGTGAGCCATGGCCGCTGAGCCTGCGCGTCCGGAGCCTGTGCTCTGCAACGGGAGAGGCCACAACAGTGAGAGGCCCGTGTACCACACACACACAAAAAAAGCTAAGGGCTAAAATTGATAGTTATATAAGAGTGTCAGACCTTTGGAAAATAAGATATGCCTTATAACCAGGAACATCAGGACTACCTCTACATTTGCTGTTTGTGAAGGGAGAATGAAATTTCTCTTATTTAGCCGGGTCTGGGAGTAGTTGAATGAACCAAAAGTCACCAGTGCAAACAGAACTATTTATTGAGGAAACTCTTCTAGGTACTGAAGATAAAGTGATACAAAGACTGTTTTATGGAATTTATATTATAGTGAGAAAGATAGTCACTAAACCAATAAATAAGAATATAATATGGCCATAAAGTCTGGAGCATGGGCTAATATGCATAATAAGTGACTTGTTCTCAGTGTATTGCCTGATGAATTAAATGTTATCCTTCGCCCACTAGTTCCAGCTCAGTGGGCTGTACATTTCCTCTCCTCCCTATGCATGCATCTTGTGATGAACTGGTGTCTGATTATCATTAAATAGCCTGTGCTTTTAGCAACTCTTAGAAGAAGCAATCAAGATGGTTCAATCTATACAAAAAGTAAAATCGTATTATCTATGTTTCTATAATCGATGGCCACCCTATAAAATATAATGCAGATAAATGAGTTCTAGGGAAAAGAAAATAAGGTAATTATAATAGTTAACAATTCTGTAGTGTTCACTGTGTGCCAGGCTGTGTTCTAAACCAATTTCTCTCAAATTTTATTGTGTATATCAATCACTTAGGCTTCTTGTTAAATGCAGATTCTGAGTTGGTAGTTCCCAAAAAGGCATTGAGATTGTGCATTTCTAAGAAGCTTCCCGGTGATGCCAATGCTGCTGGTCAATGGGCCATATTTTGAGTATTGAGAGAATAAGCATTTTACATGAAGCTAAATGGAGGAGGAAACAAGGCAAGGAACTGGGGAAGGGCACATGGTGAAGGCAACTGCAACTGTAAAGGCTCAGAGGCGGGAATAAGATGTGTGTACTGGCAGCAGATTGAAGTGGTTGGTGAAGAGGTAGGGAAAGTAGGGTGTGAAATTAGCACTGTCCAGTGCAAATAAGAAGTGTGATTTCCACAATTGGAAAGTCAGTGCTTTCACACCTCAAGACCGAAGCTCTATCATTAGGTAGACTGGGATTCAAATCTTAACTACACTGTACTAACTGTGTGACCTTGGGTAAATCACTTAACTTGTTCAATTTTCTATTCATTTAAAAGGTGATAAACACAGGACGTGTGTTAGTTTAGAATTAAATGAGAAAAGCTTATAAACTACCTGGCACATACTGAAATCTAAATGAATGTATAAACTAGCATTATTATTTATATAAAAAGCGTAAGTGGCAAAGGCTTAAAATTATAATTGATGCAGTTAAATCCACAGGTAAAAAGGTAATTGAAAGAATGAGTCAGAAATAGAAAGAAAAAAAAGGCAAAATTATGTTCCAAACGGAGAAATAACACTATATCTTTCTCATTGATTTTACTCTTCCAGACTAGGAATGAGTTTCATGTGGTTTGAGACAAGCTATCAGTTTCAAAGAAAAATTAGAGTCTGCTCTCTTTTTTATGGAACAGTCCATTAAGTTTATTCTTCCATGTGAGAGTTTCTCTTTTTTTTTGGAAAGTACTTTCCCTAAGTTTCCTTTGAAATCCCACTTCTGGGCTTCCCTGGTGGCACAGTGGTTAAGAATCCGCCTGCCAAGTCAGGGGACACGGGTTCAAGCTCTGGTCCGGGAAGCTCCCACATGCCACAGAGCAACTAAGCTCATGCACCACAACTACTGAAGCCTGCCCGCCCAGAGCCCATGCTCTGCAACAAGAGAAGCCCGTGCACCACAACGAAGAGTAGACCCCACTCGCCACAACTAAAGAAAGCCCGCGCACAACAACGAAAATCCAACGTAGCCAAAAATAAAATTAATTAATTATTTTAAAAATAACAAATAAAAAGAAATAAAATCCCACTTCTTCCAATTTTTACAGAACTCCCATAGAATAAATCTGCTTACACTTATGCTCACAAAACATTCATTTGGACATAGATTCTGGAATTTAATGTCTCATTCCAATGTAATTCAGTGTACTACCACATGCTCAGCAATGCATATTCAGTACTTACATTTCAGTTAAAATGGATGTGCATCTCACTTTAAAAATATTTTTTAATTCCTCAGCTACCATCACACAACTTTTCTTCTCTTGCATGACTTTCTCACAATAGGAGGAAGAAAGTACCTGTACAGGTATTTAAATAAAGTAACTCTTGGAGGGCTGGCTGGGTAGTCTATAGCACTCTCATGTAGTCTCACAGTCAACGTGACATATCTTGTTTGCAAAGCCTTGTTTAGACAGCTTAGGAAAGCCAGGAATACAGGGCTGGATAGGGTTTTCCCCAAAGGGCATTTTGATGTTTTGTTTATACTGTCCTACAGAAAAAGAAGGAGGCTATTGAAAGTGGCAAACGACAAACTGAGGACACTTTAAAAGAAGGAACTGACATACTTGATGAAGCCAACCGTCTTGCAGATGAAATCAACTCAGTCATAGACGTGAGTATTTGGTGAAACCCAAAGTTAAAAGAAAGATGATAATGATACAAGCTCTCATAAATGGGAATCAATGAGACATCTCAGTAGTATAAGCAAATACTGTTAGTTTCTTGTGGGTATAAAGTTGTTTTTGCCTTATTCTATTGTGACCGTGCTCACCCGTTGGTAACAATTAGGACTTCACATTATTCGCTCAGTAGACATGAATGTCTGGTGAGGGTACTCACACACTCACACCAACCTGTATTTTTTTCACAGTGATGAAGGGCATTTCTTGTTCCTAGGATAGCACTTACAATCTGCTTCAATATTCACAGAATATTAGTTAAAAGAGAAATGTAAAGCTACAAACAGACTTTTAACATACTGTCTAACGCAGTAGATACTGATATGTGGTGATGAATGGTAATAGAAATGCAAATAGTGTAAAAGATCCCAATGACTATTATTTATGCTACAAAGTAGCATTTTTTTAAAAAGATTGTCAGGTTCTTCTTGGTATAAATTGCCTTCATATATTTCCTAATCTCTATCATTAAGTAATAGCTTTTATTTTCTATTCTTTTTTTGCTAGGTTAGTAAATTTGAAGTTTCATAAAAACCTAAGTGTGTATAATTAGATCTCCAAGAGAAATTAATAAGTGAGAGGAGGCTTGGATTCACTTACTTAAAATACCTTCTTCTCTCTACATATCAGTATGTTGAAGACATTCAAACTAAATTGCCACCCCTGTCTGAGGATCTGAAAGGTAAAATAGATGACCTCTCCCAAGAAATAAAGGACAGGAAGCTTGCTGAGAAGGTGTCCCAGGCTGAGAGCCATGCGGCTCAGTTAAATGATTCATCTGCTGTCCTTGATAGGTATGTCATTTGTTGTTGGAAATATCTATGTATCTTGACGCTTGTCCAAAAGTTTTGACTAGCAGAAATGGTAGAGAGTTGCTTTCAAAGCTTGATTTTTGTAATTATGCACATACGAGCTACATGGCCTTTCTGTGGAAAAGCCTAATTAGAAGGGTCTGGGCAAAGCTCTACTGGAGCAGCATCAAAAGTCTGAGTTAAAAGTAGATTCAAATATGGCATGGTGGGGAGTGAACATTGCCTTAGGCTACACTTAGAAAAAATATTTTCTGTTCTTTATTGGAGAGCACAGCAGTTTCCTTATTAGCATTTTAAATAATAATGTATAAACACACATTCTGCTTCAAATTTCAGTTTTATATTTTTAATGAAATCAAACTATTTATTGTTAAAAGGGTGGCTTTTGAAAATGTGGCTCCATACATAGCCTTTAAGTCTTGTTTTTTCTTTCACATTCCATGGAGGCACTACATACTGCCCTGTGAAATAACAGCTCATTAGAACTGGGATTCTTATACGGGTCAGTGAGGGAGGGGCAACTGGTGAGGTGTGTTTGACTCGTAAACAGCCTTCTAGGTATAACTGGTGTGCTTCCCCTACAATTTCAGGGTTGTCATAACAAAATAGGTGTATTAGCCCCAAGAATAATTTTCCTAAATGAATCTGTATTTAATATACTCCATGTGTAAGGTTCTGTTTCAATACTTAATACTCTTGATACAAAGGAAAATATTAATGTTTGAAGACCCTGGAAAAAATTTACATACAATTCATTTTATAACAACTTTACAACATTTTTTAACATTTTGCTAATTTATCATGAAGGGTGGTAAATGGAGCAGTAAGCTAGAAGTCAACAGAGGCAGGCTCCAGGTCCTTAATTAGCTAATTAGTGACATGTTGGTCATGTGACCTGAGACAAGCAATTTAACCGAGACTCATTTGGCCTCATCTGAGAAGTGCACCTACTCTAAAGAGGTTTTGTGAACTTCATTCCAATAATATAGAACAAGTGCTCTGAAACCTGTGCGTGCTTCACAAATAACATAAAGAATCGTCTCACTGCTCATACTTGCGTGGTGCTCATGGTTGCAGAAACTTCTGGAGGATGCTATGGGTACTTAAAAATATGTTGGCAGCATTTCACTGCTTAATTATTTAGGAATATGAGTTTAAACTGAAAACTACAATATAATACAATTAGTAGATACCTCACTATGGTTTGGAATTAACATAATTATACTGACCATGATCATTTGGAAGCCATATTTGTTATAAGTAAGATGTTCTTCATTTGAGTACCAACTGCTCTGATGTTCTATTGGGGGGCAATCCCAACAGAATCCTTGATGAGGCCAAAAACATCTCCTTCAATGCCACTGCAGCCTTCAAAGCTTACAGCAATATTAAGGACTATATTGATAAAGCTGAGAAAATTGCCAAAGAAGCCAAAGATCTTGCACATGAAGCCACAGAACTGGTAAGAAACAAATAGCGTTATGTACTGAGAATGGAGGTCAATCTGTTTGAATAAGTACCTGAACTAAATTTCTCAAAGCTCTGGAAAATGCTAGTAAATTAGAATATTTGTTTTGTATTATTTTCAAAGGCTCCTTTTAAATTTTATCCTAAATAAATTCTCAGTCATAGCAAAACTCTTTTCTCAGTCACCTACTAATTTCCACTATTAATAAGGGTCTTGAAATTATCGCAGATGCCAAATAGTTTGTGCCACCAACTCGCAAAGGAAAAACAGTCAAACATAAGACTCTGAACAGGGAAATTTATCACTATTATTCCATATGCCTTCAGTAAGAAAGTGCCTTGGAAATTAACACCAGTGCTTATAGTCACATACAGATTGATTCTATGTAAAGTTTGATTATAAGGTGCACATTTTACAAACACGCCAGATCATATATTTCTAAACTATTATACTGTTTTTATCAGTTGAAATGTTTACCTTCAAAGCTACTTTTGGCTGCTGTCATTGTTCAAAATAAATTTGCAATTAATATTTTAGAGT
Source organism: Lagenorhynchus albirostris (assembly GCF_949774975.1). Classification (NCBI taxonomy): domain Eukaryota; kingdom Metazoa; phylum Chordata; class Mammalia; order Artiodactyla; family Delphinidae; genus Lagenorhynchus; species Lagenorhynchus albirostris. The sequence goes on along the minus strand of NC_083106.1, from coordinate 32,520,189 downwards.
TTTCGGGTTCTAAGTATAGCACATTATCTGAGTATCTTCAATAGTAACAAATCTTTTTCCTTTACATGTAGAGCAACATTTTGTAACCAAGTTATGTGATAAACCTTGGTAATACTATTTCAGGTCAAATTTCATTTCATAGGAAGCACGTGGTGAGTTAAAATGTTCAGAACCATCACTTACTCCTTTGGCTTCACACAGAATCCCCCAAATACATCAGAATTTCAGGAGAAAAAGAATTTGATTGGACACTTGACTGTGAATGAAATATGCATAAATAGTGGGTGTTGAAGAAACAGATCCCTATTTTCTTTGCTTTGGTATTGAGCACAATGCTTTCATGGATTTCAGGGGTATTGGAGGTATTTGCCACACTCTTAGCAGGTTTATTTTATGGTCATGGTGAATGATGCATCATATTCCATCAGCAGTTAGTACTGTTTTGGTTTCTCTGGAATGAGCTCTACCAATACCATATGTTCTGTTTACTTCTTATTCAAAATCATGGCACAGTTATTACAGAAACTTCCCTATGTTCAATTATCCTTTCAAAAGGAACCATTTTTCAAATCTATTTAAAGATCCTAGTCTTCAAGTTCACCATTTTCATCTGACCCATGTTTTATTGGATCACCATTTTCAGCATTTAGCACAGTACCTGACAGAGAGTAGACACTCGTGAGTAAATGAATGAATGTCATTCTAATTGACATTTTTCATACCTATTTACAACATTTTGTACCAATAAAATCCTCACTATTGTCATTGCTTCATTTTTATGAACTTCTAACATTTTATGTTAAAGACCTGTTTATTTTCACCCAAATTTAATACTATCACTTTATACTCAGGAGACTCTCATATTCAGGCCAACATGAAATATTCACTTTTCCTCAACACTGATGCTTATACATGATAGGCTAGCCAAACTCAAACATAGAGCTAGGACAAGTTTTTTGTTGTTGTTTTTTGTTTTAATTAGGACAAGTTTTACTGCATTACAGCATGTCCCCTTGTTATTGTTATTCCTTCTCTATAAGCCATGTAAAAATAATTAAGTGTCTGAAAAATTACAAAGTAAAAGCTAAAGAGAATCACTGATTTATTAAGTGGCTAACAACAAACACACAGAAGACTGATTTGGCCAGAAAGTTTGTTGGACCATGTTTCAAGAACAGAATAAATAAAGTTTTAATTTTAATAATTCATTATAATATAGTTCTATTATACTGGAAAAGAAATATATTTGCCATTAAATTGAACAATTACCTAGATAGTACTAGCATTCCATAAATGTTAGAGCTGGTATTATTGCTAGAGCTATAGATAAACACAGAAGAGTAAGATTAAGTTTATTATTTGTGTATGAAAGAGTCATTTGAGTCTAGTCCTGCAAAGCAGGAAGAATGTTTTCAATGAATTAGAAGCAAAGGACAAAGAAACAAAGCAGGAATTTATACAAGGAGAAAAAAGACATATTAGACAAGCAATAAAGCAATCAATTACTACTGTGAAGAAGATGGACGTAAGATAATGTGAGAAGAAAAAAAGCATTGAAAATACCATAGGAAAAGGAACAAATGAATATGGAATAGTCTCAAAGCATAATTGACAGCATTTGTAAAGCCACTTCACTTTTAAAAATCTGCTTAAGTCTACCTATTTGTAGTGCACACATAATCAACAATGGAATTGAAAGGAAAATATGAATGAGAAAAAAGTTGATCCTTTATTTTAATTAAATAATAAGCAGGTGGAGGTTATAAACAATTCAAGGTTGTAGTATAGTTCCTATGTGAAGAGTAACAGCCCCTTGTATATATAATTTATTTAAATATCAAAATGAAATACTATTTTAGGAACAGACATTATGAAAAAACACTATTTCTATTAGTGCTAGGCAGATAAATACTATTATTATATTATTGGTGCAAAAGATTGTTTTCCCTACACGTGATCTCCAAGATAACATCTCATTTTGTGCCTCTCATTGGTGGGCACAGGAGAAAGAGAAAGGAAATATGTCACCGTTTAGAAAATAGAATATGAAGATCCAGTAATTTTTTTCTAATCTTTATTGCTTTGATGCTGTAAAAAGTCCTCAGACTCTAAAATAACAGAGAATTAAACCTTTAAAAAATGTTTCCAGATCATAGGTGAACTTAAAACCTATGTTATCAAGCAGATCAGATTTTAGAAGTAGATGAAAAGTAGATTTCATGTGCTGCTGGGTCCTTGGGATGACCACCAGAGGCAATAGGCACGGTGTCAGTAGCACTGGGAGATGAGACCCTCTGCCCTTTTCACTGGGAAGTTCTTAGATGCTCTGCACTTGAATCTGGTATATCCAAATGGCAAACAAAAGGAAGGAACAAAAAGGAAGTCTAATGTAGAATGGATTCCTTAGATCTGGTTCTTTAAGATCCTGAAGAATCATCACACAACAATAATCACACAATCTCTATCTATTCTGAAATGTTCTCCTCCTTCCTTCATTTCTTTCTTTTCTCCCTCTCTCCCTTTGTCAGGGTGAATAGAATGTGCTCTGTGATATATACTTCAGTGTAGAAAATGTAGGCAGTCCTCACCTTCCCTAGGTATCTTCCATTAAAAAAAAAAAAGAATCACTTTTTCACTTCCCACAGCACCTGAAGATTTCTTTTTTCTTCTATACCCTCTTCTTTACACTGCAATCATTGTTGTTGTCTGAAACTCTCCCTCTCTCTCTCTCCCCATCCCAACACACACCAACAAAATTCCTTAAAACACTCTAATCCAGAATCCTCTTTCTCAATTAGTCTCAGTCTCAGTGTTTAGTCTGATCTTCACTAAGAATCAGCACTAGAAATTGAGAAGAATTTATACTTGCTCTCAACACCAGTACACAATGTGGTCTTCCTCTTTATTCTCCAAATTCAAGTTCTGTCACTTGCTACAGTTACCCATCACTCCTGGGAGCCATAAGTCTAAATATCTTCGGCATGATCTTTCTCAGGCACATCTAGGAAAAAATAATATAAAATACAGAAGAAAGTGAGCGCAATTTGTAAGTAATGCATTTTCTCATAGAAACAATAATAGTGAGAGGTAGTAAAGAACAGTGCTGTGTAAGTGATATGTAGGCTTTAGATGAACTAAAGAGAGGGGGGAAATTCTGAAAAAAATATTAGACAGGAGGAAAATATACCTAAAATTAAGTAAGGTTAAAGCCTTAGACACCTGATCCTAAAAATACGTGAACTGTGTAAGTGACTTCCCTCTGTTGATTCCTTAGTATGAGGGGAGTAAAAATCCATAGAAACTCGAAGTTTTTTCTTCAGAAAACTTGAAGGAGTTTTTCTTGCTTTAGGGTCGAGTCTACAGAATAAATTGGATTTTTGTAAATTCACTCTTATGTGACAGATCAGTGGGGAGAAAAACCCTGATAGAAAATAAGGATACTAGAAAGAAAAGTCAGGGAGCTCTGATAACATGGCAGTCTGAGTTAATTCAGATCCATCCAAATGTGAGAAATTCACAGAAATGCTAGGTAAATTCTAACTCCCCAAAATTTAACTCATACTTTATTTTATAAAGAGGAAACAAGGGGCTTCCCTGGTGGCGCAGTGGTTGAGAGTCCGCCTGCCCATGCAGGGGACACGGGTTCGTGCCCCGGTCCGGGAAGATCCCACATGCCGCAGAGCGGCTGGGCCCGTGAACCATGGCCGCTGAGCCTGCGCGTCGGGAGCCTGTGCTCCGCAACAGGAGAGGCCACAACAGTGAGAGGCACGCGTACCACAAAAAAAAAAAAAAAAAAAAAAGAGGAAACAGAAGAAAATCTAAAAATAAAAACGAGAGTAAAACAGAATAGCACATTCTAGAGCTGGCAGCTTGGTGACTCAATGAATTTGGAACATAAATATAGATCATATGTCTAGGGACTGGGATTTTAAAGCCCAGGCAGGGAGAGAAGACATCACAGATATCATCCTAAACCTACAAAAGAAGGAGTCTTTTTTGACTAATCGAAAGTATGCAAAACCGTGAGACTTGGAAACAATTGTTCTCATCAACAAACACTCCTTCTAGCCCAGAACATGCCAAGGAGCCTTGTTACTTTTCATGCCTCCAGTGGTGAAAAATGTCTCTCATAAGTTGCTAAAACCATAAGCCTGTGGATTGAAGTCCAAATTTATACTGTATATATTTATATATGGGTTGAAGTCCATATGGTACAAGACTTTCCAAGCTAAAAATTTAATGGGGAGAGGAAGGAACTGATCCTGGTTCTTGCAACCTCTAGAGCATCTAGAAGGACACAGGAAAGTGGTCTGTTTAGATACAGTATAAATAATCAAGTAGGAAAGAGGGTAGGCAGGCAAAGTATGTAACATGATCCTGAAGTTATTCAAAAATCTGAAAGAGAATATACAATAAACGTGTTTAAAAGTATTGAAATGTTAAAAAGAATAGAAAAGAGTGATAAAAAGAAAAAATACAGAAGATTACAGAAATTTGTAACAGAAGCAAATAAAATTTCTAAAAATAAAATATATAGGAAAAGAGAATGAGTTAATAGAAAGAGTTGAATACATTGCCTAGAATGCAACAAGTATGGTAAAACATAAAAGGAGTGTAAGAAACAAGGAATATAGATTGTAAAAATGAAACGCAAATCTATTAGGAGTTCCAGAAGTTGAAAAGGGTGAGAATGGGGAATAGTAATAGTAAAAGAGATACTGAAAATTTTCAAGTGCTGGTGAAGGATATGATATGATTTCTCAAGTTAAGGAAGCCTATCACAATAAATAAAATAAGTCCACACCTGGAAAGATCATTGTTAAACTACAGAAACTAAAGAGAAAAAGAAAACAAAATCTTAAAATAATTAGGGAGAAAAGTCCTTGGGTCAGATGCCAACTGCACAGCCGCAGCATCCGGGGCTTTGAAAGATGTTGCATCTCTGCCTGTGTTCTACTCTGGGCATTCTGCTCCCATGGCCTGCTGCCACCATTTCACAGCTTAGTGACTGTGGTGTTTTCCTCTTCCTACTTCCTTTTACCAGAAAATAATGTCTCCAGTATTAAATTTTAAGCTGAAAATAGACCTCGAGGGGACAGAAGCATGAATAACTCCGTGAGAATTTCATTTGCACTATTTCACAAGTAATATTCCATGATTTTCATATAGGTAATACTTGGTGTATAGTAGCTGATCACTAAATGTAAATTGCCCCCTGCCACCTCCAAACATTGATACTAGGAATCTAGAAAGGCTAGGATGCTCCAGATTTTCAGAATGAACAAGATATATACACTGCCAAGAGAGATAGGAAAGTTGAATAGAGAAGAAAATTTCAAAGAAAAAATAAAATTACTTTCTTTCCCTACTTAGTTTGAGATCATCTATGAATATTTATTTGAATGTAGATGCCTTGTAGGATTTTTTTATTGATTAGAATTAGGTTCAAGTGGTGTGCCAGAATTTCCTAATCAAGCTGTGGAAAGAAGATAGCAGAAGATTCTGAGGGCTGTCTTTTCGTCTTGTTTATGGTTTTCTTTGCTGTGCAACAGCTTTTAAGTTTCATTAGGTCCCATTTTTTTATTTTTGTTTTGATTTCCATTACTGTAGGAGGTGGATCAAAAAAGATCTTGCCGTGATTTATGTCAAAGACTGTTCTTCCTATGTTTTACTCTAAGAGTTTTATAGTGCCTGGTCTTACATTTAGCTCTCTAAACCATTTTGAGTTTATTTTTGTGTATGGTGTTAGGGAGTGTAGCTGTCCAGTTTTCCCAGCACCATTTATTGAAGAGACTGTCTTTTCTCCATTGTATTTCCTTGCCTCCTTTGTCATAGATTAGTTGACTATAGGTGCTTGGATTTATCACTGGGCTTTCTGTCCTGTTCCATTTATCTGTATTTCTGTTTTTGTGCCAGTACCATATTGTCTTGATTACTGTAGCTTTGTAGTATAGTCTGAAGTCAGGGAGTCAGATTCCTCCAGCTCTGCTTTTTTCCTTCAAGACTGCTTTGGCTCTTTGGGGTCTTTTGTGTCTCCATACAAATTTTAAGATTTTTTTGTTCTAGTTCTGTAAAAAATTCCATTGGTAATTTGATAGGGATTGCATTGAATCTGTAGATTGCTGAATCTGTAGATTGCTTTGGGTAGTATAGTCATTTCCACAATATTGATTCCTCCAATCCAAGAACATGGCATATCTCACCATCTGTTTGTATCATCTTTAATTTCTTTCATCAGTGTCTTATAGTTTTCTGCATACAGGTCTTTTGTCTCCCTAGGTAGGTTTATTCCTAGGTATTTTATTCTTTTTGTTGCAGTAGTAAATGGGAGTGTTTCCTTAGTTTCTCTTTCAGATTTTTCATCATTGTATAGGAATGCAAGAGATTTCTGTGCATTAATTTTGTATCCTGCAGCTTTACCAAATTCATTGACTAGCTCTAGTAGTTTTCTGGTGTCATCTTTAGGATTCTGTATGTATAGTATCGTGTCATCTGCAAACAGTGACAGCTTTACTTCCTCTTTTCCAATCTGTATTCCTTTTATTTATTTTTCTTCTCTGATTGCCATGGCTAGGACTTCCAAAGCTATGTTGAATAATAGTGGTGAGAGTGGACATCCTTGTCTTGTTCCTGATCTTAGAGGAAATGCTTTCAGTTTTTCACCATTGAGAATGATGTTTGCTGTGGGTTTGTCGTATATGGCCTTTATTATGTTGAGGTAGGTTCCCTCTATGCCCACTTTCTGGAAAGATTTTATCATAAATGGGTGTTGAATTTTGTGAAAAGCTTTTTTTGCATCTATTGAGATGATCATACGGTTTCTATTTTTCAGTTTGTCAATATGGTCCACCACATTGATTGATCTACGTATACTGAAGAATCCTTGCATCCCTGGGATAAATCCCACCTGATCATGGTGTATGATGCTTTTAATGTGTTGTTGGATTCTGTTTGCTAGTACTTTGTTGAGGATTTTTGCATCTATATTCATCAGTGATTTTGGTCTGTAATTTTCTGTTTTTGTAGTATCTTTGTCTGGTTTTGGTATCAGGGTGATGGTGGCCTCATAGAATGAGCTGAGAGTGTTCCTTCCTCTGCAGTTTTCTGGAAGAGTTTGAGAAGGATGGGTGTTAGCTCTTCTCTAAATGTTTGATACAATTCACCTGTGAAGCCATCTGGTCCTGGACTTTTGTTTGTTGGAAGATATTTAATCACAGTTTCAATTTCATTACTTGTGATTGGTCGGTTCATATTTTCTGTTTCTTCCTGCTTCAGTCTTGGAAGGTTATACCTTTCTAAAAATGTGTGCATTTCTTCCAGGTTGTCCATTTTATTGCCATAGAGTTGATTGTAGTAGTCTCCTAGGATGCTTTGTATTTCTGCGGTGTCTGTTGTAACTTCTCCTTCTTCATTTCTAATTCTGTTGATTTGAGTCCTCTCCCTCTTTTTCTTGATGAGTCTGGCTAATGGTTTATCAGTTTTTTTTATCTTCTCAAAGGACCAGCTTTTAGTTTTACTGCTCTGTGCTGTTGTTTTCTTTGTTTCTATTTCATTTATTTCTGCTCTGATCTTTATGATTTCTTTCCTTCTGCTAACTTTGGGTTTTGTTTGTTCTTCTTTCTCTAGTTCCTTTAGGTGTAACATTAGATTGTTTATTTGAGATTTTTCTTGTTTCTTGAGGTAGGCTTGTATAGCTGTAAACTTCCCTCTTAGAACTGCTTTTGCTGCATCCCATAGGTTTTGGATTGTCGTGTTTTCATTGTCATTTGTCTCTAGGTATTTTTTGATTTCCTCTTTGATTATTTCAGCAATCTCTTGTTTATTTAGTAATGCACTGTTTAGCCTTCATGTGTTTCTGTTTTTTACGTTTTTTTCCCTGTAATTCATTTCTAATCTCATAGCATTGTGGTCAGAAAAGATGCTTGATATGATTTCAGTTTTCTTAAATTTACTGTGGCTTGATTTGTGACCCAAGATGTGATCTATCCCGGGGAATGTTCTGTGCGCACTTGAGAAGAAAGTGTAATCTGCTGTTTTTGGATGGAATGTCCTATAAATATCAATTAAATCTATCTGGTCTATTGTGTCATTGAAAGCTTCTGTTTCCTTGTTTATTTTCATTTTGGATGATCTGTCTATTGGTGTAAGTGAGGTGTTAAAGTCCCCCACTATTATTGTGTTACTGTCAGTTACCTCTTTTATAGCTGTTAGCAGTTGCCTTATGTATTGAGGTGCTCCTATGTTGGGTGCATATATATTTATAATTGTTATATCTTCTTCTTGGATTGATACCTTGATCATTATGTAGTGTCCTTCCTTGTCTCTTTTAACCCTCTTTATTTTAAAGTCGTTTTTATCTGATATGATTTTGCTACTCCAGCTTTCTTTTGATTTCCATTTGAATGGAATATCTTTTTCCATCCTCTCCCTTTCAGTCTGTATGTGTCCCTAAGTCTGAAGTGGGTCTCTTGTAGACAGCATATATATGGGTCTTGTTTTTGTATCCATTCAGCAAGCCTGTCTTTTGGTGGGAGCATTTAATCCATTCACGTTTAAGGTAATTATCAATATGTATCTTCCTATGACCATATTCTTAATTGTTTTGGGTTTGTTTTTGTAGGTCCTTTTCATCTCTTGTGTTTCCCACTTAGAGAAGTTCCTTTAGCATTTGTTGTAGAGCTGTTTTGGTGGTGCTGAATTCTCTTAGCCTTTGCTTCTTTGTAAAGCTTTTGATCTCTCCATCGATCTGAATGAGATCCTTGCAGGGTAATCTTGGTTGTAGGTTCTTCCCTTTCATCACTTTAAGTATATCATGCCACTCCCTTCTGGCTTGTAGAATTTCTGCTGAGAAATCAGCTGTTAACCCTATGGGAGTTCCCTTGTATGTTATTTGTCGTTTTTCCGTTGCTGCGTTCAATAATTTTTGTTTGTTTTTAATTCTTGCCAGTTTGATTACTATGTGTCTCGGTGTGTTTCTCTTGGGTTTATCCTGTGTGGGACTCTCTGAGCTTCCTGGACTTAGGTGGCTATTTCCTTTCCCATGTTAGGGAAGTTTTCGACTATAATCTCTTCAAGTATTTTCTTGGGTCCTTTCTCTCTCTCTTCCCCTTCTGGGACCCCTATAATGCGAATTATGTTGCATTTAATGTTGTCCCAGAGATCTCTTATGCTGTCTTCATTTTTTCATTCTTTTTTCTTTATTCTGTTCTGCAGCAGTGAATTCCACCATTCTCTCTTCCACATCACTTATCCGTTCTTCTGCCTCAGTTATTCTGCTATTGATTCCCTCTAGTGTAGTTTTCATTTCCGTCATTGTATTGTTCATTTCTGTTTGTTTGTTCTTTAATTCTTCTAGGTCTTTGTTAAACATTTCTTGCATCTTCTTGATCTTTGCCTCTATTCTTTTTTGAGGTCCTGGATCTTCTTCACTATCATTATTCTGAATTCTTTTTCTGGAAGGTTGCCTATCTCCACTTCAGTTAGTTGTTTTTCTGGGGTTTTATCTTGTTCCTTCATCTGGTACATAGCCCTCTGCCTTTTCATCTTATCTATCTCTCTGTGAATGTGGTTTTTGTTCCACAGGCTGCAGTATTGTCGTTCTTCTTGCTTCTGCTGTCTGTCCTCTGGTGGATGAGGCTATCTAAGAGGCTTATGCAGGTTTCCTGATGGAAGGGACTAGTGGTGGGTAGAGCTGACTGTTGCTTTGGTGAGCAGAGCTGAGTAAAACTATAATCCCCTTGACTGCTGATGGGTGGGGCTGCATTCCCTCCCTGTTGGTTCTTTGGCCTGAGGCAATCCAACACTGGAGCCTACCCGGGCTCTTTGGTGGGGCTAATGGTGGACTCTGGGAGGGCTTACACCAAGGAGTACTTCCCAGAACTTCTGCTGCCAGTGTCCTTTTCCCCACGGTGAGACACAGCCACTGCCTGCCTCTGCAGGAGACCCTCCAACACTACCAGGTAGGTCTGGTTCAGTCTCCCCTGGGGTCACTGCTCCTTCCCCTGGGTCCCGGTGTGCACACTACTTTGTGTATGCCCTCCAAGAGTGGAGTCTCTGTTTCCCCCGGTCCTGTCAAAGTCCTGCAATCAAATCCCAGCAGCCTTCAAAGTCTGGTTCTCTAGGAATTCCTTCCCCCATTGCTGGACCCCCAGGTTGGGAACCTGACGTGGGGCTCAGAACCTTCACTCCAGTGGGTGCACTTCTGTGGTATAAGTGTTCTCCAGTCTGTGAGTCACCTACCCAGCAGTTATGGGATTTGATTTTACTGTGATTGTGCCCCTCCTACCACCTCATTGTGGCTTCTCTTTTGTCTTTGGATTGGGGTGTCTTTTTTGGTGAGTTCCAGTGTCTTCCTGTCGATGACTGTCCAGCAGCTAGTTGTGATTCTGGTGTTCTCGCAAGAGGGAGTGAGAGCACGTCCTTCTACTCTGCCATCTTGGTTCCTAATCTGTAGCCAGAGTCTTTTGATATCACTGCTATTGGTCAATACATCACATAGTTAAACACTGTGAATCTTACAATAGGAGTAAACATTAAGGTATTTCTAATGAGTATCTATTTAGAAATGTGGTCATATCGTCTTTTCAGTCTGTCTTATTTAATATTTGCTTTGTGTAATTGGATGAATCAAAATACATAAAGAATACTTGCAAGGTCATTTTGAGTTTTTATTTCCTACATAAAGAAGTGTGCAAATATTGGCAGAATACACATTGCATTCAAAAGGTCCAATATAATATAGTGTCAGTCAAGTTTTAAACTTTAACTCTCATATATCTTGTATTTTATTCTGCCAGTGATTACTTAGGAGTCATTCAAACAGTAATTTTGACTTCTTATTAATATCTATAATCATTGGGATTTAAAGTTTGTACCAGTGTAGTGTTAATGGAGAAACAGTATAATCCATAATAGGTATGACAATTGAATCTGTCAATAAAACTGGTGAACATTTTTTCTCCATCAGCAATTCAGTGACTTATATAAGAACTGATTCACACAAGAACAAATATGAAAAAGTCAGTGAGGATCTAAGTTACATAGAAAAATATTGAATCTGTGTGTGAAAATGGTATTCATCAAGCCAGCTGACTTTAGTGATTTTCTTTGTACATGATACACTCATTTGCATCAATAACTTTAAGAAAATCTATTGGAAGCAGAATAACAAACTTCTATTTGATTACCCAGAATTTGGCGTATTTAAAAATTGAGGGCATAAAGTGTTAAAAATGAAATCAAAGAGTTTGTTACATCAGTCAGCAACACAGAAACTCTTTGGGGTGATGCTATAATGCAATATAAATTTAAACTAATTTTATTCAAGGCAGCAATGCTCTCAGACCTGGTATTTGAGATTTCCACCAGTAGGAATAAATACAATAATAAATATATGAATAATCAAGATTTGAAATTGCCATGTTGAGTTTGATTCTGGACATTAAATGGAAAGAAAGCAATAAGCCCTCTGAGGAGGTTTTCTAACTCAATAGACCTTTATGCATTGTCTGTACTCAAAATCAAGACTCCTTGTGGTACCCACCCATCCTACCCTCAACAGCTTGTCAGCAGCAAGCCAGTGGCACCCAAGGGTGATGGAGCAATGGCTCTCATGCTGTGAGTGGTGAAAACCTGTTCTCAATTAGTTATATACTTTAAAATCCTCTCTCAATTGTCTTTCTTGGTGTTCTCAAGCTGCAAATTCGCAGTCATGAATTCTAAATTCTCATGAGTAGTTTTGGAGATTTTCTATTTCATCCCTTGGTCTCCTTTGTGTGCCCAGTTGCTTCCAGTCCTCCAGAGACTCATCTAACCCCTGTCCCATTTTAGGATATTACGCAATGCTAGGATCTACAACCTTTCTTTCACCAGATTTCTGACCAAAGTCATTCTTTGGGTTCTTTCTGAACTCATTTTTGATTCATAATTTCATTTTAGTATCCTATCGATTTTTAAAATATGGGTTATATTAAAACACCTTTAAAATCAATACACAATGATTTTCTTTTTTAAAAATTGTGTATGATCTTTTCCATTATTACAAAAGCAGTTCATGTCCATTATAAAACAAAATAGGAAATACAGACAAGCAAGAGGGAGAAAATCTAAAATGTGTGTAATCTCACCAACCACAAACAACGAGTTTTATAATGTTGTTTATCTGTCCATACTTTTTCCTGTGCAAATAGCTTTTGTACAAATGGGTAATTTTTACATAACTGTTTTGTAGCTTAATATATCTAGTAACATCACTTGCACATTTTTCAGTGTTCTCAAAAGTTATGTCTTTTAAAATGTATATAGGGCTACATTCCACCATTTCTTCTAAGAATTTATTTTATTATAGTAAGAAATTTTTCCCTGATTTTTAACAACAGCCTAACATGCCCAAATATAAATTTCTTCTGATAAATATTTTACATAAACACACTGCAGCTAATTATCAGCCCTTACATATACCTCTGCACATTTTGAACAGTTTTCTTTATTAAAAAGATATTGAATTTAAAATCATCTAAGTCACATATTATCTTGACACATTATCCCCATTGGAAATGTGCAAGACTTGTCTTCTAAAATAAATTATTTCATAAAGAGGAAGTAATGGAATAGGCTATAAACCACGCTGATGAATTTTCAGCTAGTACTTTCTTTAGAAAACAAAAATAAACAAAAACAATTATGCATCTCTCCTTAGCACCAACTTTTTCAATGAATTCAGAAAATTTATCTCTAATAAAGAAGTTAGTAGAGGAACATTTAGAAAAATAATAAAAATGTAATATAGAAAGAAATATAAACGATAACTTTTAAATTTGCTTATTTAAATAATACATCAGTGGGGTGTGGGTATACCATCCTGATAAACTTAACTTTAGGTCTCACCTGCACATCTCCTCCCCCTAAGAGAGCCTCCTCTGACAACAAAACACTTAGATATTTCCATACTCCATTATGGCAATCATCATTTTCTTTATAAGGATTTTTTGGTTTGTCTCTCCACTCCAGTTCCATTAGAGAAGGCAGAGTCTTTCGATCTTTGAATAATCAGAGCTTACTCTGGTGCTTGAGAGAGCTAAAAACTTTTATTGGGTAAATCAGTCAATTCATTCATCTATTAGTCAATGACATGGTGCCTAAACAAGTCACTATGAATACTTAACAAATAGTAGGAAGAAGAAAACTAACATGTATTAAAAGCCAATTAAGTGCCAAGCCTCTGTTAAATCTTTGTAGACTTTATCATTTTACTTTTTCCTGTATCTTTCCTTCTCTGATGTTTTAAATTATCTCACATTTTCTATAAATGATTATTAGCTAATAAAACATATAGCAACCTACATGTAATAATAGATCCTATTTTGTGTGATATAATAAAAGGTTTTAGATAATTTATAAATACATATATGTATATATACACAGAGAAGAACTTATTTATAAAAATACAGTCTCTAAAAAGCAAGTAACAAAATATCTTGCAAGTCTAAGAACCTCATTTATATTTCACATATGCTGTAGACACAGCCCAGAAACTCAGATGTGATGCTTATAAATATGCATGAAGTATAATTAGCTTGGAAAATGCTGCTTCATCACCTGTCCTGATATTGCTGATGTGCTTCAGTGACTTACTAAGCAATGTTGGAAAATGAACTCTCCAAATTCCAATGAATTGAAACAGTTCTGTTCATCCATAACGTATTAGTGTTTTCCATTCTGTTATCATATGAAAGACTTGTCTTTTAAACCTGGATTGTTAGTACACTGCTTATAGCTGACAATTGTACTCCATCAGCTCTTTACTTTAATATTTTGAAGTGCTTCTTGAAACATTGAAACGTGTCTTATTCCTCCACATCTCTTGAACCCAAACCTCTCATTTCCAATGCCCTTGCCTAAGATTACAACTCTATTTTCTCTGGCTCATACTATTACAATGGTCAACTGATATCTCCTTTTCGTCCCACACAGCTGCCCAATTCCTCTTCTGGACTATTGCTCTGAGCATACATTCCTACTCAGAAACTTTTAACGGCTCCATGTTGCTTATTGTCCAGTTTCCTTAGTCTAACGTTCAAACTTTCCAGAAACCGACTCCAAACTACCTAACAGCCTTACTTCTTAACACTGCCCTTCATAAAATCTACAGTCCTTTGCAACCAAAATACTTGCTCTCCCATCCACACATCAAAATTCCCTGTCTCCTTGTCTTTCCTTACCTTGTTGCTACAATATCTCCTACACCCCCAAGTATACCACCCACCTCCTTACATCTGAGCAAGGAATAGTTGACTAAAAATCCAGGAAGAAATCACTGGCTTCCTGAAAAACAGGAAAGACAAGAGGTCTGGAAGCAAAAGGTAGGCAACACTCATAAATGCAAGATAAGAAATTGGCAGCAGGGAAGTTTATCAGCAGATGGACTTCAGTCAGGAATCAGTCATGTTGCTGGGTGATGGTGCAAAGGTCCAATGGAAGATCATTGAACTGATAATCATCTAGTCAGACTCATCAGAAAAATTGAGAAAGGCCACCAATATCCAATATCAGGAATAAAAGAGGTGAAATCACAGCAACTTCTGCATACAGTAAAGGATAATAAGAGAAAATTACGAACAGCTTTATGCCAAAAATTAGACATTTTGAATGAAATGGGCAAATTCTGGGCTTCCCTGGTGGCGCAGTGGTTGAGAGTCCGCCTGCCGATGCAGGGGACACGGGTTCGTGCCCTGGTCCAGGAAGATCCCACATGCCGCGGAGCGGCTGGGCCTGTGAGCCATGGCCGCTGAGCCTGCGCGTCCGGAGCCTGTGCTCCGCAACGGGAGAGGCCACAACAGTGAGAGGCCCGCATACGGCAAAAAAAAAAAAAAAAAAAAAAAGAAATGGGCAAATTCTTTGAAAATCGCAAACTACTGAAACTCATCATAAATAACTTGAATAGCCCTATACTCATTAAGGAATTAAATTTGTATTTTAAAACCCTTACATACCTGCACATGTGTGCACGTGCGCGCGCACGCACACACACACACACACACACACACACACACACACATACAATTCAGTTCCAAATGACTTCAGTGGTGAATTCTACCAGATATTTAAGAAAGAAATAATAAATTCTTCAGAGAATTGAAGAGGAGAAAATATGTCCTATCTCATTCTAAGAGGCCAGTATTACTATGATACAAACCAGACAAAGACATTACAAAAAAAAATGAGAAAATTATAGAGCAATATCCCTCATGAACATAGATGCAAAAATTATGGACAATGTTAAAACAAATCCAACCATTTATTAAGATAAGGTACAAACTAGAAGAATATATTTGCAAATTACATATATGAGGAAGGATTTGTCATATTATGCATAAATATCTTTCAAAACTCAATAAGAACAAAAAACCCAGTTAAAACTTGGACAAAAAATTTGAACGCTTAGCCAAAGAATAAATAAATAAGCACAGGAAAAGATGCTCAACATTATTAGTCACGAGGAAAATGCAAATTAAAACCAAATGATGTACACACCTATTAGAATGTCTAAAATTTTAAAAGACTGACTATATCAAGTAGTGACAAGGATGTAGGCAAACGTAACTGTCATACACTGCTGGTGAGAATTTAAAATAGTACAAATAATTTAGAAAACATGTTGATAGTTTCTAAAAAATGTAAACATACATCTGCCAGATAATCTAGCCACTCCACTTAGAGGTTTCCACTCCAAGAGAAATCAGCATATGTTCATACAAAGATGTGTACACAAATGTTCATAGCAACTCTATTTAGAATAGCCAAAGCTGGAAATAATCCAAATGTCCATCAAGAGATGAATGAATAAATAGGTTGGGGCATATCCATGTAAATAAAAAAGGGATCACATGTTGATACACACACAACATGGATAAACATCAAAATAATTACACTGAATGAAAGAAGCCAGACAAAAAGAAGAGTACATACCGGATGATTCTATTTGTATAAAATTCTATAAAATGCAAACTAATAGTGATGGAAAGCAGGTCAGTGTTTGTGTGGAGATGGGGGAAGACAAGGAGGGGTGGAAGGGAGGGATTGAAAAGAAATGATGGGTATGTTCTCTACCTTGATTGGCAGTTTCATGGGTGTATAAATGTCAAAACTTATCAAATTGTAAATTTTAAATATGTGAAGTTTTTTTATACCTCAACAAAACTGCTGAAGAGTGTAAGAAAGTAGAAAAAAATAAATATTGCCCATCGCTGCTCCTAATCCCTCCACAATTTCCACGGCTCCGACTTTAGCCTCTTTACATGTTGTCTGGCCCTTCTCTTCTCTCTTACCTCATTTCTTTAATTTTCTCATGGACAGCAAGTCAACTCTCTCTCCCTCCTTTACTCCCATGCCTCACTTTGCATATCCAAGATTAGCTCTAAGATGTTGGTTGTTAGACACTCACCAGATTATGTTCTTGTGGAGAGGAATTCACACGTTAAGGCTATGGGGAAAGCTTGCTTTGTCTGGTTTCATCTTGTACTGTGAATGACCTGTGTTATCCTGATGGTTCAGGATCATCATTATCAACAATAGTTATTTTACTACAATAATATTGGCATCTACTGAAACCTATTTCATCCTTATCGATTTGGATTTCTGAGATTTAAAAACTCTTCTCTCTAGTTGTTGGTTTTCTCTTTCCTCATTGTCAGACAGATTGTCAGCTGTCACTTCGGCTGTTTTCATGTGCCTATTTAGAGAATCTTCATCCTTCTTTCTTTGTAATTTCCTTTCTCTAATCTGTTTTGATTCAGGAAACCTATAACCAAGGGAGTAAGAACAGCATATAAATTTGGAACAAATATAGAACCTGAGTGGGTAATGGAGGCTTATTTTTTTTTTGAGTAAGGTACATTGGATTTGTGCCATTTATATTGACACTCTTCCTTTTTTTTCAAAATAAATTACACTTATGTGGTGTCACTGTACCTAATTTCTCACAGGAAACTGCAGGACTAAGAATTTATGTGTTCTCAGTTGAAGAGAGTGTCCATTTCCCATAGAATAATTTGTCAGGGTTGTCACACAGCTCTTTTTGCATGTGCTAGAAATAAATGCACAATGTCTCTTTTTGTTTATGTAGATGTTTCCTATATGTCCCTTTGTAGATGTCATAGTATTATATAATCAATCTGTTCTATGAACAATAGATTATTTAAAACTGTTGGAATAACACCTTAAAATAAATTTTGCCACTACAGTAGCAAGTTCTGTAATCTCTCCTAGTTTAATGTTTAAATCATATGACTGATAAAAAATGTTATTAAGGCACTGGAGATGTATTTGAAGAATATTATGTCTGGGCTAACCTGAGTTCAGATCTATAACTTCAACAGTAAGTTATTTAGCATTCTCTAGCTCGTCTTGCACCCTGAAATACTCTTCCAATTTAAAATTTACAGGTAAGATCCTATTTGATTTATCTTTTGGTATTAACGTACTATGTAATGATTCTTGAAGAGCAAACACTATTAAAATGGATAGCTAAACGTTCAATTTAAATGATCGTTTTCCCATATCACTCTATTATCTTTGTGTCACCTCTTATAGTCCAAGGTTCAACAAATCCATCTTTGCTAGGAGATGACTGTGGCTCAGAGATTTTCATTTAGAAGATTTTGTTTTGCCCTAGTACTCTGAGATGCATTTCAAAACAGAAGCAGTGTTCTTCCTCATTTCAACACCTAGGGGACAGAAAATGCTCCCCGACTTACCCCACAACTTGAATGAAATGTGCTTAGGGATAAAGTCAAGGATGTGCTTAGTTCTTAATTTGCTTGAGCATTCGACAGCACTTGATAGTACTGACCAGTTTTGACCTTGCAACATAGCAAGTCATCATACTCTGAGCCACTTCTGTATCTCTTGATTTCCATAATATCATGCTTTCCTAGGTTCTCTTTGTCCTTTCTGGAATCTCAATCACCTTGCCAGCCCAGCTTTCTGTACCTGCCTTTAAATGTTGGGATTCCTAAGGGTTCTATTCTAGGCTTTCTTCTCATCTCCCAATAAACAGTCTCCTGACTTTAATCACAAATCTGTGCTGATAATTTATTATTCTGCATATGTAGCCCGGAATGCTTTCCTGAAGGTAAACTCTGTGTACCAATTGCCTGCTAGATATCTCTACTCCACAATTCTTTTGTTTTAGATATGTGACACTTCTTTTTCTGTCCACAGGCAACAGGTCCTCAGGGTTCATTACAGGAAGGTGCCAAAGGCTCTCTTCAGAAAAGCTTCGGGTTTCTTAATGAAGCCAAGAAGTTAGCAAATGATGTAAAAGGTTAGTGTGACCACTTTTTATTATTATTTTAAGTTTAATTGTAGTTGTAATTGGTAGGATATTTTATCACATTATTGGAAAAGTGTAATTGTTGCAGCATAATTTTTATGATTGTTTTTACTATCTAGATTTAGTGCAAGTAAACTCTCTCATCAGTTTTACAGTATTTTGCCTTCACACCTCATTTTGCACTGGGCAATACTTCATAATTTTTAAACCTAATTTCTATAGCATCATTTCATCTGTATACAGAGTATAGGAACTTTTAATGTATGATAAATTTTAAAGAGCACCAAACCCCACCTTTTTTTTTTTGACTTTAGAAATCATAGTCACAAAGGAATCAATCAGGCAGATGTAATATAAATATCCTTGTGAAACTTTCGATTTAGTGGGGCACGTCTCGAAAAGTTTTCACCTTTTAAATACACTTTTAGGTATTTTATTCCTAATTCAAGGATCAAAGTGCATAATATAGCTACCCTGATATATTATGGGGTTTGCATTAAAAATGTATTATTCAATACAGCCACACTCTAGATAAGCTATTACATTTTTATTTCATTCAAATATCTCCTGTTCTCATTTAATTGCCTCCTGTTTCTATCTTGAGTCTCACTCACCCTTTTCTGTCTTGCATCCAGCTCTGCAACCTTACTGAAACATTCATGTCCTCTGAAAACATGCTACCATTTCAAGCCTCCACATTCCACAGTGTTCATTCTTCTCTTTGGAACTTCTCACCATCCTTCTTTCTTTTTCATCCAACTGCCTTCTACCAGACCTTCAAGATTTAGCTCAGATGTCATCTTCTCTGGGAAACCTAGCACCCCATCTGAATTACATGCCTCTTCTCTGTGCCTCCCTTTCTCATAGACTTATCAAATCACTGCAGCCATGGACTTGGCTTCCATCTTCTTGAGGACAGTCACAGGGTCTTCTTTTTAACTTTGTATTTCTAGTGTATAGTATCACAATGACTATCTCAAATCAGGAAATAAGCATATTTTTTAAATAAAAGAATGGTGTTGGTCTTTACTAACCTTAGAAAGAAGAGAGCTTTTATCATCATTTATACTTGTCATGCTTTAAACGAAGAGTCTCCAATAGAGGCTGGTATGGAATTACACATTCTTTCTCCATTATAGATGGCACTCTGATAGTAAATGCTTTGGATTACGTATCACAGGTGAAATACAACCCCTTATATATATATATAAAATCCTATGCAGGAGATTGCACTTATTACAACCTGAACAGTAACTATAGAGTCAACCCTATTTTTCTTTTGGGCAAGTTGAGTTGATCTCATTACTTTGCCATCACTCCTTCGTCTCCAGTGTCCTTGGCCGGAGCTGGGATCAGGGTGAGGTGAGAGAGGTTGAGCCATGCAAGTGCAGAGTTAGATCCTGTTTTTATTTTAAATGTTAATATTTGCTCATCATTGATCTTTTTTGATTTTTTAAAAAATACTGCATTAAAACATTTTTACCTTGATCACTGAATTTTTTGGTGCCCCTTTGAATTTCACACCTGGGGGGAGTGCCTGAGTCACCTCACCCTACTTCCAGCCCTGCCCTTGCCTCTCTTTCCCCACAAATACTGGTGTTATAAAAATGAAAAAAGAATCCGATTTTTAAGAAGTTTTTTCCAAGGGAGAAAGAAATCTAAGGACAGGCATGGTAGAAGGGGTTAGGTGACAAAATATTCATTAGTTTAAATGTCTTTTTTTGTACTTCAGGTAGTACATTATTTAAAGTAATGAAAACCCACAAACTACTCAAGTAATAATTCCTCCAGAAATCCAAGCCAAGGCTCTGACGGAGACAGGAATGTTTTCTTGCTACATTATGACATTCCCCTGATTTGTGGCCAATTACACAAGTTATAAAATGGCTGTTAATCAGGGAAATGCCATATATTACCACCAGGAACTGCTGAAACAGGCCCTACAGAGCAAAATACTTTGCAGCAGCTATTAAAAATAGAGATTTAGTCATTTCTCTCTCTATGGTGCCTGGACTTAGAAGGAATAAAAGTGGTGAGGCCAGTACACACTCCATATTTCTAAGTTGTTCCTTGGTTCGATTCAGTACAATCCAGTTAGCTCATGAGCTTTAGTCATGAATGACTTAGAGCTTCTCCCTGCCATTTTTGTGCTGTCCGTGCCTTGAGGGAACCTGAACTTTCCAGGAGCAATTTGTTTTGCTTTTTAATTTTTGAATGTACATTTGTTAAAAGTAAATTCGCCTTTCTGTGCATTTGAGACTTGAAGCCATTCTACATTGAATTGATTGAACGTCCATGGAGATAAAAATTGTTTTGTTGATGGATATGGGGCTTGGTACAAATTGATGATTGAAAGAGTTAGAAGATAAATTAATGCCACTGGGTGAATTAATACTACTTTGTAGATTGACAAAAGATTTTTGTCAATAAAAGGGCTAGTTGAGGTTCTCATGGAATGTGTACAGGGCAAGGAATGAAGCTGAGGATGGTTCATTAGAAGTCTGAAAATACTAAGATTCTATAATTATATACCTTATATAGAGTAACTTTTAAACTTTATTTTACTTCTTAATTTATCCCTACTTTTCATCTTTGCCCAAAATAAGTGAAATTATTTAATTACTTATGAACAAATAGATAACATTTCTATAAAATGGACGACACGCATATGGAATAAAAAGATCTATTTCCAAGCCCAAGAATATGGAGTCAGTGAATTGTATGACATGTGATGCTGTCCAAACTACAGAGCAGTGCCAGAATTATTCCAAACATTTACTTTAATCAAATTAATCCATACTTTTCTTCTGTACTATGATCCTCCAGACACTGAGTCATGAAGTCCAGACAAGTGTATCAGAATGGTTCTGCGATCATGAATATAATAACACTTGCAATTACTAACCTGTTAAGAATCTATGTTATTATCTCAGATTAGAAAAAAGAGAATAAACAGGAATATTGCAGTGATGTTAAGCCAAAGTATGACTCAGGAGTTAAACATTGTGGGACACTGGTCTTCTCAGTCTGCTGGCTTTCCAAATAAAGTCGCTATTCCTTGCCCCCCAAAAAAGTAAATAAAGCATTTTTATATTATTAAAAATATACTCTTTTTGGGAATTCCCTGGGATCCAGTGGTTAGGGCTTCATGCTTTCAGCACTGAGGGTGCAGGTTCAATCCCTGGTTGGGGAACTATATCCCAGAAGCCGTGTGGCACAGCCAAAAATATACATATATACTCCTTTTGAATTTGCATACTACCGTTTGCCAGAGTCAGCCTTCCCATAGGTAGGCATACGAAAAAGAAACAAAATCCATTCCACTGACAAAGAATAATTTTGGACTAAATGGACAAAACCAAGCCTGGATCCCCTAGCCTACTGTAGTCTGAAGAACAAAGCAATCTTTTCCTGTAGATATTGCTGATCCCTCATACAGAGTTTTTGTTCCTCCTTAGCCTTGTGAATAGAGGAAATTGAGAAATTAAAACCAAGTTGGGCTTGGTTTAGGAGTTAAAAGGAAAAGGGGCAAAATAGTGGCCAAACATAGAAGGGCAGGAACTATTAGAACCAGAGAGAGTACTTGTCTTACTTAAAGTTGTTTAAAGTCCATTTCTTCTAGAATATCTTGCTGGCCAAAACAAAACGAGCCTGCAAGCCCACAGTCAGGCTTTAGAGCTTGCCCTAAAGGAACCACACGGAGTTTTCGATATCTGGTCATTTTGATTTCTCATTCCACTGGCTGAAGAGAGGACTCCCTCTATCCTGATATCTTAAGTCTTTGGAGATCTTGCCACCAGGCAAATTCCCCTTCCTCCTCTCCTTGGGCTTCTACTACAACCCTGTAGTGTGGAGGAAGAGCCTGTGCAGTTAGTTGCAGCTAACAGCTGTTGAGGACCTAGAAAGCACGGTGCCCATGCTGAACAAGAGCTGACTTGGAACTTTTAGATCAGGACAAAGTTTATCGGTAATATGCCTTCCTATAAACGCAGGCTCCATTAAGTGATCTTAGAAGTTCCCATACACAGTCACTGGTGCATGTCTGGACAAAAGAGGCAATCAGAGATAGGACACTTTGCAAACTTGTGACAGCAACTGGGGAAAGGGAAGCATAGGAATAATGTCATGAAAGAAGGCTAGGTGTACCCCAAAGTGGAAAGACTGGGTGTAGCAACCTCATCAAATCAATTAACAGAATGCTAGGGACAGGAATAGGGCTCTGAATTTCACCCAGCTTTCTTCCTTACACAGCTGCTCTTCCTTCTGCACAGATGTTGGAATCCTGTACTCAGTCATGGGGTTGACCTAGGGGCAGGTTCTTAGAAATCTCAATATTAAGAAGACAAAGGACTATATAAGTGGATGAAAAATTATAGTAAAGTAACTTGAGGGAAATTGTACCTCTTATGTTCTTAAAATATCCAAAGGTAAAAACATAATGCAGGGGCTTCCCTGGTGGCGCAGTGGTTGAGAGTCTGCCTGCCGATGCAGGGGACACGGGCTCGTGCCCCGGTCCGGGAAGATCCCACATGCCGCGGAGCGGCTGGGCCCGTGAGCCATGGCCGCCGAGCCTGTGCGTCCGGAGCCTGTGCTCCGCAACGGGAGAGGCCACAACAGTGAGAGGCCCGCGTACCGCAAACAAAACAAAACAAAACAAAACATAATGTAATAAAATTAATAAATTGTACAGAGCAATCACATATTATATAATTTAGTACGGTTGGCCCCCTTTGATATTTAAAGCAAAATCACTTAAGTCGAAGAAATACTAACAGATTGAATAAACTTCATAAATATAGTGGAGCCAACAATTTAACAAGTTAGTCAGGCTTCAAAGCTGATGCTTTTAACCACTGCTGGGCAAAAACTGGGTTTTTGCCATGGTGCAGAGGTGACACATTAAAACTCATGGCCCTAACAAATATTTGATAAAGAATGAGTGAATGGAAGAGAGTAGCAGGAATCTCTCATTACCAGAAAGGTCAAAATCAAGGTTTCCACCTGACTTCATAGAGATCCCTTACCTATTCCAAACTTTCTGCTTCGGAACTGCAGATAGAAGCACTGCAGAGATTAACCTGTTCTCTAATTCAGAAGGAGCCTCTAGAACAAAAGATGAAACAGGTTTGTAGCCTTGTAAAATTTTTTTACAAAGAAATCTTAAAGAGAGGATATTTCTCCATTTTTTGCTAAAGGAGCAAAGTCAGAAGTGATATTGAGTACAAGAAGTAGCTCATAAGACAAATGTCACGGTAATGAAAATTGTGCTTGCAAAATGTTATCTATATGGTAATTTTGCAGTAGATTCCATTTAACTAGATCCCTTCAAAATTAAAAACATTTCTACAAACTTCACCCTTGTGAATGAGGGAATTCTCTCAAGGTATTTATTTGTGCTTTGTTCATATTAATAAAAAATAAAAAATTGCATTTGAGGAACTTAATTAGATGAGTGTCAACAGTCAAAATAGAACATTCCCATTAAAATCTATAAAAATCATTCTTATATTTAGTTGAAAATGAGAGCTATATACATATATTAAAAAACATAATAGAAAAATTAACAGCTTTAGTTTCTGGATAATGCGGTTTAAACAAAGAAGAAAGCAAATCGTAAATAATATTATTGAAAACTGGCAAACGTACCAGGGCAATTATCAGACCAATGTAAATTATCAAACCAACATGAATTATTTGTTACTATTTAGTAACTGCCCGTGATAAATCCAGTACTTTCTCATACATCCTTCCATTGATTTCTCATATCAGTCATATGAAGGAAGTTGTTATCTTCATTTTACACATGTAAAAAGGGATAGAAATGACATTTGAACCCACAGCTTCCAGCTCCAAGTCCTGTAATAATTTCATTGCACCACACTACTTTCTCGAATGGCTAGAATTTGTAAAAGAATGCATTATTAATGATCAAAGAAATACTTGTACTAGCTTTTTAAATTTATTTTTAAATTTTTATTGAAATATAGTTGATTTACAATGTTGTGTTAGTTTCTGCTGTATAACTGATTTACTTGTAATAGCTTTATTTTGAGATATTACATAGCATAGTTCAGTGTTAGCAGTTCCAAGTAAACTAAACTCTAATATATTTAGCACAGTACAAGGAATGAGGTCAACATAAGTAAATGCATATTATTAATGGAAGTAACATACAACTCTGTCTAGTGATTTTCATTCTGAATATGTCTACCTGGTTCAATGTCAATGGTTATGCGACAAAGGGGAATGATATTGTCAGGCATGTTCACAGTCTACCCTGGCTGTTCTGCTTCTTTCCCTCACTTTATGAGCTCTGTCTCTGACGAACCCATTCCTGTACACTTGTCTTCTGATGTGGGAGGAGAGGATGAGAAAGGGAGAGCCAAAGCTGGAGCGTGTGTGTAACCTTTGAGGTTAGTTGGGTGTGATATCTAGAGAGAAGATAAATGACTTGGCTACAGCTAATGGGTATGAATACTGAAGAAATAAGGAGCGGAAAATGCACTGTGATTATAATTTGGATCCTTTTCTTGTTCTCCAAAAATTACAAGTAAAGAATTGGGTTGGATATTTTTTAACTACCAATAATTCTGTTTCTTTGGCCATGTTACCATTCTAACTGGACCACATGCGTTCTTCCTTACATTTTGATTATAGATACCTCTGCCTCATATATCTTTGCATTTAAAGCCAGCCTTGGAGTGCTTATTTTCTAGGTTTTCATGGCTAACATTTTGTAAGTTTTCCATTTTAAAATCTGTAATTCTTTTCTGCATACAACTTCTATTCATCTAAACAATTAGACTGACAAAGCTATAAAGTGTTTAGACTTGGTTTGAGAAATTCCAAAAAGTACTTCAGAAAAAAATGACCAGAGTGTAAGAAAGGATAAATTAACAAGAAAATAGAGTCAAATAGCTGAAACAAAAAAATCAGAACAGGCTCAGAATATTCACATCTTGACTTTCTAGTACAGAAAAAGAGGAACAAAATCACTGCTTTGAAACTTGAGGGACGGCAGTAACAATGTTCTTCAGATCAGTCGTTCTTCTGAATAATTGGCCTGATTATTCTGCCAGTATTTGCATTCAGAATTCATAAAATAGTGTAAACCAAGTGATACCCTTTAAATTAATGATTTTTGCAACTGTACATGTATATCTTGCTTGCCAGAACATTTTAAATATTTCATTATTTAAAAAGTCAAATACAATCAAGAAACTAAGAAATGAAATTTGTACCGTTCTATTTCCTTAATTGATGAAGACTTCTAAATTAATATCAAAAGAGCAGACTTTAACTATTCTTAGGGGATTCATATAGCTATCACAGTCATAATCATGCTGTCTTTATTTCAGAAAGTATTCTTTCCATAACCTAGTCAAAGATTTTACTTTAGTGCAGTGAAAGTAACAGAAGTATTAAAAGAAAAGTGAATTGTGATTGACAGAGGAGAAAATCTAATTACTTGGAAAGTATATTTTGAAGGACTAGAATTGAAAATAATAATATCTTAGTGACTGAAATGGACATATTGATATTTTAGAGCCACATTTTGCTGGAATACTTTATGCTTTGTTTTTCAGTGATGTTAGGCCTTTGGCTTGGAACCTAAAAGCAGATGCCTGAAACAATATTATGTACTTATATTACTGTAGTATAACAGTGGTGTAATTCGTCCGCCTATAAAACCCTGATATGAAATGGAGTGGATCATTAATTAATATGTTCAGTACTCTTTTTCACACCCAGTACACTGACAGTTAAGAATCCTCCATCTATATTCCCTTCCCTTTGCTATTCTTCCCAGATGAAGGCCAATAAAGGCAAGCATTGTTCCCTAAGTTGCCAGTGGCTTGTTTGGTTCCTGAAAGAAGCCAGATGCACTACCTCTACAAGGGTGGACACACAATCAAATCAACACTGTTCTGGCTCTGTTCTGTGAGATGTAGTCTCTCCTGGTCTGCCCACTCTGGGTACCAGGAAAGTGACTAAAACAACAGTCTCGGTGTTGGCAAATAACGGTCCTCCCCAGTCCAAGTTGCTTATTTATTTTACTGTTTTAGATAAAAAAGCAAAAATATTTGCACAGAGAAAACGATTTAACCAGCACAAACAGGTATAAAATGAAAGATTTTAGTACACTGTCGCTCACACCATCATTAACTGCCTTACTTGTTCCATTCCTAGTTTTTATCTGCTATAAAATACATTATATACAGACTAACTTAAAATTCAGACATGTTAAAAATTAGTGGAGAGAAGCTGGAAAATTTACAGTAGTAATATTACATTAGTAATAGTAAATAATATATTTTAATTTTAAAGTAAGCATGCTAAAGTAGCAAGAAAAGACCTATATAAAGCCTGCTTGAAGTAGTTTATAAAATATTATTTTCTCTATAAAAAATTGGAAATGTGCTAGAAGCTATTTATTCATTCTTTTGATTTTTGTTTTTTTCAAATAAATGTTAATAAGTGATGTTTAGTAAAGTTGGGAGATTCTGCTTAACAATCATATCTATTTGAGATTTTTAAAAGCTAATTCAGTGATTCATTTTGGTAATAAAATTTTTAAAATAATGACATAATGGAAGTGATGTCAAGAGGGCATCATTATAAATGCAATAAAAGACCAAATCTGTCAAAGTTTTTTCTCCATAGAAAACCATCAAATTAAGTCAAATAAAGATCAGATACCAAGAAGAAAATGTAATTGTTGAACATGTTGAAGTGTCAAATGGTCATTTAAACACATATTTTATATTCTGGTCTGAAATATATTTTTGGACAGATGCCAATAAAGTAAATCAATTTCTTGCTTTTAACTAAATTTTTATTAAAATAACCTGAAATTTTATATCCATGTATCAGTTCAGAGATGATTAAAATTGTTTCATCCTTTTTTGTTTTCTGTTCACAGAAAATGATGAACATCTGAATGGCTTGACAACCAGATTAGACAATGCCAATGTCAGAAACAGGGATCTCCTGAGAGCTCTGAATGACACTTTGGAAAAGTTATCAGCCATTCCAAATGGTAAGCATTCAGGACACTGCAAACCGTGCCAGTGGATATGAACTCTTAAAGGATGTTCTAACTTATGCCTTTTTTTCCTAACACTACATTTGTACCATTGTCAGGCTATTCAATAACAGTTTTCTTACTTATGAATTCTTCTTTGTGAGAATGAGAAACTAAATCGTACTTTACACTGTGATATTTATCATTTGTTACCCTAGCTGACATTCGTTGGAATAAATTACAAAAAGGAAAATATAGACATCTCATTATTGTATTGTCCTTCCATGTTTTGACCCAGGAAATCTTATATTGGTGGGAAAAATAAAATCATACAAACACTATTCTCTACAATGTTGATGTACACAATTGCAGCTTATTACAGTACCTACAGTAATAGGTAGAGCCAACTGCCTTTCAGCATATCTTTATTGGCAAAGTTCTGTTACTTAAATGTTTTAGCTTTCAAAAACATTGACATTAAGAATTGAACCATGTCTGTAATATCTTTCTACCTATTACACGTACTTGGAGTTAATGTTTCGTATTAGTTCCTGAAAGCACTATTCTTTTAGGGATACTATTTTTATATTTTAGTAGCATGATATAACAATAACAAGGGTTGCTAACATTTTTTGAGTGCTTATTCAATATGCTTATGTTAAGTGTATGTAATCCTCATACTAATCCTACAAGGTAAATAGCATTGTTATCTCCAGTTTATAGGGGACAAACTTAGGGATACTAAGGGCCATTGTTAAAAGAGGCATATATGATTTGAACCTCGCAGTTTAACTTCAGAGGCTGTGGTCTTAACCACTAATCTACAACATACTATTAGGCACATATATATGTTTTTTATACAAATTATGGTGAAAGAAACACATACATCTACAGAAAACAGGAAATATTAAAACCTTAATGATTTTTACTTTTTTAACATTAAAAATCCTAAGTAACTTTCCCAATTTTCATGTCACCTCTTCAGTAGTAAAGATGTACATAGAAAATTTCCAATGCTGAAAACAAATAAAAATACACAAACACAAGGTCTAATATATCTGAAAAAGTATCTTTATACTAAAATTGAAACACATTCATTCCCTCCCCATCCCGCCTCAGAAATGCAGATTAAACCTACTTTTGATGAAGCTGTTTGATTCATGTGGATAAACTTCTCTCTTTAATATGTTCAGCAGCAAATCACAATATACCCTTACACAATGAACATTTAGAACAATCATGTTGCTATTTTAAGAGCTAATCAGGTATTCATAGCAAAGGTCCCTGAGAAAATTCAATTTAGCTAAAAATGTACTTCATTTGCTATGACTGAATGAGACAAAGTTCAGCCTTTCCCTCTGTGCCTGTGTCCCTGAGGTCAGCCAGCCACAGCCTCTCTTTGACAAGCATGGATTAAGCCAATAACTCCAGACCCTTTGTTTCTCATACCATCTTCTGCTGACAGACACAGCCGCTAAACTGCAAGCTGTTAAGGACAAAGCAAGACAAGCCAACGACACAGCTAAAGATGTACTGACACAGATTAAAGATCTCCACCAGAATCTTGATGGCCTGAAGAAAAATTACAATCAACTGGCAGACAGCGTAGCCAAAACAAATGCTGTGGTAAAAGATCCTTCAAAGAACAGTAAGATGTGCTTTTTCACTTTGATTATGTCATTTATTTCTTCACACTATAAAAGTATCCTAGACTCATAACTGTTAGAGCAGGAAGGGACCCTCATAGTGGTGTAGTCTGCCCTCCTCCCTTCATAGACTGGGCTCAGGAATTGAGTGCGTGCAGCTCCAGACACAGAATCCAAGACTCCCAGCTCTGCACTAGAGCTTATCTTATTCAAATTTCGTCCAATTGAGAGGAAATTAGGAATTCTCAAATCTACATGATATTTGGTATAGCGATGCCAAATATTTTAAAATCCTTTAGTGTAATTGAAAGTAGTTATACTTGGGAAATTATATCCTCGGAGTTGGTGAAATTCCATAGAACCTAGAGGTCAAGGAGCAGTCTTATTAGCAATCCTGTTAGAACAGGATATTAAATGGGATCAATTTGAAATGCATTCAAATTGGAAAATATTATTATTTTATTACTTAGATTCTGGTTAGTTAACATTATCAGGAAATTAAAATTTTTATCTAGTTTATCAAGAAGAATATTTCTTTACATCTTTTGTATATTGCATTAAACTATATTGAGTTAACAAGGATTTACAAGAAAATGTGGGAGAACTAAATATAATTTATTAATTATACTCAATAAACGTTATGATTTCTAATATTTTTTATTCTTTCAAGTGATAAAATGTTATCTTAGTATGTGATTTCACCAAAGGAGATGCTTGATTCTTTGTACTTGTCAGTCTCAAGAGATTAGCCCGCTTTATATAGCACCAATATATTTATTGGGAATTAAAACATTTGTAGAGTGTAATAACAAAAACACAGTTATTGGCGTTATACACTGTATAATCCAGATGCTGTTCGACGGGGGAGTGGAGCCTGATTTTTCATCACCTTTGCCTCACATCAAAGGCTAATGATGCTATGAAATAATAGATACAACTAGCATGACTCCTTCCTGAGCAAGGAAGAGTACAAACACAGCTGACATGCACTTCAGAGCTAGGGAGAAGGATTTCACTCCTCACTTCTTCAGGGAAGAAAAAGAAGAGATATATAGTTTTAAATTTATTTCTTATGTAAGCCCAGAGTTAGCTTACCCCTGTAGTTCAAAGATACCATCTGAATAACTGGTTCAGAGTCATGCCAAATCACAATATTTCCCCCCAAGAAATGAATGAAAATAAGTTTTAAAGTAAATGTCACTCTCTCTTTTATTCTGTAAGTTAAGGTATCATTTCATTCATTTTCAGATTGATTCTCAGCTGAGAGTGGCCTTTTTATAATATTTATCTCACTTTTATGATTCTATCATCTATCAAAAGAAATAGTTAATATCTATAAACACTAATTAAACTGGGTCTGTTTCTATCTTATTAGAACATTATAATAAAGCTCCCTTTAATATGAACAATGGCTGCTAAATGCGTTTTTGTGGACTTTTACTTGATAACGCTAGTTTGACTTAAAATGGGGTGAATTTGTAATTAGCACCTGTTGTGAAAAGTTCTATTTTTTTGATAATCACTACTTTATAATACCGATTAAAAATATTTTCTCATGAATTTTCTATTTTTCTGTTTTCCATATGAAATTACCTGAAGAAATCAGTATGTATACGTTTACTTGCATACCTTTTAGTAATTTTTATGCTTGGTTGCCTATTGCAAAAAGCTTCAGCTTTGCATGTTTCCATGTTTTAGTATTGCTTTACCCATCAGATAGCTATTCTTTCCAGTGTCACAGTATTAATGCTGGATTAATAAAGGAATCTTTCCTTACAAAAAGTTAGTATGTGAATATATTTGACATAAATATTTTAATTGTGTGTTTGAAAAGTTAGTGAAATATCTGTTATCCATATAAAAGTAGAAAATTGAATTCTCCCACAGATTCAGCTAAATTATGATGCTTCTGATAACATATATGCAGCCACTGAAGTCCAAATGACTTCCTTCTAGCAGGATTAAAATAGATTAAAATCTACATTGCTGTTGTTGCTGTCCCCCCCTGAAGCTCACTCCTCCCCTTACAAGTAATTATTCTCAACTTCAAGAGCATTATATTTGGAGACGCATAAAACAGAATTAATAAAATCAGATCTTAACAAGTGAGCAATCACTGGGATATAAAAATATTCTGTCTTAAACAATTTCATAGTTTAAATTCCAAGTCTAAAATAAAACTGAAAAATAGAAAATAGTAATAATAAAATCCAGCATATCAAAACCTCAGAAATACGATGAAGGCGGTCCTCAGTGGAAAATGAATGCAATGACATTACTAAAAAGCATTGAAATAAACAATTTAGGCAATCAACTCTATAAGTCAGACAAAATGCAATTAACTAAAAGAAAGAAGATAAAAAAGAGTTAATGAATTAGAAGACAGAAAATAATAGATGTGATAAATTCAAGGGGTATATCTTTAGGAATATAAAGATAAAAAATTTTAGATGCCTGACAGGCTTAATAAAGAAAAATAAAGCACAAATAGGCAAAGTTCTGAAGGAGATATAACAAGATAAGGGAAGAAATTTAGCAGGTAAGAGAAGACTTAGCAAAACTCTAGGCTAATAAATTGTAAAGCCTAAAAGAGATAGATAATTCTCTAGTAAAATATTGTTATTAAAATCTGTCTTCAGCAATGATTTTAAAATCCACACAAATAATTATGGAAGAAAGTGAGAAGTTTTCAAAAACTACTGCACAAGAGAGCATCAGACTCAATATCACAGGTTATTTATTTTTAAAACCTCAAGAAGATAATTTCCATATGACTTCGACTGCTACAGAAGATAGAGGGGGAAAAAAAGTAGGGGATGGGGGGACCTCCAGGTTCCATTTTGAAACATTTGATAAAAGCTTCTGGGAGCTTTAGAAGAAAAGGATCCATTACTTGTCTAAGTAGTCCCTGCATAGCCCTTTTTTCATTCTCATGAATCTAAATCTAAATCACTTTTTCTCACTTCTAGAATAACTTTTAGAATATCAGAGTAATATTGGGGAATATTAAAGGAAGGGAGAAAATGGATAAATGGTTTATTTAAAGTGTAAAAACGGAGGGGTAACTGTCTTTATGTTGAATTCCTATACAGTTATGTAACAAGAGCTTTGACCTCAATAACCTGCATTTCAGAAGAGTCAGTTCTTGATCTAGCAACTCTATTAGTTGAAGTTAATAATAGACCATGGGCCTTCCCTGGTGGCGCAGTAGTTGAGAATCTGCCTGCCAATGCAAGGGACATAGGTTCGAGCCCTGGTCCTGGAGGATCCCACATGCTGCGGAGCAACTAGACCCCTGCACCACAACTACTGAAGCCCACACATGTAGAGCCCGTGCTCTGTGGCAAGAGAATCCACCGCAATGAGAAGCTCGCACACTGCAATGAAGAGTAGCTCCTGCTTGCTACAACTAGAGAAAGTCTGCGCCCAGCAATGAAGACCCAATGCAGCCAAAAATAAATAAATAAATAAATAAAATTTATAAAAATAAAATAAAATAATAGACCAAGTTCTTTTTAAACATCACTAACTATATAACTCATATTTATGAGCATGAGTTCAAAATACTTACTTCAAAACCGAGTTTTAAAATAACTTACTTCCTTTCTAGCACATCTGATTCATTCCTAAGGATTAATTCCCAGATCCTTCATAGTTCATCAGGGCCAAAAGCCTTGGACCTTAAGCAGTTTCTCTTTTTCATCAGGGTCGCAATGACAGAAAACAGAACAATACACACTTGATCAGATAATTAATGACATGGTTTGGATAAGACTGCCAGCATCCTAGGGACAGAATAATTGATTTTCCATGTGTCATTTGCCCTCCTATGAAAAGCACAAGCTGGAAGTCTAAGGATCAGTGATAACCTTCAATTATGTTAGGGTTAAACCCCTTTTAAAATTGTCAATATTCAACCTTCTTTAAATTTTAACTACAAAAGTGACAGTTTAATGTGGTTCAACCTAATGTAAAGAGCAGGAGAATCAACTGTTCTTCAAAATGAAAATGAACTGCAGCATGAAAGATTTAATTAAAATATAATATAGGCCTTCAGTCGAAGGATTGTTCAACATTGAGATGTTTTTCAGAAGACATTTTTATAGCTTTTCTCGTTAAGATGTACAAAGAAAGACAGTGAGAAAAAGAAGGAAAACCAATTTTGTGTGAGAACCCTGATTTAAATACAGTTCTGGCTTGGACAGACTAGGTGACATTTTACAGACGCTTCTCCAATTCCTTGATTCTATGACTAAAGTTCTATGCTATAAAGGTTAGCTTTGGGGCTGAAGCTAGAAATTAAGCATTGAATTAGTTCATCATATTCTCAATCTTCAATGCAAATTTTTACCTTAATCACAAAACCAAAGTGTTGGCCTTCTTTTTCTAACATCTCCTCCTCTGGTCTGCTTGAGTCCCAACTAAAATATTTCCATTTGCCATCACAAACTGCTTCAACTGTCATGGCCTTGCTTTTGTCGTGTGGATGAGATGAAATCTTTTCCATTATTTACTTAAGCATACTGCTATTTTCATTTCTGTGTATGTGTGTCTGTGTGTGCATGCATGTGCATGGTGTCTGTGTCTGTGTGTGTGTATGCGTGTGAGTGCATGGTATGCGCTAATCTTGTTCTATGCAGTTGCAGATGCAGATGCCACTGTAAAAAATCTAGAACAAGAAGCTGATCGACTGATAGATAAACTCAAACCCATCAAGGAACTTGAGGATAACCTGAAGAAAAACATCTCTGAGATAAAAGAACTGATAAACCAAGCCCGGAAGCAGGCCAATTCTGTAAGCTCTTTCTGCTTTCAGTTATCAGTAAATGATTGTAACTTTTGGTGTTATTCCCAGAAGGAATACCTTCCTTCAGTGTATCCTGTTGAATGATCTCTGGTTCTTTTCCTTTAATTTGAAGCTATTTGCAGGTGAGGTGGGGAATGGAAGATTAGATATTTTTCCCATAAATTTCAAAAGACATTTCTTGAGAAGAGTAATCACTACTTACTATTTTAGAAATGAAAGTTCTGATATATTTTATTATTGTTCGAATAGAGTTAATACAAACTGTAAGAATGAAAGCCTGGTTTTTGTGTACTAAAAAGGCATGGATGAGAGAGCCTTGCTCTTAATGAAAGCAAAACAGGCCAACCAGTGAGGCTGTAGAAGGAATGAACGGACGAGGTTATAAGGAATAATAGCATAGAGGAACTGTTATTTTCTATATATTCTTTTGTCTGAGTACAAGCAACCAAAAATTATTTTGCTTACAATTTCTACAGTTTTTTGGAGCAAGAATAGGAAATACTTCACTTGTCTCAAAATTTTTCTCTTTATTAGAAGAGAAGACTATAAGGATAGAGGCATAACTTTCTAGAAGGTAGCATCTTAATGAACCAGGACAGAACTGTAAATGCCAATATGAAACTTTAACCTTGTGAAGTCATCTTATGATCTTTATAGAAATAGAATGAAAAAAAATAACAGTTTTCATGTTATCAGGCTTAAACTGAAATCTTTTCAGATACCCAAGCCTTCCATCTCAAAAATTCCATTTTTTGATACAAATGAACTTATTTACAAAACAGAAACAGACTCACAAGCATAGAAAACAAACTTAATGGTTACCAAAGGGGAAAGGGGAGATAAATTAGGAGCTTGGGATTAACAGATATACATGATTTTATGTATTATAGATAAACAACAGGATCCTACTATATAGCACAGGGAACTATATTCAATATCTTGTAATAACCTATTATGGAAAAGGATCTGAAAAAGAATATATATATGTGTATATATATACACACATATATAACTGAATCACTTTGCTGTACATCAGAAGCTAATAAACATTGTAAATCAACTGTACTTCAATTTTTAAAATTTATTTATTTTTATTGACATATAGTTGATTGGCAGTATTATATTAGTTTCAGGTGTACAACATTGTGATTCAATATTTTTATAGACTATACTCCATTTAAAGTTATTACAAATAATGGCTATATTTCCCTGGGCTGTATAATATATGCTTGTAGCTTATTTATTTTATGCATAGTAGTTTATATCTCTTAATCCCATACCCCTATCTTGCCCCTTCCCCTTTCTTCTCCCCACTGGTAACCATTCGTTTGTTTTTTATATCTGTGAGTCTGTTTCTGTTATATACATTCATTTGTTTTAGTTTTTAGATTCCACATATAAGTGATAACATGGAGTATTTGTCTTTTTCTGTCTGATTTCAGTAAGTATAATATTCTCTAGGTCCATTCACATTGTTGCAAATGGCAGAATTTCATTTGTTTTTATGGCTGAGTAATAATCCATTGAATATATATACCACATCTTCTTTACACGTAGGTTGCTTCCAAATCTTGGCTATTGTAAATAATGCTGCTCTGAACACTGGGGTGCATGTATCTTTTCAAATTAATGTTTTCATTTTCTTCGGATATATACCCAGGAGTGGAATTGCTGGATCATATGGTAGTTCTAAAAAGTTCTATTTTTAAGCAACTGTGAAGCCAAAATGACCAGAAATAACCTTTCTTAATCCATAAACTTATTTTTTTAGTAAGTGGCCAAGAATATGATGCCCAAGTGACAGTATATTCTTCTCCCTCCTTATACATACCTGATATCTTTAAACCAGGTCAAGACAATAAGTTCAGGTTGAACCTTGAAAAGGAATTCATGACTAATTGAAGAGAAACCTAGAAAATGACAGAAAGATTAGTGAAGATGAAGTACATAAACTCAGAGTAAAAGAAGCAGATAGACATACATTGAACTACAATATGAGAACCTTGCAGGCAGTAAGGATGACAGGTGAGCATTGTATATGTGAAGCACAAGGTGAAAAGAAATCAGATGTTACTCCAAGGTTTGGATTTTTAAAGATTTAACCAGTGCAGAAAAAGCATCTCCTATGCACAAGGTCACATGCTGTGAGGCATGTTCTTCCACTCGAATAGTTTACAACGCCATAGAAGAAATAAGATATGTACACAAATAACTCTAAGATAAGGCAGAATATTGTGCTACATTCCATGAGCGCTGGGAAGTGCTATTAAGTTTCTGAAAGGAAAGATCACCTCTAGTCAGGGCGGGAAGATTTCCTGAAGGGAAGGATGAGCCAGGCTCTGAAATTGGATAGTGCTGGTCATGGGATGAGAAGGTGAAGAAGGAGAACATTCTGAGGAGAGGGAATGACTTCAGCCAAGGCAGTGAGAAAAGGAGGTTTCAGGGTCATTTCATGACAGAACAGTCTAATTCGCCAAGACTATTGTTAGAGTGAACATTAAACTAGAAAATTCAACGGAGGCCAGGTTTTCTCAGGTAAGTTGAATGGTAAGTTAAACAGTTTCTTTTAGCCACAATTGTACCTGAGATAAACCTCATTGGTGAGGAGAAGCTGAAAGTTCTTGAACATGAAATGCAATATAATCAGAACGGTGATTTTTGAATATGAATCCAGAAGTAATTTGTGGGATAGATGAGAGAAACTAGAAAGAAGGAAGCAAATTTAATAAGAGACCCAACTGTAGCAGTGGCAGTGGTAAGAGAAAGAAAAAGATTGATGTATCCCTCCTGTATTTTGCCATGTTAAGTTTGAAGAAGCAGTCATAGTAACTGTTCTCTTGTGAATTCCACACTTAGCCACATTTTCTGACTTAGTTACCAAGCAGGGAAATCTGTACATTTTCATTATTTCTTCATTGTAAAGAAATCTAAATATATGCCTATATATTCATCAGTTATAAATGCTTCCTCTTCCCACCCCTACCCCCCTGGAAAGAAGGATAAAATTCTGGCATGTAAATATATAAAACCTGTCTCAAAATACAAAATGAAAGAAAGGTATAAAAGTCATGCTTGAAAAAACAATCATTGTCTGTGCCTTTTAAGGAAATTTGTAACTACCTTTAGAAATGGAAGTTACAACAAAGTTCTTTGTTTTTTGTAAGATGTTATAAATTTGTAAGCAGCCAACGTTTTTTTCAAATGGGTTTTGTACTAATTGAAGATTACATTTGCCCGATTTTAGAAATATATTTGTAATCTGGCATGAGTGTCTGGACGTGGCCCTAACACATATTCAATATGACCAAGAAATTAAAGACATTTATTTTAAAGTAGATTTCCCCTTGTTGTTGACTCTGAAATTGAGTGGCTGATACTCTTTTTAAATGAATGACCTAGTTAACTGGA
Source organism: Lagenorhynchus albirostris (assembly GCF_949774975.1). NCBI lineage: Eukaryota > Metazoa > Chordata > Mammalia > Artiodactyla > Delphinidae > Lagenorhynchus > Lagenorhynchus albirostris. Next base: position 32,482,972 of record NC_083106.1, on the reverse strand, counting down.
TGAAAAACTGCAGTGAAAATTCAATAGATATAATAATGAGATCCTCAATAATGTTTGAGTTCATGATGACGAATTGGTAAATAATGTTGTATGAGAAATGCCTTAGAGAGACCTACTTCTTAGTGATTTTTGTTTAGAAGTCTTACTAACAGTTCACATTAGAAATAACAATAATTAGTGGCGGGGGTGGTGGTGTGATGAATTGGGAGATTGGGATTGACATATATACACTAATATGTATATAATGGATAACTAATAAGAGCCTGCTTATTAAAATTCAAAAATTCACACACAAAAAAGAAATAACAATAATTGATAGCAACAAATATCTTAAGAGGATGTTTGTATTTCAGAAATCTCTCCCCTCTTATGAGAGGATTGTATGTCAGAGGTTTCTTCTAGAGAAATTTATAAATATTGTCCTTTGATTTACTTGTCTTAAGGTATATAAAACAATATAATTGGAAAACAAAACACAAGGTATTTAAACAGAGATTAGTAGCTATTGACTGGTTACAGATAGTTTGGGCTGCCTGAATATCTCAGATACTGAGGATATATTCAAAACTGTAAGCCAGAGAACAGAAAATCCAGAGGGTTTTTATAAAAATGTGTAAGAGTTGAGCAATAGGTTACTTTACAAGATTAATTCCTGGCATATTGGGTATAACAATGCCATGTTGTTCAGAGATCCATATATTTTTGATATGTAAAGTATGCCATAAGGCAGAGTAATTTTAACTCCTAGAGATGTTAAACACCCTTAGTTCTAAAATGGCTACTCAGACTTTCAGTCCTCCAGTGGAGTCTCATCAGTTGAATTAGGCTTCAGTACTGGTGCTCTGTCTACAACGCTTTGAGAACCCCGCTTTCAACACTCCAGTCATGGAATCCCCTACCATTTTTACCAGGTATACCCAAGCAAGGGCAGAAACATCCTGATCAGTCATGCATTCCACCCATATTCAGTCACTTCTTCTCTAAACAGTAACCGAGGAGTATTACTACATTGTGTTCTTTATAACACATATGAGTTATTTGTAATAACAAAAGAAATAACCAAAATAACATATGATGGCTAGTTTAATCACAAATAACAAAAATGAGTTATACCTTTCCCGGTTGTTTCTCTGCAAGTCATTTTTTTTTTTTCCTGTTAAAAATAAATAAATAAATTTTATTAAGTCAGTTTGATCTTTTTTAAAATCTCTAATAAATTGTACAGTGTGACATTTTAACCATTATCAGTTCTATTTTGAGATTATTCCTTCTAATAAAATTCATTAAGAAAAGGGGAAAAAATTCCTTGATACAAATCTGTTGTCAAGCCTTCTGGACTTGATCTGTGTTCTTTTGCAAGTCATTTTGATTCATCTACTCTTAGCATTTTATGTAGAAGGGAAATCCTATCTTACCTTTGTGGAACAAAGAGCTACCTTCTTAACTGAAAAGCACACCAGCAGGAAGACTAACTCTCCAGGGCAGAGAGCAAACACTCTGGTGACCAGTACTGTGCTCCTCAGTTGGCAGTCTGGGTCCCACCCTTAGAGGGAAGGAAAGGACAGGGAGAGCAGTCTAAGCAGCAGTCGTCCTAGATTATTCCAGCCCCAGCCCCACACAGAACTCCGTTAGGGTGAGCCCCTCTTTCTTTCCAGCACACTGTTTTCTTTGCTTGGAAATGCAATTTGGATAGCAGATTAGGCGAGGAAACAGTACAAGTATATGACTTACACAGGATCCGCAGGAGATTCAACAGATCTGCTATATCCCTGGGAGTTCTCAAACATAGATGAATTTACATATTTGTCAGAACCAAAAATCTCTCCTTAGCTTTCTCTTTTGAATCCAACCAATTTTGAATCCAGCACGTCCTCTGTGTAGTCTGTACCACCCTTGGAGAGGGGTGCTGGCGCTGCCTAACACCTACTCTCTCATTAGACTCTTCAAGACACCTCCTTGTCTCACCATAAGATGGAGACGGGTTTGGTGTCCTAGGCTATCTTGTTTGGAGTTTGCACAGCCCTTTTATGGAGGTAACAGTAATAGCCGTTGGCTTTCTCCAAAGTGTGCAAGGTGCTATAAGTGATGAGAAAATGGAAATTCACCCCTAGTGAGGGCCAAGAGGCTTCCTGAAGCCTGAAGCCAGGAATTTGAATCAGTGACAGAAGTTTTGTATGTGTCTCCGCCTCCTACTTTGAACACTATCACTAACAAAGTAACAGAATCTCTCTGAGTCCAAACAACAATATTGCTGTCCTGAAAGTACCTTTTTGATAGTATACATGAACCAAAGAAAATTAAATGGAATAATCAACTAGTGTTATTTGTGATTGAAGAAAGGCTCCCTAAGTGTAAGTACAAATTGGTACAAACAGTGTCAGCTCTAGTCACATAGGAATTTCTATCTTAGCAATTTATAGTAATTTTTAAAGTACTAGTCAAAAGAAAAAGGAGCTGTTAAATACATTAGTGATGATAGTCACTGGAAATTGTTTCTGTTCCTTTTCCTGGTGACTTAATAAAAAGGTATAATTTATTCTGAAATGTATGTTCTGAGTAGAATGATAATTCTTCTTATTGTTAGAACATCTGGAACAAAATCTAGTTGGCCTCTTTCAACTGTAAGAACATGGCAGGGTAGGTAACCTCCGCTCAAAACCTAAAAGAAAAATGGTTTCCTACTTTAAGTGATACCAAAATCACTGAAATTTGAATTGTAAAATTTCATTAAACAACCTGAATGAAGATCTATACCATTAGCTTCATATAAAATCACCTCTTGAGAATGTTCCCCTATTCATAAAGGAGTAAGTTATGAAGGCAAGAATTTGTTAGTTGCATGCTTCAAAAAGTAGTGGCGTGCTAACAAGCCATGAGAGACTGTGAACAGCTCATTGTCAAAATACTGGTGGAAAGGTGCTCTTCTGTGCCCTCATTAATGAGTATAATGGGGTCTGCATATGGGCATTTAATGATACCATTTGCTGATGGAAAAATAACTTCAAAGAAGAGAAGATGATGGCTTTGTGATTGGGAGCTACTTCAAACTTTCTGAGAGATTTAGTCTTGGTTCTTTGTACCTCGTTTTTCTTAAAGATCAAAGTATCTGTGTCTTCGGGAGGTGACTGCATTCGAACATACAAGCCAGAAATCAAGAAAGGAAGCTACAATAATATCATTGTCAACGTAAAGACGGCTGTCGCGGACAACCTCCTTTTTTATCTTGGAAGTGCCAAATTTGTAAGTCTAACATTCAGCCTTTCTTTGGCCTACTGTGTATGTGTATAGTCAGAGGTTAATCCTGGTAGTGTGGGACATGTATAGAGTCTAATATAATGGTCCCAAAATTGAATAAGGTAGCCTTTCAGATTCGAAAACCTCAGAATCTTACCTCACCAAGTTCTGAAGTGTCAAATGAAGTTAGAAGGCAAATGAAATGAAAACTTTTTACAGTGTTTAAGCATATCTGCTTTCATTTGTGAGTATACCAGCATTTATTTTTGAAGTATATTTTCAGATCCAGCTATTTAAGAAGAAAGATTAATAGGAATGAGGCTTTTTAAACATTTTTCTCTAACTAAGAAATTACAATGAACTTTCATGTGAAATGAAACTGAAAATTGTGTACTATTTCTTACCAATGAAAACTCTTCTGATTCATGTTGAATTAATGACTCAAACTGAAATAACAGAAATTGTATCTAAAAGAGCTCACCTCAAACTTCTAATTCCTTTCATTTGACCCATTTGACTTTATACACATGGAGACCTTCCAAAATGAACAAGACTTTTCAACAGACCACTTATCACATAAATCAATACTTGGAAATCAGGTGAGAAATTTTGGATCACCTTGGGTGAAAAAGCATACCTGGCCCCTCAAAAACGTCAGTGCCCATGGTGAAAACAATGAATTCTGAACCCAAATATTTGTGTTTATCTCTACCACAAGTATCAGTGCAAGAAAAGACATTTGTCTCAATGTTAGACCTAATTAGAATTGGTTGAATTAACACATTTGCCTCAGCACTATGAACATGTGTATGGACATTGTATTGTAAAGATACAATAATAAAGTATTATTTAATCGTAGAAATAATAGATCATATTATTTGGGAATCTTTATTGTGAGGCTTCTAATTATTTCATATATCTGAAAATGGTACCTGTTGAAAAGACTCGGCTGGCTTCCTCTTTCAGGGTGCCTTACATCTGATATCTATTGTTTTTGTGTTTCTCTGCACTAGATTGACTTTCTGGCTATAGAGATGCGTAAAGGCAAAGTAAGCTTCCTCTGGGATGTTGGATCCGGGGTTGGACGTGTCGAGTATCCAGATTTGACTATTGATGACTCATATTGGTACCGTATTGAGGCATCAAGGTAACTAACTCAATAGAGATTAAGATCATTGACAGAATTTTGAAGTAGTTTCCTAGTTTACAAGAAAAATTTTATCTCTGTTTCAAGAAGGTAGCTATGTAGGTACGCACACACATATATACGAACGTTATATATTATATACATGTATAAGTGTGTGTGAATGGTACCTTTGTAGAACATGTTAGGAATTGACAGATCTTCAAGGTATTGAACAGAATGACCGGTCCTTTTTGGCCTCCTCATCTGGTTGTCCTGTAGAAACTTTGAGGTTAAGTTGTTTTCTGTTGCCCTTATTCAGTACAATCCAGAGCCTAAGAGGTGCCATTGGTATCTGTCTTTGGTGCAAAGTGCCTCTTCTAGTCTACACAGCAGTCTTGGCTACAGGTGGGTGCAGTATCTAAATGCTGGCATGAATATAAAATATGTCAGGTCCACACTACTTGTGGGAAGGAATAGGAAATTGATTAATTCTATCCTTGATGCTTTAATTTAATTAACTTCTAACAGTGTACAGATTACTTGTAGAATCCATTCTTGTCCCCAATACTTCCTCTTCATTTTCTCCTCTTCTTTTTCTAATTCCCAACTACCTACTAAACACAAAGCAGCTAACAGTCAAGAGGTTTTGTTAAAGGCCAAGGGAAGTTGATCAGAGATGGGTAAAGAAGACTTGAAGATCTGGTGATTGTTGAATCTAGGTGATAGATACATAGAGTTTCATTCTATGGGTGTACATGTTTAATTTTTTCACAATTAAAAGTTTAAAAAAAACTTAATGAAAAGAAATATCTTCAATTCCTTTTTAAGATCTTAAATAAAAGTGTGTGTGTGTGTGTGTGTGTGTGTGTGTGTGTGAGGGAGAGAGAGGAGAGAGCAACAGATAAAATGCTTACATGTGTGATGGTGGGGGAGGGATTAAGTACTTTATTGGGCTTAAGAATACTTATATTTGCAAAGTACAGTTCTTCTATTAGAAAAGATGTATTCTTTTAAAGAAGAACCTTATTTATAAATTCATTCTATTGTTTCTACATATTTCAGTTAATACTGCACCCTCAAAGATAAAAAGATTACCAAAATGAGACAGTAGGGAGAGAAATATGACAAAGTTTTGTTATGACTGCTTGTCTCCGGAAAAAGATCAGATTTTCATGTTTAATAACTCATGGGAACCAATCATTTAAAAAAAGAAAATGAAATACAATAATAATAGCTTCCAAAAGTCTATTAATTGAATCTAAATGTGAAGTTCTTCTGTACAATTTGTATACACAACTCTGTAGCCTGGATTTTATAGTGTACACATTAAGATGGTGTGCCAAACAATAAATGATGCATGATTCCAGGAAGACTACTTCAGCAAATTTGGATCCAAGATAATCAGGGATTTTAGGAGAAATTATGCAGTTTATAATGCAGAAGCGTGGCTTATTTGGGGTTCACTTGCTGAATTAAATTAGACTGAATGAAGTAATATAAACTTGTTTAAATAGTCCATGTAGGTAAATAGCATATTGTTTTGTAAAGCAAGAGGAAAAAGACTTTCCATTTAACCAACAGCAATTCCATCAGCTAATTGTTGCTGTGTCATTTCCTATCTATCACTGGACACATTCAGAATCAGGGTAGATTGCTCAGTGGTCCTGGTTGAATCTGATGGTAAACGTATAGCAGAGAGCAGATTCTGGGTTTTGATTTTCAGCTTAATGAATCTGGAATGTTTGAAGCTAAACACCCAGCTATCTCTTAAATATTCCAAAACAAATCTCTACATTTTATATCTTTTAAATCTGAAGTGACCAGAAATGTGATACCTACTTCATTTTCTGTATTTTCTTTCATTTCATTTCAACACGTACCCTGGAAGAACTGGGAGAAATGGAACAATTTCCGTGAGAGCTCTGGATGGACCCAAAGCCAGCATTATGCCCAGTACATACCATTCAGCGTCACCTCCAGGGTACACTATTCTAGATGTGGACGCAAACGCAATGCTGTTTGTTGGTGGCTTGACTGGGAAATTGAAGGTAATGTGTTGTTCTTCCCCATTCTGTTTATTTAATCTCTGCAGACAATTCCTGGCATGATGACTTTGGGCAAAGACATGATAAAGCACTGCAAAAACTTGACCACTTTTTACTTAATTTGTTTTTATGAAAACATGAATATATTTTGAGTAAGAATTTTCTTCCTTGAATATGCAATCTGGAAGCACAGTCTTTTTAAACCTATGTGTATTTACTTAAACAGTTGTTTTGCCCTCATCTGTGGCATCAATTTTTTGATATTTTAGTTGCCTCAAGAGCAAAGTGTTTTCTAAAGATACCTCATTTTCTGAATCAATTTATGATTTATTGATATAAAGTGCTATAAAGTTCAAACTCACATCTAATTAAAAGATTTATGAATACCTTGGGAAATATCACAGGAGCCATAAGCCTTCAGATCATGATCCGATTTTTAAAGTTTTCAAGTTGCTCTTCTCATTCTTACCGAGTAATGCACTTAATATTCATAATTGCTTTGTGATAGGTCCTTATGCATTTCAGATTGCAAAGTGCCTGCATTTTAAAGAAGCTCGTGTTGATTAAGTGGAGTTAGGTGTTGGAAAACGACCTGTGGGTGAGATGTAAGAGCACAGCCAAGTACAATGTGTAATCCTGGGTCTGGCAGAATCATCCTGGGATGAGATTAGTCAGAAAATGTGAAAAGCCAGGGTGACCCCAAATTTATGAGAACTCAACCTTCATATAGAGTGAGGTTGTTTTATTTGCTTTGTGTATGAGATGTGACTCTAAAGTATTGGAATGGATTCCACAGCTACACACTAAAATCATCCTCATTTCTTAGAGCTGCATATAAATATATATGGTACATCGTAATATATAGTCATACTGCCAACTTTCTTTCCTCCTCAGAAAGATAAATATAGGGATAGCACCGAGTAATACAAAAAAAACATGAATTTTGAAATTAAATCCAGGTTGAATTCCCTGCTCTATCACTTACAAAAATATGACCTTAGGCAAGTCACTTAACCTCTTGGGCTTCAGTTTCCTTAACTAGAAAGGGAGATAAAAGTATCTACCTTGCTTGCATATTGTAGGATACAGTAATAAACTTCTATAACGTTTATATAACCCTTACTATTTGCTAAGTAATGTTCTAAGTAATTTACATGAATTAACAGTTTTCATAACAACCCAAAAATGTAGATAATATCCTCCTCATTTTATAGTTAAGGACTCTAAGTAAGAGAGAAGTTAAATGATTCACCGAAGATCACACAGCCATCAGTGGTGGAACTGGGACTTGAACACTCGTTACCAGGCACAAGAATCTCTACTCTTAATCACCACCCTTTACTACCTCAATGAATAGCGAGATTACATGCCTAAGATATGGTAGTCACACCTTAAATTGCACCTTAAATAATTCTTCTTATTATTCAGATGTCACTAGACATAAAGAAACTTATTTATGCCAGTCTGAGGGGGAAAAAAAACACAAGCAAATGAAATCTACAGAAAATCTTCATCATTTTGGCCAAGAGTTTCAAGGCTTCTGCCATACCAGAATATGAACCAAAAAACTGAAAACAAGTAATTAAATCAACATGCTAGTGAAAATTCAAAGGAGCAGGAAAATATCCCAAGTATAGTTTTTATGATGCAAGAAGGAAAAGCAAAAAGCAAATACAATTCGCAGGTAGGATAATCAACCTCTGGAAAATTAAGAGAAGCTTCCACAGATGACAGAGAATTCCAAGGACTGTTCCTGACTTGTATTTGTCAGTGTCTGACAACATTCCTTCTCCATGGCAGTGCCCCACTTGATCATAACGGTAGGAAGATGTATGTGTTGATGAGTTTAACCTAAAATTATAACTATAAATGTTTAACTACTCAGTGACTATCTTCTATTTTTTCTAAAATCCAAACATATCAATTCACTTTTTCCTTCCAGGTTATTCAGATAAATGTGGATTCGCCTTGGCAAAGTGCTTCTAAAGTTGTAGAATTGTAATATATTGACGCTAAAAGGAATAGTTGTTCAAATTACAGCAAGGTTCTCTAGAGTGGATCGGATCATTCCCCTCCTTCTTGACTGCTAAATACCCAGAACTGACATGTACACACTGCTATATTTAAAATAGATAACCAACAAGGACCTACTATATAACACAGGGAATGCTGCTTAATATTTTGTAATAACCTAAATGGGAAAAAATTTGAAAAGGGATAAATGTATATGTATAACTGAATCACTTTGCCGTACACCTGAAACTAATACAACATTGTTAATCAACTATGCTCCAATATAAAATATAAATTTATAAAGACCTTTCCTTGTGAGAATGACACCAGAGTTGTCATTCAACAAATATTTATTGTGCCCCTATTCGATGTCGGGCTCTGTGCTGTGTATGCCTGCAAACAACAACAACAGGGACCCTTCTCTTATAAATTTACTCTGTCCCTTCATTCTCCTGCCCTAGAAACCTACTTGGGTGTAAAAGGAAATGAAAAATTGGGGACAGCAGTATCATAGGGTAATCAATATGCAAGCTTTTTTCCCCTTTATGTAGTCAGTATGTACCCTTTCTCGTAAATCTCCTTAGTGGATAGGAACACTTACTTTTATTAAACACCTTCTCTGTGCCAGGCACTAAATGTGGTACCATAAATAAATTCTCTTAGTTAATTCTCCTGATAATCTCATGTTACAGACCAATAAAAAAAATAGAATCTCAGAATAAGCAGTTTACCTAAGGTCGGAAGCTTGGAGTGTTCACTTACTAATGGTGATAAACTGGTAAAGCACAGAATAACCAGGATCCATGAGGATATTATATGGTTAAAAGATGGATACGTACACAACCAAGACTTTCACAAAGAGTAGGTAATAACTACTCCAGATTCTGCTGCTCATCTAATAACTCTCATGGGTACTCTTAATTTTTCTGTGAAATTCTAAACTCTAACAAATACGTTTCTCTCTTCAGAAGGCTGATGCTGTACGTGTGATTACATTCACTGGCTGTATGGGAGAAGCATACTTTGACAGCAAACCTATAGGGTTGTGGAATTTCCGAGAGATAGAAGGTGACTGCAAAGGATGTACCGTCAGGTTAGTGGAGAGGAGGACTCTTCCAAGGTCTATCAGGCCTGTGTATCACAAAAGCTTTAATTTTATTGTGCAGTGTTCTATTATCATGTCGATGATATACAACAAGTTTGAAGCGATTGTGTTCAGAGGTGGATTTACCAGGAAGCTAAGAAACTTTAAGTCCCCTCCCTCACTGTGCGGGCACCTTCCAAGGATTTGGGAAGTATCCTAGTACTTTGACATGGTCATGTGTTTTTGTGAAATTTGCAAAGGTAAGACATTTTAGCCTCGATCAGTTAAGACTACTATCTCCTTCCACTCCAGCTTACCTTCATGTTCAGGAGGTGTTGCGTGTCTGTGGCCATTCTGTAGTCATCATTTATCTTTACTTAAGGAAAGGGCTCCCTAAACTGATTAAGCTTCAGGCCTCTCAGAGCCTGGATTCACTCTGCTTGTGTTTACAACAAAATATAGAACGATACTGCAGGTTTTATCTCCCACAGGATTTTTCAAATGACACACAGCATCATGTATGTGCTTTTCAAGTGGAAACCCATGGGACTTGGAGATTCTGCTTAAGAAGCAGAGGTCAAGATAAACCGGGAGAAAGTTTCATAATAAACATCACCAATTATAAGATAGAGGTTAGAATGTTGGAATTCAAAAATATTTAAAAAGCATATAAAGCATATATAAATATTCTTATATAAACCTGAATAGAGGATGTAAAACAATTAAGAAGAAGTAGAGGATTTCTCTGCATAAAAAACTTAAAGCCCACTGATCATCTGAGCCTACAACAATTTTAATTATACTTAGTTAAAGCTATAAAATTTAAATTAAATACCTGGAAGCTTAATATATATACATAGTAACTCTAACATCATTAGGTGCTAAGGAGTTTATATTTTTTATTTCCAGTATAAAGGGAACATGTACATTGTTAGGACCTAAATTCTCCATTAATGTAGCAGAGTATACTTCACATTTTCTTCTCAACATCTCTAGAGTTTTATAGAAGAAAGTAGCCCAAAAATATTCCCTCTCCAAAAGTTTTAACTTTCATCTTTCTACTTTTTTTTTGTCATCATGGACTTTTCAGTATGGCATTGAGGACAGTTTGAAAGCCTGATCCATTCATAGTTTAAAGTGGTTTTGTTAATAATCTTCAATAAAATCTAATATAGAATGTTGTCTGTAAAATTCTTTCAATACAAGGACAATGAGCTCTACATTAATATTCTGCTACTCACAAATCAACACCAACTTTTCCGTAAACATTTCTTTGGTAAATTTCTAAGTAGGATTTTCCAAAGCTTATTATCAAACAAATGTCTAAAGTATTTAAATGTCCTTTCAGCAGTGCATATTATGTGTTAAGACTGTAGCATCACTAATTATCAATTCTGCAAAGATCTTGGGCCTTCATTATATAAAGTGTTATATGAATTAATATAATTATAATAGGCTAAAGTTCTACATTTACTGAAATAATTCCTTATTTTAAAAATTCCTAATATACGTTTTTGAATTATACTACTATTTTGATCAAGAATGTTACTGTTTTTGTGAGTGCTCTGATTACAAAGTCACAAATTTTGAGTGGCTTGCCCTAGCCCTATTTTTCCATAAGCCTTGGTAATTTTAGGAAAAATGTTTTAGAACTCCTGGTGTTTGTTTTCTTTTCAGGAGAACATATAACACATTTTAACATAAAATTAATGGTTGCACTTTTAGAGCAGAAATGGTAAAATGGGGGAGATGAAATAGACAAGGCTACAAGACACAGACTAGGAACATTTTGTAGAAAATCTTGGAATGTGAGTTTTAGAAATTTGCACTTATTCAGTAGTCAGTAGAAAGGATATAATTTTTGTAATGTTTTAGAAAGGAATATCTGTCAGGGCTATAAAAAAAAGTGTATCTTATTTTTCTTAAAAAATAGGGAAAAAACTGCTACTAGTAAAATATATTTAGCTGAACACTGAAACAATGATGAAATATTAATATACTAAACTTCAATATTCATCTAGTTCTATGGTTAACAAGCTTTACATGGAAGAGCATGGCTGTTCCAAATAGCATAATTAATCTTTCCTAACTTGACCAGAAATCCAGGTTCAAAAGAGAAACAAAAGGCAAGTTAAGAAGCTTAGCATTTATTAATTAGAAAAGAATTGTCACTCTTCCTGGTAAATGTATTGAAAATGAATAGGAAAACTCTAGCATAATGTTAGATGTTGAAATATTGAGTCTATACCTGGAAAGATTCATTTTTCCCCCACCTCCAAGTCAACAATTTGAAGCCAGATTTACTGGTTTTAGCTAATGAATTAAATGAAGTAGGCTGATTTTCATCTGTATGTTTTGCTATTCTTGTACAAAACTCTTGCTCGAAGATTTGCCTGCTGCTTGAGTAGAAGCTCTAATAGGGTTGGAGTAGATCGAACCCTTTCGTCTCAGAGTGGAGACACTGAAACCTGAGGTGTTAAAGTGACTTCTGAAATTCCACGTCAGACTCCAGGGTACCTGCCATCTACTCTGCTATTTTTTCGATTGTGTGTTGAGGAAATTAATAGATTAAGGGCATGAGAACACCAGGATACAAATATCCCAGCGTTTCCGTACAAGGAAAATAAAATGTGATATATATTTTTTTTATTCCAGTGCCTCTCCTGACATTATATATGAAGTTTTGTATTTTTTTCTCTTCAATTTGTGAGTAACAATGCACTGGACCAAAGCACTCGGGAACGTGTCAGTGGTGACTCTCGCACCCTACTGTCACTGGTAGCATGGCAGTATATAATGCAAAATCCTAGGATTTGAGAACCTCATGGAACTTCTCCTTAGTAGATGCTACATTACATTTTCTTATCTCAAATGTGGTGCTCTAGATTTTAATGGATTTGTTATAATGATGAAGGAAGGCCAAAATTATTCAGCTGATTTATTCACATAAATTATATTGTTAATAGGCTGATTTAGTCCCTCAACCTTTCAGTGAACATGTTTCATGAATATTGAAAAAGCATCTTTTAAGGGTACATTAGAAAAAAAAAATATATGGCATCATCTGATCTTATACCTATTTAGATGTATCTTAAATTTACAAAAACCTGACTGTGAAACGCATAGTTAAGACTCTTCCCTTCCTTTTGTCTTCAGAGTTTTATTTCTCCTTTTCCAGAAACAGAGAGAAAGCCAACTTGTCTAAAATGAGTAACAGTTCCTCCTCCTCAAGGCCATTAATGTTTATACCCTATTATTTTTCTCATTAGCCAAGATTGCATGCAAATACTATTCTAACCTCTTGTTATTTTATGAGATTACTATAATATTTCTCATATCTCCTCTCTTCTCAAGTTAATACAACACTCCAATTTCACAGATTCAAATATAAGCTAATACGCAGATATTAAAAGTTTAAAAATATCTCCACAATCAAAACTTACTCTTTTAACATCAATTAGATAAGATAGATAGATGATAAGTTTTCATTTGAAAAAAATCTTTTTAAATGTTATATTTACAAGACTTATTTTAGATATTCATTAATTATTCAACCAATATTGATTGAACATATATTCTCTGTGAGGCAATTTGCTTTACTAATATCCCTTTCATTCCACAAATATCTACCAGATTCTGCTATTAGCCAAGTACTACACTAGATGCTGAGTTTGTGCCTGGCATGGAGCCTGGCCCATAATCTCTACTTGGTTTCATAGAGCTTACATCCTGGTGAAGAAGACAGATCAACAAACACATGTAGTTAGAGGAACCCTTCATTATCTGAATCTAATCTGTCCCAGAAAATCCTACTGCATAGCAAGAGTTCAGAGAATAGAAGCCTATATCCTGGTACGGCTTTTTTTTTCTTACAACTTTAAGTTAGTACCTTTCAACCACCTTCACTCTTCAGCCAACCCCTACTCCCTATTATGTTATGTATTTGGGAAATGTAATAATGCATTCTCAGCCCATTCCAAAATCCCACTAGTTCACACCACTAAAATACACTTAAACACTAACATAACTAGCCACCAAGCACTTCAGCAAAAGTAGTTAAAACATCAGTGACCTAGTTATTGAACACCTAATAAAGTCAGGTGAGAGATGGTGGTTACTTGGTCTGATGGTGGCAGTAGAGCTGGAGAGAAGGGGAAGGATGGAAGATGTATCTGGGATGGTTCCTGCCCTACAAGAGCCTACAGTCCAGTCTCAGAAGACAGTGTGATATATTGAATACTGATGGACCAAGTAGACATCGTCTGATTCACGTGAAATGTCTCTCTTCAGTCCACAGGTAGAAGATAGTGAGGGGACTATTCAGTTTGATGGAGAAGGCTATGCATTAGTCAGCCGCCCCATTCGTTGGTACCCCAACATCTCTACTGTCATGTTCAAGTTCAGGACATTTTCTTCAAATGCTCTCCTGATGTACCTTGCCACACGAGACCTGGTAAAGATTTGCACAGCTGATCTTTCATGACTGAAAATATGCTTGCTTCTTTTCTGTAAGGTTCCAATGCAGTTATCACTTTTGTTGAATTATCAGTTATTGTTCAAAGGAGTCTGGGATGGCTGTGTAATACCCAAGAGTGGTGCATAGTGTTTATGTATTTCCATCAGTAACTTTAATTACAGATACAATTTAATTTTTATTTATTTTCAGTATACCTCCCTTATAATCCTTTAAGAGAAGCACCCAGTAAAGATTCCCCCGGTATGGAAACATGCAGCTAAAAAACTATTCCTTAGTCTTCTTCTAGAGACCTAAGTCAAAAGGTTGTTCTAAAGAGCCTCATTATTTTTTCCAGGTCAATATTTCTTAGTAAATTCTTTCAGGAAATGTACTCTTTAGTTTGCTTAATATGTTTTCAAAGGAACCCAATTTTACTCCTGTCATAAAAGGACACATCCTAGTAATTTCGTTGTGACCATTTGCACCATAATATCACACCCACAAACATTCACAAAATAGTAACACCAATTCTGTATCCAAAAATGGATTTCACTTACAGATCAACACAGTCAGTAATTTAGCCATAAAGCCCTATTATAAACTCCACAAAGAAAATGAATACTCATATATTTCTCTGTGTATCTAATCACTGGTGTGTTTTTACTCTATTAATAGAAAGATTTCATGAGTGTAGAGCTCACTGATGGGCACATAAAAGTCAGCTATGATCTGGGTTCAGGAATGGCTTCCGTTGTCAGCAATCAAAACCATAATGATGGGAAATGGAAATCATTCACCTTGTCAAGAACTCAAAAACAAGGTGAGTTTCTGTAGTAATAATGCACTCAGAGCCTTAATCATGCTATCCAAAGCTCCCACGTACCTAATCATGAGGAAGACCCTGTCTGTTATCTTAGGTACTCACAAATTCTGTGAAAAATTGATACAGTCATTTCTTTGGCTTAGCTTATAGGTGGTTTGGGTTAGACATGACTGATTGAAGAGCCAAATGGTTCTCTGTCATTTTCTTTTGAAACTGAGAGCTTAATTTGAAAGCATGAAACTGTCTTACAACTTGTAAAATTATATCCTGTAGTAGATTTGAAAATCTTGTGTGCTTTCCTTTTCTTCCCATTTTGCCAAGATGTTTCCTTTAGAGTGACCCACAGGTAGAATTTGTAGCGGGGATAGAGCACAGCTACCAGTTCTTTATTTTTTGAAAATGCCAAACATTTGTATGTGTGCAAGTTAATAATTAATAATAATGTAACATTTTTATGATTCCAGGACATTTTCAAAACACTTTCACAAACATTATTTCATTTGCTCATGAAGCAGGTATTTTGTTCTGGTTTACAGAAAGGAAAGTGTAGACTCCAACTTATATGTGGTCCCAGACATATATACATAAGATCTCACAACCAAGACAGAAATCCAAGCCTATTAGGTCTTTGCGGACTGCTATTTTTATCTTAGTATAATTCCGCTAATTCTATGTACGATGGCATTACCAATATCTGCAAATGAAACTTAGATTCTTCTGTTTATATAATTAGACTTCATTCATTTTGAACATGCCAGTGTGACATTTCATGAAAATTTAGGTATAACTTTGCACCATCTTTCATTCCTGCACTTAACGTATATCTGCCAAGAACCAAGTAAATACTCTGCAAGAACTAAGTGAAGTCTATAAGTCCTTGTCTTTATGGAACTTGCAGTCTAATGGGGGAGATGGACAAGTCAGTCAATGGTTAGAGAGTAGAAATCTAACTGCCATGTAGAGATCTGCAGAGCAGGCTAGGAATCTCAGAAGAGAGAAACGTCAAAGTCAAACCCAGAGGTCAGCCCCCAAGGAAGCACCCTGAGGCATGAGCAGGGGCTGAAGAGTACTCTGGGTGAAAAGCACCTTTGGACAATTCAGAGAGGTGAACATTGTATGAAAGCCTCAAGGGCTCAGTGAGCATAATACATCATTATACATCTTGTTCCAACTGCTTTTCCTTGGAACAGGAAACCCTGGAGAAACTCCTCAGTTTGGACAAAAACTGGTTTTGCACTCATAAAATAAATTGGAATACTGTTGTCTGTATACATTGTTCCCGAGTAAGTTACATTTGCGTGTTAGAGGCTCGGCACAGTAGTTAAGAAGAATGTTTAACTTTGTTTGATCCAACACTTCCCAGACTTCTTTGATCACCAGAATCTATCCATGCCATAGTAGCATTGGCTGAACACACTTTGGGAAATGCTTTAGGAACTACAAGTCAATCCATAGGCTAACAGGATGAATGTTGGCAGAAAATTATCAGATGAAGCTGGAGAGAATACAGAGTCAGTTTATAAAGGGCCATATGAGCTAAACTAATGAGTTTAACTCTTCCTGAAATCGATAGGGAACTACTAAGAGTTTTAATCAAGAATGTGACACCATCAGATTTGTGTTTTAGTAAAGTTTCTTTAGCAGCAGACTGGAGGGTAGATGGTGACAATTTCAGATGCTCCTGCAGTCTGCAGGAAAACGAGGGGAGGAGCAAGGAGAAGGGAACCATGAGAATGGATAGGAAAGAATGGAGTTGAAAGATATTAAGCATTTTAAAATTGAGGAGCTTTATGATATACTCAGTGCAGAGAGTAAGATTTTTTTAAAAAGGAGATCAAAAATGATTCCTTTTTTTTTTCCTTAAAATAACAAAGAATATGTCAGTGCCATTTACCAAGCTATTGGATACAGGAAAAATGCAGCATAGTTTTTTAGAAAAGATGCTGAGTTCTATTTTGGATGTGCTGTATTAAAGGTACTCTTAGTATCCTTAGCAACCTAGAGAAGCTGTGTAATTGACAGGCAATTAGTTACGTGTATCTGAGGATTAGCAGAGTTCTGGGGCAGAGATGGATAGCTACAAAGCATCCTCATGTTTTAAATCATTGTACCTTAATAGAGATGAGAAAAACAAAACAGTCATATCTAGAATAAGGTGATCCAAAGCCCTTGAGCAAACAGTAATATTGAAGCAGTATAGTAAAGGAAGAGCCCACAAAGGGAGCTATAAGGAAATAATCAGAGAAAGGAGAAATAAGAAATGGAAATTTTCAGGTTAAACTGGAAGCAGGGTGACCAATTAGGTACAATAGTAGTTCAGACAGATGAATGATGGCTTGAAATAAGAGTTGCAGTGGGACTTGACAGTAAGGAAATGCAAAATGAATCCACATGTGATACCACTATACGGTTACTAGAATGTCTAAAATTAAAAAGACTGAACATACCCAGGGCTGGCAAGGATGTCAAGTAAGTGGAATTCTTATACACTGCTGACGAGGATGTAAATTGGTAGAGCCACACTGGAAAACAGGTTGGCAGTTTCTTCAAAAGTTTAATATAGACTTGTCACATGAAACAACCAATCCACTCCTAAGTATTCACCTAATATATGTGAAAGCATATATCCATACAGAGACTTGTACCAGAAGGTTCATAGCACCTTTATTTGTGATACTCAAAACAACAAAAAATAAACATCCATCAGCAGGTGAATGGATATACAAATTGTTGTACATGCACACAATGGAATAGTATTTAGTGGTTAAAAAAAATGAACTATTAATTTGCACACAAAATGGATTAATAACAAAATAAGTTTTCTGAGTAAAAGAAGGCAGACAAAAAAGTACATTTATGTGAAATTATATAGAAAACATAAACTAACATATGGTCACAGGAAGCCGATAGAGGTTATTTGTTGACTGGGTTTTGTAGGGAGGGACTGGAAGGAAGGATGACAAAAGGAAACTTTTGGGGTGATGGATATGTTCATTTCTTGACTGTGATCATTTCATGGATGTATAGAGATCTCAAAACTTGTCAAATTGTACATTTTTAAATATGGGCAAATTATACTATGTCAATTTTACTTCGATAAAAGTGTTTTTTTAAAAAAAGGACAGAGGGAGTTCCCTGGTGACCTAGTGGTTAGGATTCCAGGCTTTCACTGCCGTGGCTGGGTTCGATCCCTGGTCGGGGAACTGAGATCTTTCAAGCCGTGCAGCGTGGCCAAAAAATAAAAATTGAAGATTAGAAAAAATAAATTTAAAAAATTTTAAGAAGGACAGCTATTAGAGTTATTTAGGAGATGAAATTAGTAGGGCTGTTGATTGGTAAGATGTGGAATGGTGAGGAGAAAGGATGACTCTAATTTAGGAGGTTGGGTGGGAGTCTTAGTGCCACCAAATAAAATAAATAATACAGATCTGGGAGGAAAAAGAGAACCATTTTAATTTGGAATATCAACTGGGGATGTATATAGTGACTCACCTGTTGAATGTGGATTTTTAGGCAAAAATCAGGTCCAGGCATATATATTTCTGAGTTGTCAACATATGGTAAGTAAATATAAACTTGAGCTACCCCGAGAGCTGAAACCTGACAAGTGGCCAAATGAAAGCACATTAGGGAACATCAGCGTTTCAGAAGTGTTCAAAGAAATAGGTCCTGGGGAAGGAGACTGAGAATGATGTTGGAAAGGCAAGAGAAGCTTGGAGAAGTTGGCATTATGGAAGTCAAAGAGGAAAATTCTAGAAGGATAGAAATTTTAACCTCACATACTGCATAGATATGGATTAAGATAAGGATCAAAGGACCCCATTGGGTTTGGTTGTAGGGAGGGCACTGGATTTTAGCAAGATCAGAATCCATGGAATAGTGGGACAGGAACTCAAGTAAGGCCATTGCTCCTTTTCAGATACCAGATTAGTTGCTTTATTCTCAGCTAGTTTGTAAAAGCCACTGTCCCTTGAAATTCAAATCCACTCCTTCAGGAGGGATTCCCCACCTTCCCTGAGAGACAGTTAGTGGAACCACAGTCACTAATAGAAGTGCTTCCTATCCCCTCAAGTGCATTGATATGGATGCAAGATTGATCATTTAGATTTTCAGTGGACTAAGAGAGAGAAGAAAAGAATTACCAAAGTAAAAACAATTCCTTTATAACAACTCCTTAATAGCATTGATTATAAAATACTTGTTAAGCCCCTACTCTGTGTCTAGTATTTAATAAAACCCTTATTTCCCTGCTTACCCATAAATGATGTCTGAACTCATCAACTCTAAAATTTTATGTTAATGGCTATTCTATAAGGGAAAGAAATAGGGCAAGAAATAAAAGCAAGTATTAGCATTCCATAGCAGAACCCACTTCATTGCTATCACTCATAAAGGATAGGGTAGAGTGCTTCCTTTAAATCAGTAAAAATATGCCATCCTCTGTCTCTCTATCAAAGCTAACACTTGGGCCAGTGAGTTTCAGTTCAATTGTGTTTCTGCTTTTTAATCAGTTTTTCTTAGAATGATTTCTAAAAATGCATATATTCACTCAGGGATAAGAAGGAAAGCTACCTCCAGTCTCTGGCTTGCCTGTGATAGAGAATCTCATTTTCACAGACACCATTAAAATACATACCAGGTCTGTAGAAAAAAAAGGCTATTTTCATGTTCCAGTCAACAGCCCTATATGAAAACTTCTTTGCTGATCTGGATAAGAAAGAATATGTATGAAAAATTTTTTATTTCAGCCACCAGTCTGGTCAAAAAGATATGTGTGTATGAAATTAATATGTGCTAGAAAGTAATTAATTTTTTAAATCTTAACTTGCTGAATATTTTTTTAATTGGGAACTTATTTTTGAGGTATTTTTTGTTTGTTTATTTTTACAAAATTCTGCTTTGAGGATTTGAGGTGTTAATAGGTTTAGGTATTTTATTTTGGACATTTTTTATAAGGCAATTATGTTTGGTTTCATTGAAAATACTTCTTTTGAAATGGAAGGACTACAGATTACAATGGAATTTTCAGGTTTGCTAGTTCTTTTATTTTTCAAAGAACACTCTTCTAAAAGATGATGAGTTGAGAGAAAATAATAATGTTCCAGGGTCAAACAAACTTGGGAAATACTTGGTGCTCTGTGTCCCTCTTTTGGAGCATCCCATTACATATTAGCATGTTGAAAGATATGGGCAGCTATAAAATTAAGACATATGTTTAATTTTGCTTAACCCAGTGATTGTCATATTTATTTGACCCAGGAACATCCAAGAAACTAGTGTTCCAAAGAATAAACATTTAGAAATGCCCTTATAATCCATTGGTTCAAGTGGCCATCTTTAGACCCTTGCTAATCCAGATCTTATATCAGGCAAAGATTTAGAGGCCAAATTTGTCATGTTAATGAACGAATGCCTCAGTATGCATCAAGGATCCAAAATATATTTAGCAGCTAAAGGCTGGGCCTAGGCAAATGTTATGGTGAGAAAGCACATAATTCAGAAGGAGCCTAGCTTGACTCTTAAGAATGAAGAGGGTAAAATCAATGAGATAAAGTGTTCCCATCTGCTCTCTGAACAAAGCAGTTTAAACAGAGAAGAGCCTCTCTTTTTTCCTTTTTCCTTTCTGTTTCTGAATTCTTATCCTTATCCTACTGGAAGAACCTTTAGACACCTGAGAGAAAAGCAGTAAGGCATGAAGACGGTACCTCTCTCAAAACACGCAGCATCCCCCAACTAAAATGTAATTTACAATGGACGTGGATCCCATTATCTTGCAAAACAAACATTCCCATCTCTTCACTTCCATGCACAGCCATCTTGTCAACATCACTCTGTGGATGAGCTTAAACCCCAGTACTTCTGTGGATACTGAAATTTACAGAAGGAACCACAAATTCTGTATATTTCTAATGAATAATCTAATTTCTAATTAGATATTTATCTTAGCATTAGTTAATTATATTACCCTATTTTCTAACTACCTATCTATATTATGGAAAACTATGTCAACTGGTTCTCTGCTGTCCATCTACACTTCTTTCTTTTAACTTGATTAGTTTACCTTCACTGGTGTTCAGGCTGTTATTTTCGTGCTTTCTTTGTGGATCGTTTAACAACGTATTTATTGATGTTATTGTCGTTTCTGCGATTATTAAATAGCTGTATATAGTATATGTGCTTGAGAAAGTCAATGTTAATTTGAGAATTAAAGTGAATTTATCTTGAAGGAACAGTGATGATATAGATGTGGTTGGTATTGTGCAAATAAAAAGTGAAACTTCCTCTTTCCTTTGCAGCCAACATATCAATTGTAGATATAGATACTAACCAGGAGGAGAACATAGCAACTTCATCTCCTGGAAACAACTTCGGTCTTGACTTGAAAGCAGATGACAAAATATATTTTGGTGGTCTGCCAACACTGAGAAATTTGAGGTAATTTGGTGTATATTTAGAGCTAAGGATTAAGTTTTAATTAAATGGCCACTATGCTCACTAGAGTTCTGAAGTTTAATTACAACAGGAATGTCATAACCTTTAGTTGCAGAAAGGCCTAATCTAAAAATTCATGTTGCATGTTACAATAACACCACCAGGATTTAAAAACTAAAGATTAATTTGATATCTTTGTTGAAGAGATGCATGGGAATTACTGTTTCCCTTACAGTCACCGGATGAAAAGAATTATAAAAGTTATTAAAGGTAGAAACTGGAGTTGAATGTAATTGCCTTTCTCCTTGCACATTCACTGGAGATAATGGTGCACTGACATTGCTTAGTGTTCTGAAAATTAGTCAGTGTTCCAGGACACTGTGAGTATAACCTATTTTATGGCTAAGCACAAGCAATGATAATAATTTTGGACTTTTCCATATGCCTGATGCTAAAGTGGTATTAGTTATTCTCGTGCCCATGTCAACATTTTTTTAAATTTCACGTATGTTTTTTAGAGAGCAGATAGGGAGATATATTTAGCTCATAGTTTAACTAGTTCAAAAAATTAATAGAAGTAACTAAAAAGTGTCAGAAAATATTTCATGTGGTATTTAATTAGTTTCCTTCTTGTTATAAAATAACCTATAAGAAATACAAGTTATAGAGTATTTGGTGCTCAATAAATGTTAATTAAATCTAATTAGAATGGGATGAATTGATGTGGCTAACCCGTAAGAGTTTACTATAAATACAGACCACCATGTTTTTAATTTTTGTTTTGTTTAGTTTGTTACCTTTTGATGGTTGCAAAAGTCCTGTCTAGGTGTTTCTACTCTAAAAAGACACATTATGATAGGAAGTGTCTCAGAATAACTGAAAAGTACGGTGGTCAATTATTTTCATATTTCTCAAATGAGCAGTGAAAATTCAGTCTCATTTTATGATAGTGAGTATTCAGACAGAGGTTTGCTCCTCTCTGTATCTAAACTCGTAAACCAGGCACCTGTCCAGTTACCAGTCTATCAGGGTATAAGTTGATAAGCTTTAATGGTGCAAATAAACTGGCTCTGCATTCATCTACATGATATTGCATTTGTATTAGGAATATAGATTTAAAGTGTTTGGTCAGAAAAATCACTGCAGATTAAATGTATTTGAATAGTGGCATAGTTATTACTCCAAAGTCCATTTATCCATTCAACAGGTGTTTGATGAGCATCTATCAATACTATGTTTCAGGTACTATTTAAATACTAGGGATCCAGCAAATTGTTCAAGGCTAAGATTTACTTTGCAAGATCACTAACTAAATTCTCTAGGAGTGAACTAAATGTACCCAGAATAAGGCTATCCAAAGGTGGCTTCATTTATCCTTGTGATAATGTAGCTTTAATTACCATAAAGTGATTTTTAGGAATTATCTACAAAAGTGTATATGTTAACTTCATTGCGATGGGTTTATGTATTAGTTTGCAGACTACATACCTGATGAGTCTTTACTGCCAAGATATTTTTACTCTCACAGTACAGAATTTCATAATTATAATATTTCTATGGCAGGGCACATTATTTCAAAACAGCCTTTAGACATATATTTGTGACTAGTCAAGGAGCCATGCATTCATAGTTAGCTGTAATTTTGCCTACAAACAGGATCTTAATATGATAAAGTACAAAAGATGTGATGAACATGAATTATTTTTATGTATATTAAGTTCAAATTAAGTTCAAAGAGGCGATAAGCTCTCCTTACAGGCTACTCATGAACACTACAGCATAACAGCACTTGGGCATTTTCCCATTTGTAAGAATGATAAATATGAGTGCTTTAAATTCAATTCCAAAATTAAAATTTTCCAAGAGAATAGTGTGGGAGATGGTCACCGTTGGACTCTATTTTCACTGTAGTCAAGGGTATATGTCTGTTTTCTTTT
The DNA here is from genome assembly GCF_949774975.1 of Lagenorhynchus albirostris. Taxonomy (NCBI): domain Eukaryota; kingdom Metazoa; phylum Chordata; class Mammalia; order Artiodactyla; family Delphinidae; genus Lagenorhynchus; species Lagenorhynchus albirostris. Next base: position 32,459,822 of record NC_083106.1, on the reverse strand, counting down.
CTGTTTGTGTTTTATATTCCTTTCCTTTGTAGATCTCCATGAAATGCTTTCTTTTTTAAAAGATTTATGATTAAGGTTTATTGTTTTACTAAATGAAAATGCAATTATAAGTAAATCATTTTTTTTTTCTCTTCCCTTTGACCTAGTATGAAAGCAAGGTAAAATTTAAATTTATGCATGCCTTCTTCAAGTGCATGGGTTGGGTAAATGTGGCTTCTTAGATAAAGCAGTGATGCAGAAGCAGAGTGACACCTATGCAGCTTTATTCACAGTACATTTCACGAACGAGTAGTGCATTCTGAGATAGTTCTCATGCTGCCCTTTGCTTATAAAAATGCTGCTGCTTCCCCACCATCACTGCAGTTTGACTTGTTCACCAGCCGTGATGACAAAGTTGCTCTGCTTATTTGTTCAACCGCCCACGCACAGCGCCGCCAGGTGCACACATGCAGCAGCACACGCTAAGGGCAGCTGGACAGGTTTATGGGCGAAATCTAGCTCCAGGGAACAAACTGGTCTCTTGGGTTGAACCTCAGACTCTGGTCTCCCAGGTACCGTACTGTCTGCTGAACAATCAACCTGTGCTCCCAAATGCGTACTACTGCCTGGTTGCTTTTTGCAAGCCTGCAAATATGCAAGCGTTAACATGGCCCTTGCACCTCTTGACAAAGCTGCTTCTTTCTTGCCATGTTTATTTAGAATTTAGCTATGGAGTCAGTATTTCTCTGGAAATACTATATGTAAAACAAGTGTTTGCATTAATGACGAGGAAGCTTGCGGACAGTCATCCTAGCTTCTCAGGAGCATTTCAGTTCCTATTTGTAGGCAGGAGGTTTTAGCATGGAAGTTGTAAGCAGCAGGCCCTCTGTAAGTGGCTGATCAAACTCTGGCTAGAGCTACAGCTGAGTGTTTTGGTATTTCAAAACCTAATGGTGCCAACTTTCCCGAAAGGACATAATGAAGCTGAGCTGATCTAAGAAATTTTTAGAGCAAAGGCTAGACTTTTAATACCAGAAACCAGACTGTATAGAAATGAAAGTGTGAAAAAAACAATCCAAGTTGTTTAATCACGATACAGTTATAAGACCAATCAAGTGCTGTTTGCTGAGATGGCTGAAAAGCAGAGGTTGGCTTTCAGTGAAAATATATGCTAATAAAACTCTGGAATGACATTGTGTAGCTTTGTAATTTTGTCTCTGAGGCAAACAGAGGAAACAGTGGCCTGTGGTTTTCATTAGGAATCTGATCACCATATGTGATTACTTATACCCTGTGATTTTCATAATGTCGAGCTTGCTAAATCATTGTGTTTTGAAATGATTCTTTGTATTTCCCTGAAACAATGAAGTGTCTAACTTGTAGGAGTGATTTATTTTGTGTAGGAGTGATTGATAAGACCTCTGAGAAACTTGTGATAAATCAGTCTTCCTCTAAGCAAACATGGAAGCAAATGAACACTGAGAATGAAGTCCACCCATTTCCTTTACTTTATACAAGAAGAATATAAGCAACATTCTCACTCTCCAGTTGGCATGTTTTTTGTAATAACCAGCTAATTGAACAGAAGGGGAAGACCTTGGGAACAAGTGGAAATGATCAAAGAAAATAAAACAGTCCCAGAGAGAGAGAAACAAATAGAACAAATACCCAGCATGACATAAATCACCTGATACACACTCCCAGGGTCTGATTTGCTTTCCTACCTGTTTGTCCTCATGTCATGTGTTTTTTATTAAGACAAAAAAAAGGAATCCTGCCATCATGGGACAGTGAGGAGAGAATTAACCATTATCCAAATAAATATAATATCTTGGTGTTGATTGGACAGTTTTTAGAGTTGCTTATTAACATAAAAAAAAGTGTTACTTTTTCTATTGTTGTTGACCTGCATTATTCAATATGGTAACCACTAGCCACAGTGGCTATTTAAATTTAAGTTAAAGAAAATTTTTTTAAAAATGGAACTTCCCTGGTGGTCCAGTGGTTAAGACTCCATACTCCCAATGCAGGGAGCACGGGTTTGATCCCGGGTCGGGGAACTAAGACCCTGCATGCCGCACGGTGCCGCCAAATAAATAAATAACAATAAAAATTCAGTTTCTCATTGGCACAAGCTACTTTTCAAGTGCCAGCAGCCATATATGGCTACTAATTACTGATTTGGACAGTGCAGAAAAGAATATTTCCATCATCACAGAAAGTTCTACTGGATAGTGCTGCTATAGATGAAAGAGGTGTCATCACCATTAATATCCTGCTAGCTTATGTTTATTGAGCACTTACTACGTGCTAGCAAGTTTATCCCTTTTTAAGAAGTAGTGAGCAAAAAGTAAACATTCAAGTGTCATTTGGGTACTGAAGCCATTTTCAACCTTATTGGAAAAATTAAATGTATGTTTCGTGACTCTGGTTGCTTTATTTTGTTACTGCTGCAATACAGAATAAGGACTTTAGGGTCAATCTGTAAACTTAATCTTAAAGTATCTTTTTTTTAGACTATGTAATCCAAAAGAATGTTTCTCAGGTTTTATTTGACTTAAAATCTTTAAAGAGAAATATGACATTATCTTATTCTTCAGCTAACCACCCCCCAAAAAAAAGTCTCAATGAAAATATTATCTTTTCAAAATCAATGTTTCCAGATATTTTTTTAATTTTGAGCAAGATTTTATTTAACTTTGTCAGTATGTAGTTTTGATTATGCTGTCCCATACAAGTTCTGCCCTTTGTTGGAAAAAAAGAAACACATTTCATTATGCATATGAAGCATTTCATAAGAAGTCAGTTAATTCCTGTACCTTGTATTTAAATGCAATAGGTGAGATTATTTTTTAAAAGGAGAGGAAGAAGAACTACATAAAGACTCCTTGTGCAGGATGGTGCTCATATCCACTTATCCAACCAGTAGCTAATGGAAGCATAGTTTGCTGGGTGCATGTGTGTGCGTGTGCACAGTCTGAGAGACGTGCCTGCCTGTGCAGCAATTCGGGAAGCATAGTTTGCTGGGTGCGTGTGTGCACGTGTGCACAGTCTGAGAGATGTGCCTGCCTGTGCAGCAATTTGGGAAGCATAATTTGCTGGGTGCGTGTGTGCGCATGTGCACAGTCTGAGAGACGTGCCTGCCTGTGCAGCAATTTGGGAAGCATAGTTTGCTGGGTGCATGTGTGTGCGTGTGCACAGTCTGAGAGACGTGCCTGCCTGTGCAGCACTTTGCTCCATGTAGCTTTCATCCACTAGGCACACACACTATACCGCCATTGCCCTAATGATATTGCTTTTGTTTTCCATTTAACTTTTCAACAGGCCGGAAGTAAATTTGAAGAAATATTCTGGCTGCCTCAGAGATATTGAAATTTCAAGAACTCCATATAATATACTTAGCAGCCCTGATTATGTTGGTGTTACCAAAGGATGTTCACTGGAGGTTGGTCTCTTCTTAATATCTTCCTAAATACATTCATATCGGATTTCACTTACTTAGGTTGGGTCTATTACAGGGACCAGTCCTTGTTAATATATTTTCAATTCCTACTGACCCTAGTCTTAGCTATGCATAAATGATAAAGCAAGATGGAAGTACTTCTATAAGTTTTCATGATCAACTGAACTTAGGAGAACAGTATTATAGAGACCCCAAATTGTGAACAAGTTTCCCACACATACAGCACTTCATAGCATGTATTTTTAATATTAATCCCTTTTCTGGTTCCTTCTTCCTTTCCCACACTACTTATCTCTTTTCCTCATTTTTGTCATCAACATTAGATTTAGTTTATCTTCGTGTATTTTATATAGCTTTATTAGTAGCCTTAAATTATTTTTCTGAAATGTGTTAGGAGTTTACACAAATAGCAAGTAATAGTTTACACCATGATCATTAGTGCATAGAATCTTGTTCACAGCTTAGAAGTCAAACCTCCTTTTCTTTGAAAATGGCACATAGTGGGAACCATCTACAAAGACTTGGCTTTGACGGGACTGCAAAGTACCCTGTTATCAGGTATCTTCAGTATCTTTTCTTTATTGCCAAAGCAGCCCAGAAGCTTCCTGATACCACGTGACTATTTTGCACTGACTCTTCAGTAGAGGCTGATCCACAGGAGAGAGGAACACAGGTCACAGCACTGCTCTTATTATATCTGTAAACAAGATCCAACCGTCATCAGCAAATATTAGTAAAAGTTTTATGGGAATTCTAAAAGTGATGGGTTTGTTTTAAAAAGAAAATGTTAAATATATCATACTTACAAATTTTTAATTACCCTGATGTGACACAACTATTCATTTTAGCTGCTTCCTCCAATTAAGATTATGTTAAAGCATTGTGATAGGAGATGAAGGGATTTGGGGAAAAAGAAAAAGTAAATCACCACTGAGCCATGAGGTTAAAGACTGAAACAGAACTTTCAGGGTCTTCACTGTGCCTAGTTACAGTCTCCAAGTTGGAATTAGCCATAGACATCCACCCTGAGAAGCTCGGGAATGAGGAAAAAGGAAGTACATACAGAATCAAATCTCTAAGAATCCATACTAGCCTCTTTTTACTCAGAGTTTTAATCTTCCAAAGCCTAACTCTCATCCACATGCAAAAGATATATGCATGAGGATGGAAAACTGTCCAGAAAATGGATAGCCTGTATGTGTGGAAATGATGATTCTGTAAAGGCACTTTTCAATAACTGGGAATTGTTTGCAACTAAAATATGATGCAGAAAGTTCAATATTTGATAAATATTGAAAAGTCTGCACAGTAGTTTTATCTGAAGTATCCAAAATTCTATGATTTGAAAATTGGAATCAAAAACAGATTATACATTTTTACAACACATTTAACTGGGCCTGAAACACTGTGGAGGGAAATAACCTGCATTAAAGGATCCCTTGTTTTCACTCCAGCCAAATCCAGGACTTTTTAAATGAATGTTTTAAGCACTCTAAATGCCCGACTCCATGGCCATGCTTAAATAAGTCCTAGCACATTCATACAATGGAATGACCTCCTGCCATTATAAGTGATGATGAGATCTGTGTTTACTGACAGAGAGATATCCTCCACATGTGAAGTGAGAAAGAGAAGTTACAAATGAACGTGCCTGTCATGATTCAGTTTAAATATAGACAGGAGGAGAGAGGAAGAGGGCAGGTATAAAAGATAAAGTGAGTGAATGAAAACATGCGTGCATGCATGCGTGAATGAATGGATTAGAAAAAGCTATATGCTTCTACACAGCTTTGGAATGGGGGTGATTTTTACTTTCTCCCTTTTGCACTTTGTTACCGTTTAAAATGTTACTGTTTTAATTTTATTATCAGCAAGGACAATGATACTACTTTCATTTTGAGAAGAAAACCAGACTAAGAAATATTTGGTTTATTTATTTTTAAGATATAGATTGTATCTGATTTTTTTAAAATTCCGCTAGAGTGTCTTTATATGCTTGAGAGCAGCAAACATCTTTACCTTGGGCTCTTCACTGAGGAAGAATGCAGACAGAGACCATGGTCAGACTCAGCTATAAAACATAAGCAGTTAGTTGGTAGGTGTTATTCCAGGGATCAGTTAGAGAGTTTTCAAGGGAGACTTAGCAAGACAGATTTAAACCAAAAGAAAATGTTACCTGTCAGTGATAACCTTTTATATTTCAAATCAAAAGTTCTAGAATAAAAGCAGAGGCCCAAATTTTTATTTTAACTCAGACTGCTCAGAAAATTCAGTTACAGCTAGAAATAATATTTCTTTGGTTGCTCTTAAGCTCTCCATGTAACTGTGGGTTTTTATGTGTTCTAAAATGACACTGTATTTCATAGTAACGTTGAGTGCATTGAGGAGGATGAGTGAGATGGAGAAATTAATTTAAATGTTCATTTCTAATGCTTTCTTCCCTTCTTTCCTTTTACCCAAAGAACGTTTACACAGTTAGCTTCCCGAAGCCTGGTTTTGTAGAGCTGTCCCCTGTACCTATTGATGTAGGAACAGAAATCAACCTGTCCTTCAGCACCAAGAATGAGTCTGGTATTATTCTCTTGGGAAGTGGAGGGACACCAGCGCCACCTAGGAGAAAACGAAGGCAAACTGGACAGGTACCCTCACACCTAGCTAATAATGCATTTTCCCTAATGCTTATATAAAATGATTATTTTATAGAGACTCAGGTGAAGCATTTACAGTTTATAAATTGTTTTTATATTTTTTGATTTGCATCATTTATTTCCACTATCATCTTCTTAGGACAATTATCTCCACTAGGATTTTCCTGTTGGTCAGTTCTAGGTGCAGACACACCTGTATTTACATCCATATTTCATATGGGTTTTGCATATATAAAGAGAGAAAGCTTAAAATACATTCACATTGTGTTAATCTTCTCTCTAAATCCAATTTCCTACCAGATCTGTAGATAACCAGATGGAGTCCCTTAAATTTAAATTTTAATTTTAATTTTTTTAGGATCAGCTTCCCATTTTCACTAGCTAATGTGATGCAGTCTGTTGGAGCCTAACCTGCTGCACCCTCTCTGGACAGAGAGAAGGCAGAGAATGGACCTGGGCAGGAGAAGGTGAAGAGAACACAACCAACACAGGCATGGACACTAGTGACATTAAAATAAAGCCTACACAGTGTCTGTTTTGTAGGGCTGTGAGCTTTAGTTTTCATACCCCCTAGCCATTTGATTCTGTTAAAAGCTGTCTCTTAGTTGTCCTGATCTAGGCACCATAACTCTTTACTGCATGGATATTCCTCCAGTACTTTCAGTCACATTTTTAAAGATATACATTTTTCCATTTAATCTCATTTTTCTCAGTGAAAGCATTCTTGGGAATTACCAGTATGCCATGGCCAAAGCACAGAGTGCTTTACAAATATAGCCTTAAATATGCATGCATTCTTGTAAATCAGGTTGTGTTGTTTGTAATTATACGTTTTTTAAAATCACTTTTAGCATTTAAAATTTAGTAATGGGTAGTCATGTAATAATACCATTTTCTTCCCCCACAAAAAAAATAAACACTAAACAAAATATGGTTGACCCTTGAACAACACAAGTTTGAAGTGCACAGGTCCAGATATGCACGGGTTTTATTCAATAGTAAATATAACAGTACCACACGATCCGAGGTTGGTTGAAACTGAGGATGCAGAACATCTGATACAGACGAACTGCGTATGAGGAGGGCTGACTATAATTTATACTCAGATTTTTGACTGTGCGGAGGGTCAGCGCCCCGTGTTGTTCAAAGGTCAGCTGTATTGGCAAATAAAATCCAAAGATGCATTACCGTGAGTAATTTGCAATATGTCAGGAATACAAATGTGGCTTGATATTAGAAAATCTAAAATCATATAATCATTTTGATAAATGCAGAGAAAACTTTTGGTAAAACTTAACAACCATTCCTGATTAAAAACAACAACAAAAAAAGACTTGATAAACTAAGAACAGGATGGGGCTTCTTGATAGGAAAACATTATAAACATTTTCTATGAAATCAAGCCCAAGAAAAGATGAATATTATCACTGTATCAGTCTTAGCCAATACAATAACAAAAGAACAAGTAAATATAGTACAAGAACAAGTATATAATTTAAGAATAAATCTAACAAAACAAATGTAAGGCCTATATGGAAAAAATTACAAAACTTATTGAAAAATTACATCAGACTACTTATTAAAGTCAACATGTTAATGGAAAGACTCAGTGTAAAAAATATATCAGTTCTCTACAAAGTGATATGTAGATTCACATTCAATGAAAATACCCTTATCTTTTTGTAAATCAGGACAAGCTAATTCTAAAATTTATATCAAAGATCGAAAGCCCAAGAAACTCCTGAAATAGAAGAATAAGTTGGTGGACTGTCCTAGCAGATATCAGCACATTAGAAGCTAGAGTTTTGAACCATGGGAGTATGGTGTTAATTCATGGATAACTCTGTGTCAGTGGAACAGAATAGAGAGCCAAGTATAGATGGAAACAACATTTGGCAATAGGTGGCATTGCACATCATTAGGGAAAAAGTGGCCCTTTCAGTGAATGATTCTGGGGCAATTGGTTATCCATACAGAAAAAAATGAACTAATTTCTACTTCATGCCAGACAGAAAAATAAATTCCCAATGAATTAAAGCCTTACATAGGAAAGGAAAAAAGTTTTAAAAGTTTAGAAGAAAATATAAAAGGATAACCTTTGACCTTAGGGAAGAAAAGGATTTCTTTGGGAAGAAAAAAAAACAAAAAATATTTTTTGAAGAGTAGAGGGAGAAAAAGTGGTATTTTATCTCATTTTTTACTATGCATAAGCACTGAATAAATATAAAATATAACTTCTCTTAAAGCCTTTATGTTTTAATCATAAAAATTAAATTATTTTCTCACTGCTACAAATGATAAGCTAGTTATAATAAGAGGGCCAGATCAAACATTCTGAAATAGGTTTCACTAAAGGATATGTGTTTCCTAGGTCACAGTCAAATAATTGAGCACCAGCCATCGTTTCCAGATTTCTCCTCATCAGAACTAAATAAATGGACTTGAGTCATCAGCTTTCAGGATAGTTCTTAAAATAAAACATGTTCCCATTCAAACAATTAAAATGAGAAAATATTAAGCACTATAGTACACAGTAAATTAGAAATAACATGTTAATGTTTCAACATTTTAATGATAATGAGTATCTAGTTTTCAAAATCTCATTGTCAATGCTATCTGAAAGAGGAAACAATGTTAAGCAGTTCATGTCTGTCGTAGAATCAATACTGGTTAAATGACGTACTTTAGTTTTCAAAGCTACCAGTTTTGATACCCATAGGGTCATTTGTGATTATGTTCTGCTAAAGGGGTTTGAGAACTCAGTCAGCTAAAAAAATTGTAATTGAGTAGATGGCAGCTGCCCCTTTTGATGAATGGCAAGCACTAATCCAGATCCTCTGGCCATTTTGTGGTGGACACGATGCGGCACAGACGATTTTGTAAGTTATTCGGAAACGTTATGATGTTTGAATGAAACCATCTCCACTACCTCAGGTGACTCGCAGAGGACCAAGTGATCACCGTGTATCAGGTGCCACCCCCCTGCTCCACAAGAAAGGGAGCAAGCGTGGCGTCAGCTTTGGGGACAAGGACTGCATTCAAGCTCCCTGGGGTTCATAAACTGATCTCAAAACCATACTGTTTCTATAGTAACAGTGGCAAAAAGAAAGCAGTCCTGTTTGTGGATGAAAAATTGTCTTCCTTCTTTCTAAATGTGGGAGACAAGTTACATGTGGATAGCAATCTATTCCACCAGCCCTGAGAACGAATTGAAATCTAAACACTCAGAATGCCGTGAGGCTGGGAGTCAGACCTCATTCCCAGAAGCTAGCTGTCTGTTTGTGAATACAAGGGAGAGGGATTTTATTGACACTCTTTATTTCCTGATGGGATTTGTGAGTTAGAAGCCCAGTGCCATCACACCTGTTCCTTTCAGCATTGCAGATCTGCTTTGCAGAGACTGCTGTGGTACTATCTCCACTTGCCACACCATCTAACAAGCAAAAATGGTAAATGATTAAAAAGCTATTTCCAGCTGCTTTAAATACTCTTTTTAAGGAAATACTGAGTCTTAACTTCTCAGGTAAGATCTCAGAGCGGATGAATACACAGTTCTGTCAGGGAACTAAGCTAAGTCATAGATGAGACTCCTCTTTAATCTTCAATGACCATTTGCTATTGCAGGCCTATTATGCGATATTCCTGAACAAGGGTCGTCTGGAAGTGCATCTCTCCACAGGGGCACGAACAATGAGGAAAATTGCCGTCAAACCAGAGCCGAGTCTGTTTCACGACGGGAGAGAACATTCTGTTCATGTAGAGAGAACTAGAGGGTAACAATAGTCCTAACGACTGACTGTACTGTCATAACTAACGCGAACTCCTTTGCTCGCCTTAGTCCTTTACTGGACCTTTGTGTGTATGGACATACGATGCATTGCAAAACTATCAAGTAGTTTAATTTCATCTTCTTTATATTTCATACTTCGGGAACCTCATTTCCCTTGACCCTTAGGAGTTTTGTTCTTAACGTTTTTATGCTAGGTGGTTCTCCTCTCCACCTTTGGAAAAACCAAATGCATCTTCTGAAGCGTAGATGAGAAAACTCCCTCCTCACCTCTCGAATACTCTCTCCTCAAGCAGGGCATGCGCGTGGTGAAACGCACAGAACAGCTCCGCTGGAGCCGCCAGCCTTTGACAGCTGCTGTTTCATTCAGGTTCCAAAGCAGTTATGGCGGCTGCTTAAAAATCTGTCACAGATACAGAGCGCGGCCCGCGGCTGCAGGACCCACGGAGCACGGTTCTGCGCATGCCTCGGCCCCGGCCCTTACCCCCGCACCCGCCGCCAAGGTGTGCTGGGTCCCTGCGGGACGGCTCCGTGAGGGAACAGAGTTGAGAGAGGGAAGGAAGAAGGCTGCTGTCCTGCCATCCGTGCACGGTGGCTGCCTTTCTGCTGATCCACCAGAGCACCTGCTTCCCAGCCCTGAGTCAGGGAATTGCTTATTAGTGTTATAAGCTGATCTCTCATTTCTTCAGAATGCTACAGTACTTCATACTTACTTTATTGGGGAAGTCATTTGGTTTTTTTTCCATCAAAATGTTGTATGACAACTCAGAGAGGTAATGAGCTTAGAACAATTAGAGAAAAAGAAAACAGAAACCCAGAGACTTCAGACCTCCAGACCCACAATCCATTTTATTAGACTGAAGAAATAGAAGAGAACTGGAAAGCAAATCTGATGAAACCTCAAAACACAGAGACTGCTTTTAAACACAACAACAGTATGAATGTGTAGGAAAAGTTCAAGTAAGCAGATGTTATTCTGTACTTAAAGACCTCCATTTTCTAATCATACTCTTGTGTGGATAACAGTTTAAGTAATAAGAATGCCTTTTCTTCTAAGTAAGTGATGAAGCTCTCCTTGGTTCATGTTTTTCTATTACATAGAGCATTAGGTTGTGGGATGAATTGATACTAAGCCTTCTTGCAGATATCTTCTAACTGAGATGTTTAGAAACCATGATTAAGACAAATGAGGGATCAGTATTTGGACTAACTAAGAACTTTTACTAATCTTATAGGCACATATTGCAGTCATAGTCTCTGAAGAGAAATGCAAAATGAATTTTCTCATCTGAATCTTAGGGAATGCTCTAGAATACTGATTTTACATGTCTTCTAGACTAGATTTCAGGTCCTTTGCCAAATGTTAGTCCTTCTCATTGTAGGAAAGACTTTCTAAAGTCTTTAAATTTTAAATAACTTCAAGAAGCAAATGCAGATCTGACAAATATAGTTGACAAAAAAATCACCCAAATATGTTATTTTGTAGAGAAAGAATTCTGACATTCTCAAGTGCATTATGATGTTATGCTAAGGTGTCCTTTTAACAGGTGTGTCTCTTCAAGAAGGGTATTTTATTATGCCAGCTTCACAGCTGTTGGCCATCAATCCAACCTTTATTTGATTAAGCTCAGTGTATAGTGCATCCCCTGAAAACTGGTCATTCCGTTAATTGGCCATATAAACAAACAGTTTTACTATTGGCTGTTAATTAAAGGATAATGTATTGGACATATTAGTGGGTTGTCACTGCAGTCTGTGGCAAAGCAAGAACTCATTTGCACCATAATGTCTCATTCAGCACTCTGAGGTCAAAAAACAATCATCACCTATCCTTTAGGCGAGCACTTCAATTAGCTGATTAACTAGAGATCACTAATGACCCTAAGAACATCTCCCAGAAACAATTTTAATGCTTCATATCAATTCTATGGCATGCTGTGTGTCAAATACTAAACAAAGATTATGTCCTTTAGTCATTCTAAATGTATGTGAGATCTGTATTAATATCATCACAGATGAGGATATATTAACTAATTTGCCAAAAATCACATAGCTAGTAAATAAGAGAGGCAGGATTTAAACCCAGATATACTTGACTTTAACACCCCCATCTGTGCTCACCCGCTATTTATTCTTACCCTTTTTGTGACCTCAGAGATTTGTATTACTTCATGTTGATTATGATACTCCTGTTAACTTGAAAATATTTGCTTTCTTCCAACACTATTTAGACCATAAATGTCAACTGTTATTTCTTTTCTTAAAACTCTGGATAAGAAGGCAATTTTAATACCATTAATACCACCTCATAATAGAGAGGCAAACTTTTCAATATTACTCTTGCCCTTTTCTCTCCCTCTGCCTCTCTTTACCCATCCTCCCACATTCTCTCTCCTTTTCTACCCCTTCCTCTGCAAAAATTCCACTCCCTTCACTTTGGTATCTAATTTCCTAGTACTCCAGTGACCTCTGCCTTTTATAACTGCTTGGTCCTCTGATCTTCCACCTGGAGTCCACCTCAGTGGCCAGTAGTTCTAACTGGACGAAAACAGTAAATCCTAAGAGCCTGGAGTAGACGTTTAGGCAAGTAGGTATTCTCCTACGTGAAAGCATTCTACACACAGGTACAGAATTAGGCTAAAGACCACACAGTTGTAGCAAATATTTCAGGAGTAACTTGAGGTTTCCAGAAAGGGATCATGGTTTGGACAGTGCAACCCAAATATTTCTTTCTTACCATCAACTTAAAAAATTTCAGATTTTGTTTCTCATGTAAATTGCAAATATCAGGGCACTTCTCTTAATATCTTTTACCATGTACGCAGTTCATTTGGTGGTGGTTTGAAAAAAATCTTAGATCCATATTCCATACAAATAAATAGAATTTAAGTAATAAAATATTTAATTATAAAACTTCAAGAATCAACTATTGAAATTTTAAGGAAATTCAGCTGACCTATCACAATACTAATAGTAATGTAATGGTTCTTATAATGCTTTTTGCACATAGTAGGTCCACAGTAAAGAGTTTTTGAATAAATACTTTTTAAAAAGGAAATGCTCCAGAATCAGAGAGGACATGTAGGTAATATCCCTATTTACAAAGAACTAAATAAATGACCTAGATTTGATGCTCCTAGGATGTAAAATACAAACTGGATTCAGCTGTAGTCTTCTAGCGATGCCCTTATTAAGTAATACAGACTCAGCGCAATGCCTTAGTTAATGCTTTCCATGGTTCGAAATAGGTGTTCTTATCCTCATTTTATAACTGAATGAAATGAGACTGAGCAAGATTAAGTAACTGGCCCAGGGTCACACAGCTAGTAAGCTTCCATACTAGTGCTTACTTCCAGTCTGTTCCTTCTGAAAGCTCAGGCTCATTCTACATCTCCACCCTATGATCCAGGAAGAAAGGACCATTGCTATGGTCCTTGGCCCAGAGTCTGGCAAAACATCAATGTATCATTTCCCCTATTTTGCCTTTGAAACTAAACCCAACCTGCTCCCTCTGCACCTCCTGAATAATGACATTTTGAGCCACAACCATATCTATTCTTTGTCTTATTCTCTTACATTTGAATTGTCCCAAAGTGGGCCAGTTGTTCAGTGCCATTTCAGAGCATCTTTGCCCTAGTTTATTGTTTCTAATTTGACATGTGGTTTTTCTTCTTTCTAAAATCAAGTAAAATGGCATTTTAGAACTGAGTTTTCCACCTAAGTACTTAGGGTTTTCTCCCCAGATGTGAAATAAGTTTTCAGCAATCCATTCATGATCCTCGGGCTATTGACTAACACTTATGACTAAGAGCCCCATGCTGACTACTGGGACTAAAGTTTAAAATCTGCTTCTAGAGCAAAAGAGAAAATGCCTTTGGTCATTTTCATCAGCAGAATTCTTTGTCTCCTGATTCTGTGCCCCAGGATCCGCAGAGTGAATAAGTAGCATGAGGTGTTCAATTAGTAATGTGTGAGTTCTCTCTCATAAGCAAATTAGGGAAATCAATGAAACAGCCACTAAGGAAAATCATTGCCGAGAACAGTTAGCATGGTACTCTGGCCTGCCTCTTCTATTCAAAAGCCAGTAGCTACGTTCTTTATAAAACATCCTGTAAGTGTGTGCTGTTGATTCCTGCAATCTAAGCTCTGGGAGTACAGTTTGTTCCCTAGCAAGGAGATAAGAGCTAGCACAAAGCAAGAAAGAAAGAGCGAAACAAAACGTGACCCCATGCTGTGCTAAACCGACTGAGCCTCCTGCGAGTAGACATTACTACCCCTTACAGAAGCCTCTGCTCCACAGGCTCACGTGTAAGGCCGCTGTTGTCAACCACCACCAGAGGCTAGTGTTGCAGCTGCACCATTGCCTTGTTTCCGGAAACTCTCAAGGAGAGTTTACAAGGGAGGCAGAGGGATGAGATCCTGAGAAACAGTACTGTGTGCTTAGTGTCGAATCCCTAATCGTCAAACTTGGCTCTCTTAGAAGCTTCAGGAAGGAGGGGTGCGGGGTGGCAGGAAAGAGTTGGATTTCCGGTTGTGTCGGACGTTGTGTGTTTTATACTTATTTTCAATGTTTTATCAGCATCTTTACTGTTCAAGTGGATGAAGACAGAAGGCATGTGCAAAATCTGACAGTAGAACAGGCGATAGAAGTTAAAAAGCTTTTCGTCGGGGGTGCTCCACCTGAATTTCAACCTTCCCCACTCAGAAATATTCCTCCTTTTGAAGGCTGTATATGGAACCTCGTTATAAACTCGGTGTAAGTGAATCTCCTTGTTACTAATTTTTTTTTTTTTTTGGTATGAGCATCACTGTTGCATCTACACTATCTAAAACCATAGGGGGAAGGAAACAGTGAAGATCTTCAGGTTAGATTTTTTTTTTTTAATTGCACTGATGACCTTTAAAATGGGAAAGGGGAAATTTGATGTCATGGTAAGGAAGCAGGACAATGAAAAATAGGAGAAAGTATTGAATTTTAATTATATTCCCGTAGCCCTATGGACTTTGCACAGCCTGTATCCTTCAAAAATGCAGACATCGGTCGCTGTGCCCATCAGAAACCACCTGAGGATGAAGATGGAGCAGTTCCAGCTGAAACAGTTATCCAGCCAGAGCCAGTTCCCACCCCAGCCGTACCTGCACCCACCCCAGTTCTGGCATATGTAAGTGTTTATATCCCGTTGCTTTCTCATTTTAACGCTGTGTTTTTAGTCATTTTCAGAACGAAGGTTATTCAGGATATCTAGTATACTCTACTGCTAGAATTAGAGGAAGGGTCACTGTAAGGAACGGCACCAAGAAACGGCGGAGAGCTTAAACACGGTTTATTTGGGAATGCTCCTGGGCGAGGTTCACTAGTCCGAGAGAAAGGGGCTAGAGAAGTCGCGCCCGGGTGCGGGCGCGAACAAAATTTATAGGGGTGGACGCAGGGGAGGCGCTTGCTGTGTGAAGCAGCCCTTTTTTGGTAATCTCTTGGGTGGTGGTGTGGCAATGTCAGGTGTCGGTTACAGCAGGCTCAGAGCCGTTGGTTCCGCCCCTCGGGGAGCGGGAAGACCGGGGCCGAGTGGTGTGGCAATGTCAGGTGTCGGTTGCGTCAGCCACTTTGGCGGGGGTTCCGTCTGGCTCCCTTGGGCCCTTCCCCGGACCTGCTGGCCTTACAGTCACCTGTCTATGAAAACCTTTTCTCCTTATATCTTCCTTGGATTACTTTCTTTTATATATCTGTTCTCCTTTAATTTTCCTGTTTATAAAATGGCACGTGTTTTCAGTTGAAAAGTTAGCACAGAAATGTCTACAGAATCAAGAATAAAACCCACCTACCATAGCACCACACAGAGGCAACCATATTGATTTTCAGCCCCTTTTATTTGCATTTTGCATAGTAGATCGCATATCATGCATACAATTTGGTATTCTATTTTTTAAAACCAGTAATACATAATTAAAATTGTTTCTAAACATCATGCAAATGTGCGTATCTAATATGATTACACGTATATGTGTTTGTGTGACAGACACACACAGAATATTTCATAGCACTGGAGGTAGTATATCCTTGATTAGAGCGTGGGTTCCAGAGTCAGCCTGCCTGGGTTCAAATCCCAGCACTCTAACCTACCATCTGTATGAATGTGGGAAAGCTACTTGGCTAATCTATTCCCCAGTTTCCTCATCTGTACAATGAATATACTAACAACACATATATCAGAGTCATTATGAGGATTCTAAAAAATGCTTGTTAAACCCCTAGCATATACTAAGCATTTAGTAAATGGCATAATTACTATACAGTAATGATCACAATGACTGCTTTTTAACAATTTCTATCCAATATTATTGTAATTTTCCCAACAGCTGTGTAAAATATATACCTATATACCATCATCCCATTTTTAGTTGAGTTAATAAGAATTAGCTAGCCTAAGTAATACACCCAGACACGGCCAGTAAGTGACAGGATAGGAATTTTGATCCAGTGGGTCTGATTATACAATCTGGTTCCTTATCACTGCAACACTTTGTGAAGCCAAATAATCATCTTTTAGGAAAACCGGCCATTTATTCCAAGCATCATTTCTTCCTCTGTAAAATGTGGGTATTACACCTACCTTGCCTGCCGATGGGATTATTTTAAGAATCAAATGAGGTAATGCACGTGGAACTTCTTTGAAAAGTGAAGGAAGCACACACACATAGATACTGTGAGGAATCCCTGCATTTACTAAGTAACTATATAGTATGTGTCCAGTATTCTGCCGGGCACTGTATATCCATTATTTCATTTGATTCTCACAAGCTATTGTTTTATTTATGTTTATTTATATCATTGGACGTATTATTAGCCCCAGTTCACAGAAGAAAATACCTACAATCACACAGCACAGCTAGCAAGTGAAAGGCTGTCAGTCATATGGGGATTAGTTCAAGGAGTTGATTTTCTCCTAAGACCTCACTGAGATCTGCCACGTGGACTGTAGAATGTTTCCTTAGCTCTTCCATAACGTGGCCTTATGCTCGATTTCCCCCAGCAAAGGGAAGGCTAATGATCCTCCCTCCCTTCTGCCTCACGTCCTGTTCTCTAGACTGTTATCCCTCGTGTCTGTTCCCTGGACTCAGGAAAGTGTTTTCAACTGAAGAATTTAAAAACACCATGGTTAAAATAAACGTTTTTGACCTTGGATCCAAATGTCCATTTGGATTCTATAGGAAAGTGGATCCTAAATTCTGAACGACTTAGAATTATAAATTGTAATTAGCAGAAGCCCTAGAGACCAGCTGGTCCAATCTCCATCTTAATACATGAATCTTTTTATATGATACTTGATGTGGACTTACAGCCTTTGCTTGAACATTCCATTGACGAGGATTTTCCAGTGTTATGATAAGGCAGGCTGTAGTCGTTAGAAAGCCATTGGTTATAATGAAGTAAAACTGCATCCCTATAACCTCTACGTAATGATTGTGTTTCTGTAGCCAAACACATTATATCTTCTCTAACAAACACCCCTTCAAGCATTTGAAAACAGCTAAGTGTTCTCCTTTCCCACGCTGACTATTCCATTATCTCAAGCATTCTCCTTAATTAATTTCTAATTCCCATATTCACACTGATAATATTCTTACATTTGAAATATCTCTTTCAAAATATGGCACCTAGAATAGACCATACTACTCAAAGTGGAGTGCCCAGTCCAGAGGACAGCAGAGTTGCTCCTTTCACTGGTCTGTCACCATATTCTACTAATATACCTGGGAATGTTTTAATGTTGTACACGAATGGATCATGCCATAGTTCATCATTAGGTACCATATTCGGTCAACCAAAACCTTGAGGGCCTTTGTATCACTTGAACTTCTCTTGAATCAGGTCCCTCAGCCAGTCCACATTGAATTGGTCTGGTTTATTGGTGAATAACACTGCTGGTCCTCAGTGATCACCTTTCTTTTCTTAGTTATATTTCTAAAACACAAACTTTCTTTTATAGGAGGTCTCAAGCATATCCTTCTGTGGTTTCTAGAGATCACATTTTTTCCCCCTTTTCCTGAAAACAAAGGTACTTTCCCACCTGGACTGGAGATTTTAACTCATTTAAGTTTTCTTATAACCTTCTGTTCTCATTCCAGTTTCCATTTTCTCTCAGCAGTGTATGTTTTAACTTCTCCAAAAAAGAGCATTCCACTTAGTAGATAAGACAAAAGCAAGAGAGAGGTTGAGTAGTGGTCCCGTGCATTGGTACAGAAAGACTCATAGAACATCAGCTCTTGCACATTATAATTATGTATGACTGTGGCCAAAATTACATATTTTAGAATTTTTCATCTCTATTGGGCTGTATTGTATTTTCAGGGTTTCAGATCATGAAACCATACAGATCTCCTCTTTTAATCTGATTTCTTTCCCTTATCTTCATTCTTTATTTTTTGTGTGTGTGGAGAGAAGTGTCAGCTTTTTAAAGGCTACTTAAAGGTTTGACAATTTATTTCATGACAAATATTTATTAAAAGGCTACTAAATGCAAAGATGAATAAGACATTTATGACATTTATTTTATGAAAAATATTTATTAAGAGCCTACCAGAGAAAGAGAAAGAAAGAGAAACTGAGAGACATATTTGAGAAAGTAGACATTAACATAAATACCACAGTAAGCAAATATGTGTAGAGGTCAGTCAGGATAAATGCCAATATGAGCTGCAAACACAACCTGCTGGCTTCCAAGACTGAAAATTAGAAGCATGGCAGGGGACACCGTTAAACTGCATCCAAACAAAATGGGTAGTGGTACCTAGAAGTGTGAAAACAGGTCCATAAAATGCAAATTTTAATATGCCACCATACTCTTAAAATCTTTCAATTGAAACAATATAAAATGAGGATGATATACTTATGACATTATGTTAAGTAGGGAAAACAGGATATAAAACTCTATACTGCATAAGCATGTCTATATCAATAGCTAGAAAAATGCATAAGAAAAGCCTTTCCAAGAAATGCATCAGATGCTAACAGCAGAGGTATATGGTCCAGAGATGATTTTCATCATTTCAAAAAACATTCTTAAATGTGTTTTGCTTTCATAAATGTTTAAAAAGACAAAAGCAGTGGTCTTTCAACCTTGATTCCTCCACAACATCCAGTTATATAGCTGATTTCTTCACTGGGGAAGAGGGACATGGTGCGTGATCCCCTCTCAGCTCCTTTGCGTTGAGACACTGAGGAAATAAACTGGGTCTTCTTTAATCCAAGTTATCCACGATGCGGGTCTGCCTGCCTGTCTTGGTATAACCCACCTACCTTTACTCAGTGAACTCAGGGGGGGGCTCACTGAATAACTTACTGTCCTCTCTAAATGTAAGTAAACTCACTGAAAAATGAGGATAATATCTACCCTGAGGATTACCATGGACTAAATTATATACACTGTGTGCAAAGCACCCAGTAACACTCCATCATTCTTCTTCTAAGGGAACTAGTTAGTTTAACCTTTCACACTGTTAGGGTGAGATCAAGCGCTAGGAAAAGGAGGGTGAGCATTCCTTTTTAAACAAACTCCGATATGGTTATTATCTCTCAAGTCTCCTATCATTTTCAATTCTCACCATTTTCTTTTCTTTTTTTAAGATCAGAATTCAGAATTTTAAGAATTAAGACTTACACATTAATTCCAGAAGTGGGAACTACCTATCTATATGTTTCTTATTTGTTCTAGCACAGTGGACAGAAACCCTCTCCTATTCTCAGTTCCTTTAGTTTTCTTCTTTATGCCATCGTACCCCTCCCCACCAGCAGCTTACAGCAACAGGACGACATTCACTCTCCTCCAGGGCAATTTAAGAGTATCTTGAGAAAGCCCTGCCCTGTGAAATGGATTATGTCAATCCTATTATTAATACATGCCAGAACATCATAGATCAGAGAGCATATTTTATGCGTATTATCTCATTTGATAGTGTGATACCCTGTCTTCTCTTTATACTTTTATTCTTCAGCCCATTTAGAGCTGCATAAAACATTTCTACATGTTTTATTTGTGGCTATTTCTCGTGGAGGACGGGAGGGATTAAGAGTGTGGACTTCTAGTATTACAGAAGATTGTCAAAATGTGACAGGTTCTCAGCAGGTATATACGGCGTTTATACCAAGTCTTTACAACCAGCGTGGCCTGTGTGGATTTGTATACAATAAGTTGGCTGCATGTTTTTTGTTTTTTTTACTTGAAGTTTATTGGAAAGTTGAACTTCGAACTTCAAATTTTAAAACGTGAATAACTAAGAAGAGCAGCCAGGAAGAGTCCCTGTGCTGTTCGGGGCTCTTGGGGAGTTGGGGGAAAGAAGGGAGCAGAGAAGGAAAGAATAGAGCAAAAGAAAGCTCTTCCTCCAGCAGATTGAATGCTGTGATTTTAAAAGCTAAGTACAGTCCCGGCCAAAGGATAAATCAGTTGGATACTGATATGTATTTAAAGGGGAAACATACATTTTCCATACTGCAGAGAATTACTGTTCAGGCATTAGTGTGTAAATAGTGCCGCAAATGCCCACTACTTACCAAAAAAGCTTATATGCAGGGAGTTAGCAAATGCCCACTACTTAGCAAAAAAGCTTATGTGCAGGGAGTTAAACTCAGTTTCTCAGTAAACAGCTTGAATAGGGATTTTGTATTTCAGAATATTAAAGTCAGTGCCGTAAAAAGTGTCTTCCGCTTAGTATTCATGCTGAAAGAGCATCACAGAGAAGCACCCAACTTCGCAGATGTCATGTTAGCCCACATTTGTTAGAGGATTTTTGACTCATGAAAGAAGAAAATGATGCTATTTTAAATTAATTTTGTATTGAAGTATAGTTGAGTTACAATATTACATTATTTTCAGGTGTACAGCATAGTGAACCAGTATTTTTGCAGATTATACTCCAATGATGCAATTTTTATATCATTCATCATTTGGTGCTTTCAAGGACAGAGATGCCAGTTTTGATCCATGCAACTGAAATCTCTACTCTGCACCAATCTAGAGTCAAGGAATGCTTATCCACCAATCATATGCCGTCCTGAATCCAGTAACTCATTTCCAAACGTCAGCCAACAATCAGCAGTTGGAAATGACCATGCTTTATTCTGATCTGAAATTAATTAACAATATGAGGGTGAAAATGTTAAGCTCCATTACTAACCTGCGGCTCTGCCCACTTGCGTAAGCATGGCTATGGGCAGCATGGCTTCCTTCAGAATCCTCTCCAGCTGTGTCCCTGTTCTCAGCAACAGGTGCAGGGCCACATTTAGACTCCCCACCCAAGTCTTGTCTGCCCACATCTTGTCACCTGCCAAGCAGAGACAAATAAGGAGCAAGCACATCCTGCCCTCTATTTTCCCCCATATGTACTTTAAAGAGTCCCCACAAGGTGGCAGGATTGTAACATGCTGAGATTGATGAGCCACTGCTATTTGTATTATTGTTTTAACACATTTCAGAGATAAGTGTTTCCAAAATAGCACAGGTCATGTATCACATCCATAAAGACAATGCCTCCCCTCGAGCTCACACTGGCTTGGAGAAGGACGACTCATCTTTCAACAGCCATTCTTTAAAGGTTCCTTAAAATTACCTCATGAGAAGATCCTTCCTCTTAGCTTAGATTTCTGTGGGAAGCAGGGTTGAAAATGTCCTTAATGACAAGATCATTTTATTGTCGTGCAAACCTTGGGGCATTTTCTATTCCATCTCACATGGTCACTCTTTAAAATGCTATTAGGGACTTCCCTAGTGGCGCAGTGGTTGAGAGTCCGCCTGCCGATGCAGGGGACATGGGTTCGTGCCCCGGTCCGGAGCGGCTGGGCCTGTGAGCTGTGGCCACTGGGCCTGCGCATCCGGAGCCTGTGCTCCACAACGGGAGAGGCCACAACAGTAAGAGGCCCGTGTACCACAAAAAAAAAAAAAAAAAAAATGCTATTAGAAGGAAAAGAGCTGCTTGAGTGGCCAGGTGAGGAGCTCCACCCTCTGCAGGGTGTGAGGGACAAGGAAGAAGAGGCACAACAAACAGGCAAACCTGCTGGGAATGTCGGGCCTTGTTCAGATCCACCCAAGGGAAAGTGATGCAAAGCAGACACAATCCATCCCGCCTCCCCTTAACCAAGTGAGAGGAGACATCTAGGCTTGCACCAAAAACATTACCAGATCAGAGACTGTTGGAGAATTGTCTTCCCATTTAAATCCTAAAGTAGATACACAGAAAATCCTCTTACACTGGAACCTCTCTGCCCTCTTTCAACTGCCAGTTTTATAAAGGAAGGTGATAGACAGTTTATTTAAACTGTTTCCATAATATCCATCCCACTGCAAATTGATGACAGTAAATGTCAACTCGGGTGTCCTTAAAGAACAATGAACTTACATAACGGCTTTATACTTTGCATTTACCTAATAGAGTGATGCATCTCTTCTATAAAACTGGCCAATCTGAGAACACGGTTTTATTAGCCACTGTTTTCCACCTGCTTCTCAGGATCCACCTGTTGTAAAAGTGAAGCAGAAGCCTCTCCGGGTAACACTGCTCTTCCTGAATTTCAAGCGGGTGTATGTAGCATGTAACGCTTCTAAACAGGACCCTTAGGAAGTCAAAGGTTTTTCTAAAACAATGTAAGCAGGGCCTTTTTCATCTAGAAAATCTGATAACGTGTAGCAGAGCCGCTCAGCTCAAGACCAGGGTTGGAAATCACGTGTCCAGTCTACCAGCAAGCAAGGTTAGCATGGTGTTCAGGCCACAACACCCCAAACATGTAAAGACAAAAGGTCTCCACGACAAATAGCTGCTACCCATAAAAGACCTACTCTTTACAATAGCCACTTTGATAATTTAAAAAATTACATGAGAAAAGTTGTTTTATATTAACATATATATGTAGCCACTAGACAATGTTAACAAGAACACAGAAATAACCTGCTGGTGGTTTCCTTTTAGGCTATGCATTATAGTTCCCTAATTCCTCCACATCCAGTGACCTTTTCAATCCCTCAGTTTTTCAGAGCTGAGGGTTTAGAGATATTTTAGCTAAATTCTGCCCCTGATGGACTCCCAGCAGGTTGGATTCTCTTCGAGATTTCTGCAGGCTACTTACGTGTGTTGTGACGGTCCTCTCTACAGGAAATATTGTGAGAGGTTGATAAATGTTCCCAGTTCTATTAATAGCATCATTGAAGGCTGAGACATTAAGCTACCAAGGCCTTTCCATTTGGGCTCTTTTTGCAGTCAGGGTAATAAGAAAGGTGCCACATGTTGATTCCAAGAGAGGTCCATTCAGCTGTATGAATAAGTAGCATGTTCCTGTTCTACCCGCTGGGTTTTTGCATATCTGTGTGAATTTCAGCCACAGTCTGCTCTTTGTAACTGACCATCTCCTGGGAAGCAAGAAGGGAAATACTTCCATAAAGCCCAATTTTACAGCATTTCAAAACACTTAAAGCTTTTTACCTGCTGTGGCAGAGTGCTCCATTTGACTAAGCTCCAGAGAAAAGAGGGCAAGGCTTTTCCTCATCAAGTAAAAATTTCCTGTGCGCTGAGGAGTCATCTCCAAGGTACCCCCTGGGGAGAGCATGCAGCATGGAAAGCCTGCCTTGGGCTGTTTGGGAACCTCTGCTGAGTCAGCGCGCACTGGGGCAGTGGCCCATCCACAGCTATTAAGTGCAGATCTTTAAAAACAGATGTGTTGTTGAGAGCAGGCAGGTTATTTATTTTCTCACGTACTTTGTGTTGTAAAAGACTTCTTAAGCAGCTTGTACTCGGAGCTATTTCTGTGAAAATAGAGACCAAGGAAAGGAATTGTGGTTTTGGTAATTTGAGGAGCCTTGATTAACTATTGAGCTGAGGGTTACAGTAGCCAAGTAAGGTCTACCCAGTCAGGTCTGGCTATGTAATTGGCAGGGCCCAGGGCCAAGTGAAAATGCAGGGTACCTTGTTCAAAAATTATTAAGAATTTCAAAATGGTGACAGCAGAGCATTAAGCTCAGTGACTACACAGGAAGCCTGCCTCTGAAGCTAGCCCTGCAGCGAGCTCTACCTCGTAAGCACCCTAGGAAGTTGATCTTTGAACAGTGGCAGTTGAAATGGTGTATGGCAGGTTACATTAAAAAGTGTGCTGGGTTGCCTAGCAACGGGCTAAGCCTGAATGGGCTGACTTGCAAGTTGAGATACACCAGCTTGAAAGTCTAAATTCATGGAAACCTTCTAGCACCGATAATTTTCAAGAAAAAGTAAGCCGGTGGGAGAGAGAAATGGGGAGGACAAGAAGGACACATTTTTCTACTCTTGTAACCCAGTGGCAAGCTTGTCATTTTCCCTGTTCAATCTTCTAACGATATAACTCTTCATAAATGAAGTAAAAGTGAGAAGGAAATTCCAGTTTTCTCAGAAATATAAATAATAGATTTCCTTAAAGGATCATGAAAACATGCATTAATCAATGAATATTTTTGAGCACCATTCCTTCGGCAATGCAAAGGTACAGTATCAATAGTAAGTACCTACTATGTAGTAGAGTACAGCGATGAATAAGAGGCAGCTTTCATTTCTAAGGAACTTAAACGAGATTTTGTAAGAACATTAAACTCAAATATAAGAAACCATTAGACAGCAGCATTACATTTTTAAAGAATGGAGTCCAAAATCTCTGTTCCTTCTCTCCTTGGTATTTTACAGGCCCCTTGTGCTGCAGAATCGGAACCAGCTCTCCTGATAGGGAGCAAACAGTTTGGGCTTTCGAGAAACAGTCACATTGCAATTGCATTTGATGACACCAAAGTTAAAAACCGGTATGATTTATTCTGAGATATTAGACAAGAACCGATAAATGGAAGTACTCAGTATTTGTTTATTCAAGTTTAATTAACTATATTTGTTAATAAATGAGGTGAGCTTTTTTAGTTCACTGAATACTGTAAAGAATAGAATTATATGAATATTTGTCTGAGCCTGAGAAGCCAGTTGAGGAACTCAGCAGACCTAGATAGTCCTCACCTTGGAAAAGGTTTTGCTATCCTTTACGAAAAAGCACCACGATCAGATGCCGCTGTATCCTAGAATAAGAACGTTCTTATTCTTCTGTTTTACTTCGCATACTTTTATTTCACAGTCTCACCATTGAATTTGAAGCGCGAACCGAAGCTGAATCAGGCTTGCTCTTTTACATGGCCCGGATCAATCATGCTGATTTTGCTACAGTTCAGCTGAGAAATGGATTGCCCTACTTCAGTTATGACTTGGGAAGTGGTGACACCAACACCATGATCCCCACCAAAATCAATGATGGCCATTGGCACAAGGTAATAGTCCCCAGGATGTTGGCAGTGCCCTACGAGGGGGTTACTGGGTGGCAGCCATCGGCATTCCCCTGGGGCCAGTATTATCTTGCCAGTGCAGACACTGACTCTGGCGGTACTGGAACGTGGCCGAGGCCAAAAATACAGTAAGTGCCATATATAACTGCCCAACCTAGGAAGACGCGATCAAACCTGGGTAGGTTTACAGTTGACCACTTACATGCCTCATCATGGTGCTATAAGATTCCATCATTGCTGTACATCTGTGGTTCCCAAACATCTGTCCACAAACTAGGGCCAGGCAATTGAAGACATTTCCAGTACTCTAAGTAAGTATTATTATTATTATGGGACAATGGAGTGCGTTAATCATAAAGCTCTATGTATTCAATTGAAAGGAATAATATTTCTTCTAAGATTATATTTTCCTATTTTTAAAGTGCTAAAATAACCTCTCTTTATGAAATAATATTTGACCAGCTTAAAAGCTGGCAACCTAAAATGGGCCCTATGGTTGCGCCTTCCCCCCACCCCCACCCCACAGTGGTCTGAGCACACCAAGAGTCTGAGAATCTGCTACCTCCCGTTTAAAGGCCTCTGGGGTATCATTTCCACTAACAGTCATTTGGAACAACTTTTTAAATGTTGGCCTTACACCCAGAAGCTGGTACTATTATGGGCACAGAAGGCTCACCTGCCAGCTTACTGTCCTCTTTGGCATGACTGCAAGTAGATAATATACTGCCTGATTAAAACAAAAACTCGGAATTTGTCTCTGCACCTGTGGTAGCCTATCAAGTAAAGCTTCGCTAGGTGGACAAATTAAATGTTTAATTTTTAGAGTAAGATATTATTAGATATTGGATTTTATATATTAACATATTTGGACTTGTATCATATAGAAAGCCAAGGAACCTGAAAAAATACAATATAAACGCAAAGTCAACTAACTTGTTATCTAGAAATAAGAAATTTTCTAGGGAGCTTATGACTAGCAAATACTTTATGCAGGAGCTCTCATTAAGGTTTATTCTCATCTCTGGCTAATAGCATAATAAATATGACACTTGAGAAAAAGACATATTGTTGGGCTACAATGAGGCTGGGATTACGCTAAGTAGCCAAATTAAGGAGGGATTTTATCCTTGCAGGTTTTTAGAAAGTTATTTCCAAAACCAGAATAGATCAGTGTAAAATAAGGTCTTAAATTACTCTAATCCTGATGTAGATTCGTTTTTAAACCATTATTGTACTCCAGCATTTCACAGGGTTACATGCTCCTTTTCCTAAATTCAGACTCAAGGATTTTATGCTCAAGCTAGTCTCCACACTTTTTATTTCACTCTGCCCCAGAAAATAATTCAATCCGCTGCTGTCATTTCAGCCCAGTCAGCCTTCCATCTTCCTCCCTGACTTTGTACTAATCAGCTGCTGCAGAAATGGCAGTGCAGCCCGGATGCACTGCATTCCTGCAGGTCTGCACTGAGAAATGCCTCTTAAGCAGAGGGATGTAGCATATCTGAAATTGTGCTGGGAAGACCAGGCTTTGCTCAATCAAACCAATGAACTTTTGAATTTGGACATGAATTTTGCAGCCCACTTAATTCATGACAGGGCTCTCAATCTGCAAGTTTCCTTACAACAAGCATACTCTTGATACAGATGCTCACTTGGCTACTATAGAAGAGTCTTCAATCTAAAACTCACCCAGGAAGATTCTCTCCTCTTTTGGAGATGGTACTAATGGAAAAGACAGACTTTGAGACATTCTGTAAACAGATTTAATTTCACTTATATTATGGGTTTAGCACATATTAGGCCCTCAGTAAGTTGTTTCACTTTTTCCTAAGGAATATCCTAAAAGTTCTTATGCTTTATACTCTGCATATTTGAAATTTATCTATGATTGGTGTTAATGACTCCTCTTCTTTTGGTAGATTAAGATTGTTCGAATTAAGCAAGAAGGAATTATTTACGTAGACGGTGCCTCCAACAGAACCATCAGTCCCAAGAAAGCTGATATTCTGGATGTTGTGGGAATGCTGTATATTGGCGGGCTACCCATTAACTACACTACCCGAAGAATTGGTCCAGTGAGTGTCTAATTTGTTTCTTTGTGGCCTAAACAGCTGCCTGAGTCATGAATGTATTTTGAATTATTAGGTCACATTGGCCCATGACCAATTATAGATGAATAGGAAATCATCTTTTCTGAGAAGTGACAAATTTTCTAGACAGATCTGACTATGAGAGGCAATATTACAAAACAGAGTGTGGACCCTGGAGCCAGACTCCCTTGGTTTGAATATGTGCTTAACTGTTAAGTAGCTGTGCGATCCTGAGCAACTTACTTAATTTTTCTTTGAAAAGTTCCCTCTTTTGTAAAATAGTTTAATAATAATAACCAAACAAGCAAGGTTGATGGAAAGATTAAATGAGGTAATATACTTAAAGTGCTTGGAAAAATACCAAGTATACAGAAAGCACTAAGACAACAAGGAAGATGATAATGATGATATTGATGGTATTGTTTCGGGACTAGACATTTAGCAAATATTGAGAGATGCAGTATCTAGAGCAGTGATCCCCAACCTTTTTGGCACCAGGGACCAGTTTTGTGGAAGACAGTTTTTCCACAGACCCGGGGCGGGGAGGTGGAGTGGCACAGGGTTGTTTGGGGATGATTCAAGCACATTACATTTACTGTGCACTTTATTTCTATTATTATTACCTTGTAATATATAATGAAATAATTATACAACTCCCCATAATGCAGAATCAGTGGGAACCCTGAGCTTGTTTTCCTGCAACTAGATGGTCCCATCTGGGGGTGATGCGAGACAGTGACACCCAAAGCGTGTTGCTTATGTCCAGTCTACTCCGTAAGATGCAGCTTCATTGTCACTTGCCACTCACTGTTAGGGCTTTGATGTGAGTCTGCAAACAGCTGATTTATTATGGTCTCTGTGCAGTCAAACCTCTCTGCTAATGATAACCTGTATTTGCAGCCGCTCCCCAGTGCTAGCGTCACTGCCTCAGCTCCACCTCAGATCATCAGGCATTAGATTCTCTTAAGGAGCGTGCAACCTAGATCCCTCACACGCACAGTTCGCAGTAGGGTTCGCGCCCCTATGAGAATCTAATGCCCCCACTGATCTGACAGGAGGCGGAGCTCAGGCAGAAATGCAAGCGATGGGGAGCAGCTGTAAATACAGACGAAGCTTCACTCACTCTCCCACCCCTCACCTCCTGCTGTGCGGCCCAGTTCCTAACAGGCCACAGACCAGTACCATGGGGATTGGGGCTCCCTGATCTAGAGTACTGTTATCCAATACTGGAGTCAGAATTTAAAGTCCTCACAAATTTTGTAAATCAGTATTCACAAAATAATTTTTTGTCAGACCATGTGTCCTGGTTGGCTTTGGAAAGCACTCTTTTAAGAAGCACAGGGGATTAGTGTTTTTAGAAAATGCACTACACACGAGTGTGGTTCATTTCTATGCTCAAATCAGAACACGTGACGATGCAGCATCGTTCTTCATCAAAGACAATTGTCCGTGATGGTTACAGTTCTCAGTATCTGGCTCCTCTTGTGGCTGATCAGTATTACTTCCCCTTCACAGCTATTGGCTGTGCTACGCAGGCCAATCAAAGTGAGAGCCTCTGAACAGAGAGTCGCAAGAGTGATTAACGTGCATCCCTTAACCCAGATGAAATATAATGAAGCAGAATAGGATTGATTTATTTCTAAAATCCTTAAACTTTGAATGTGTCACGCAGGCTTTCAAGTTTCATGTGTATGTGCATTTTCTTAGGAAAGTATCCACTGCTTTCCTTAGATTTTCATAAGGAAGAAGCACTGAACCGAACCTAATTATCTTTTCAAGTAGAATTTGAACATAGATTGTGAAAAAAATGTATATATAGTAAGGTTAATAAACTGTTACTAGAAACATGAAATAGAAACATAAGAGACTAATTAAAAGTTACAATTTCCATAGGGGCCCAGAGTCTGTCAAGCCAGTGGTCCCACTAGAGACGTAGTGTGCAGTATTTAGAATATCAAAACAATCATATTCCAGGCTAGACACATCCTAGTTCAGCGGTCCCCAACCTTCTTGCCACCAGGGACCAGTTTCGTGGAAGACAATTTTTCCACGGACCGTGGGGCAGGGGAGATGGTTTGGGGATGATTCAAGCGCACTACATTTATCGTGCACTTTATTTCTATTATTATTACATTGTAATATATGATGAAATAATTATACAACTCACCATAATGCTGACAGGAGACGGAGCTCAGGTGGTAATGCGAGCGATGTGGAACAGCTGTAAATACAGATGAAGCTTCGCTCGTTCGCCCGCCCCTCACCTCCTGCTGTGCGGCCCGGTTCCTAACAGGCCAGTCTGCCGCCCCGGGGGGATGGGGACCGCTGTCTGTCTTAGTTGCGAAGCACAACACCGGATTCTCTGCACCTGTGCTCTGAAGCCTGGGCTGATGGTGCCGATCCAGGCAGTTTTGGAGATGGCCTAGGACAATCGGCAGATGTTTATACACACAGAACCCCCTACCAATGATTGCATTCCACATAAAGGCAAACTTCTGCTAAAACCCGATATGTGTTTCTTCTGACCTGAATGTTTAGGTGACCTACAGCATTGATGGCTGCATCAGGAATCTTCAGATGGCAGAAGCCCCTGCCGATCTTGAACAGCCAACCTCCAGCTACCGTGTCGGGACGTGTTTTGCAAATGCTCAGAAAGGAACGTATTTTGACGGAACGGGTTTTGCCAAAGCAGGTGAGGTGCTTCCATGTCCTTTCTGTTGAATATTAACTAGGTCCAAATATTGACTTCTTGTTTGTGTGGGAAAATAAAAGTCCCTGGGGTCTGAAACTAGCATCCTTTGTTTAAACCAGAAATAAAAACTTTTAGAAGTAATAAAAAACATGCCTCTTAAAGATTAATACGTCCGATTCTGATAAGAACGAATAGAAGAAATAAAGTAAAAGGCTATCTGGTGAGTTTATTCCATCTCCTTCCCTGGAGATCAATCATAGCAAAATAAATGTAATTCTACAAGAAGGTTCATATGTTTATATTATGTGATGTATCTACTTTCTAGTTTTCCCCATCTACCTTTCTTTCTGGAGATGAGGCAGCATTTTCCTTGCTTCCTCTCTTCAGTTCCTTGCAAGGCTCCATTTCATGCTCTCCCCTCACACACAATGCACACATACTGGTGCCCATTTCTTGCTGATGGAGATGATGACTGGCACCTTTCCCTGACTTTCTTTAAGTATCTCCCCCCGTTCCAGTGAGCATTTTCAGCGCAGGTCTGGATCACTGACAGTGAATGTACAATTTGGAAAGAAAAAATATGAAATCACTTGTACATAATAACAAAAAAGTCTGACATTAACATACTCTAAGATAGAATCAGTCCTATGGTTACCATAGGAACATGCATTTGCTGGTTAGAAAAAAAATTAATGAGTACATAATATGTAGAAGTTAACATGGGAAACAGAAGTAAATAAGATGTCATTCCCTTCCTTCAAGAACATGCTATCAATAGATAAGATTCTTTATGCTCAGAAATCACAAGAAGACAAGTAAAAAATAATTAGAAACTGGAGAAGACACACAAGCAAGGTTCTGTGGATATTTTAAGGAAACATTAATTTGGGGAAATCAGGAAAGGTTTTATGGAGGAATTGACATTTGAGGTAGGTTTAAAAGATGAGTTGAACACACATGCAAAGGTTGGAGACGGAAGAGCAGGGCCCTCCACCAGGGGATACATGGGAAATTTCCCCTGTGCAGAAGCAGAAAACAGAGAAACACAGGATATGTTAAATATTGAAATGTTGGAGGTTATGTTGAACCCCAAATTCCATGTTCTGTGAAAGCCCAAAGCTTTTCTCAAGTTTTCTGCAAATTCAGATAGCTGGCATTAGCTTCGTCAAATTGATGGCAAGCTTCAGCTTCAACTTCTGCAGTTAACAGATTAACTTACCATCCTGCCTGGGCTTTTTTGGTTCGAGATCAAACTGGACCAGAAAATTAGCCACTTCCCCAGTTTCCAATAACTCCTGCCATCACCTCAACACACAGTGTAATACAATCTATATAAGACTTGGGTGGTCAGAGGAGGTTACATTACTGGAAAATATACGACTTCAATTTAAACCTTTGACACCTTTGTCCTTAAAAGCTTTCCAGCTACCCAGTTTCTGGGGGTTTAATAGCTTCTTCATTCCCCCTATCCTCTGCTGAATGGCTTCATGTTATTTCTCTCTTTTCCTTATCCTCCTTTCAGGAACAGAAACAAAATCATTGTTTTATTTTGCAGAAAATTCCAGCTTCTTCTACCCTTTATTCTTAAAATCTGCCCTAAGCCCGTCTTTGTCCATTCAAACTCATCAAGGTTCTCAGTAGAAGAAAAAAGTCTTTCACATAACAGCTGCCTCCCTTCATTGGAGATAGTTGTGGTTACACATAGCATTTATTTCTTGCTTAATAAATAGGAGACCTGGAAAAAATTTCCATGAGTTTTCCTCTAATATTTCATGCAGGTCTAGTCTAGCCTGATCTTAATGGATTACTTTGTTTCTAAGAAGCATGTCTTAAATACTTGCTAAAAGATTAAGTAAACCAATGAATCAAATATGGAAAATTATAAAGACTTAACTTGATGAACTAGAAAAGTCTAGTTATGTCCCAGAATCTTATCCTTCAAAATTGTATTTGTAATTCCTTTCTTTATAAATAAAATGTCTGGGGATATTTGAGCCCTTTCAGATCATCGTGGTACCATGTAGAGTGCCCCAGTGAAATTTTACTGAATAATCATTGAAATGCTTGACTTCATCCAGCAACAAGACTTCTGACAATCACACCTGGCTGCGAGATTCTTTGAGTCAATCTTAGTCTGTGTTCATTCATTCATTCAACAAATATATATTCAACCTTCACCATGTGTCAGATACTTTGGTGAGCACAGAAATAAAATGGTGAGCAATATAGGCAAAGTCCTTGCCCTCACAGAATTTATATTCTAGGAAGGAAGGCAGCCAAGAAAATAAGCAATAACTATAAATGGTGGAGGTGTAGGCCATACGAAAGTCTGGAACTTATAGTTGTCTAACACATGAATTGAAAGCTAATAAAACCGTGGCATTGTACAAATTTGAATTAACAGTTCCTAAACTCGAATCCACAATTTTTTAAAAATGTTTTCATTTTACAGTTGATGGGTTCAAAGTAGGATTGGACCTTCTTGTAGAATTTGAATTCCGCACAACTAGAACCACTGGAGTTCTTCTGGGAATCAGCAGCCAGAAAATGGATGGAATGGGTATTGAAATGATCGCTGAAAAGGTAAGCATCAGCAGTCTAAGCATTTCTGCTCTCTTCACGATATTGTCGTTTACATGTAGAAAGCTCTATTTTATTTTTAACATCTTTATTGGAGTATAATTGCTTTACAATGGTGTGTTAGTTTCTGCTTTATAACAAAGTGAATCAGCTGTATGTATACATATACCCTCCTATCTCCTCCCTCTTGCGTCTCCCTCCCTCCCACCCTCCCTATCCCACCCCTCTAGGTGGTCACAAAGCACCGAGCTGATCTCCCTGTGCTATGGGGCTGCTTCCCACTAGCTATCCGTTTTACATTTGGTAGTGTGTATATGTCAATGCTGCTCTCTCACTTCGTCCCAGCTTACCCTTCCCCCTCCCCGTGTCCTCAAGTCCATTCTCTACATCTGCTCTATTTTGAAGCCCTGCTCTTGTCTTTGTTGGGAGAAAGCTAGATTGGATCTTTTCATCCTTCTGGATTATCTCAATTCTTGTGTGTTTTCAACACACTTATTTTGTAGACCAGTGTAAACTTTAAATGTGCTAATTCTACGGTAAGCCAACTATGCTAATAATGGCCGAAGTGGTTTTGGATCTCAAGCTAGTTACTGTGTGGTTAAAAGTAAAGTTATTCTCCTCTTTATGAATACATGCTCTATGAAGCTATCAATTCCAGTGGGGAAAAAAAGGGCTTAGATTGTCTAAAATCAGTCTTTGCCTCTTATAACAGGGTAGGCACCTCTCAGAAATGAAGATGTCTAGCTGACATATTGATTGCTCAATTTATTTAAAAGCATCCACATACCATTGCACAATAGAACAAATTTATAATAAAGTTATATTAGTAGAATATAAAGTATTGTGCCGGTTTGCTCACAATGGATAATCTAATTCTAACTGCCTTTTCTGTCCCTACCTGCAGTGAGATAACCAGTTTTCATGTACTTTGTACTATAGGGCACAGGTAAAAAGAAGAAGGCAGAGCAAGCAATTTCACAAGTTTCCTATTTGCCTTTGCAACAGGAATCATACTTCAGCTCTGTTCACATTTCCAATCCTAGGGTGCCGTTGCCTCCCAAGAAGAAAAACCACACACTGACCTAAAATACGCTTTCCTTATCCTCTTCCCTCCTTCCTCTCAGTCTTCAAATCATCCTCAAAGGCAGTAAAGCAAAAAGATCCAGGAGCACAGAGACAAAAAGGGGGAATAAGCAACACTTAATAGTTTTGACAGGAAAAAAAAAAGTCTGGAGCTGCCGAAGAGGCAAGAGACTTTTTCTTCCCTCTTTGTTTCCTGGTGGGCGAGGAGAGGGGATTAAGAGCGCTGCTTAAAGGAGCTCCAGAGACGGGCGCGAGCCGCGGCTAACAGCGCGGACCCCAGAGACGGGCATGAGACGCCAAGGCTGCTGCTGCCGCCACCAAGAAGCCTGTGTGCGAGCACAGGTCACTATCCACACCTCCCTTCCCGGGAGCCTGTGCAGCCCGCCACTGCCAGGGTCCCATGATCCAGGGACAACTTCCCCGGGAGAACGCACGGCGCACCTCAGGCTGCTGCAATGTCACGCCGGACTCTGCCGCCGCAGGTTTGCCCCGCATCCGTAACCCTCCCTCACCCCGGCCTGAGTGAGCCAGAGCTCCCGAATCAGCGGCTCCTTTAACCCCGTCCTGTCTGAGCGAAGAACACACGCCCTCAGGAGACCTACACGCAGAGGCGGGGCCAAATCCAAAGCTGAGCCCCTGGGAGCTGTGAGACCAAAGAAGAGAAAGGGAAATCTCTCCCAGCAGCCTCAGGAGCAGCGGATTAAATCTCCACAATCAACTTGATGTACCCTGCATCTGCGGAATACCTGAATAGACAACAAATCATCCCAAATTGAGGAGTTGGACTTTGAGAGCAAGATTTATTATTTTTTCCCCTTTTTCTCTTTTTGTGTGTATGTATATGCTTCTGTGTGAGATTTTGTCTGTAGAGCTTTGCTTTCACCATCTGTCCTAGAGTTCTATCCGTCCGTGTTTTTTGTTTTTTTTTACATTTTTTAAAAAATTTTTTTCTTAATATTTTTTATTTTAATAACTTTATTTTATTTTACCTTTATTTTATTTTCTTTTCTCCTCTTTCTTTCTTTCTACTTTTTCTCCCTTTTATTCTGAGCCGTGTGGATGAAAGGCTCTTGGTGCTGCAGCCAGGAGTCAGTGCTGTGCCTCTGAGGTGGGAGAGCCAACTTCAGGACACTGGTCCACAAGAGACCTCCCAGCTCCACGTAATATCAAACGGCGAAAATCTCCCAGATATCTCCATCTCAACAGCAACACCCAGCTTCACTCAACGACCAGCAAGCTACAGTGCTGGACACCCTATGCCAAACAACTAGCAAGGCAGGAACACAACGCCACCCATTAACAGAGAGGCTGCCGAAAATCATAATAAGTCCACAGACACCCCAAAACACACCACCAGACGTGGACCTGCCCACCAGAAAGACAAAATCCAGCCTCATCCACCAGAACACAGGCACTAGTCACCTCTACCAGGAAGCCTACACAACCTACTGAACCAACTTTAGCCACTGGGGAGAGACACCAAAAACAATGGGAACTACGAACCTGCAGCCTGTGAAAAGGAGACCCCAAACACAGTAAGATAAGCAAAATGAGAAGACAGAAAAACACACAGCAGATGAAGGAGCAAGATAAAAACCCACCAGACCTAACAAATGAAGAGGAAATAGGCAGTCTACCTGAAAAAGAATTCAGAATAATGATAGTAAAGATGATCCAAAATCTTGGAAATAGAATAGAGAAAATGAAAGAAACATTTACCAGGGACCTAGAAGAACTAAAGATGAAACAAGCAACGATGAACAACACAATAAATGAAATTAAAAATACTCTAGAAGGGGTCAATAGCAGAATAACTGAGGCAGAAGAACGGATAAGTTACCTGGAAGATAAAGTAGTGGAAATAACTACTGCAGAGCAGAATAAAGAAAAAAGAATAAAAAGAACAGAGAAGAGTCTCAGAGACCTCCGGGACAACATTAAATGCACCAACATTCGAATTATAGGGATTCCAGAAGAAGAAGACAAAAAGAAAGGGACTGAGAAAATATTGGAAGAGATTATAGTTGAAGACTTCCTTAATATGGGAAAGGAAATAGTTAAGTCTAGGAAGCACAGAGACTCCCATACAGGATAAATCCAAGGAGAAACACGTCAAGACACATATTAATCAAACTAACAAAAATTAAATACAAAGAAAACATATTAAAAGCAGCAAGGGAAAGACAACAACACACAAGGGAATCCCCATAAGGTTAACAGCTGATCTTTCAGCAGAAACTCTGCAAGCCAGAAGGGACTGGCAGGACATATTTAAAGTGATGAAGGAGGAAAACCTACAACCAAGATTACTCTACCCAGCAAGAATCTCATTCAGATTTGGTGGAGAAATTAAAACCTTTACAGACAAGCAAAAGCTGAGAGAGTTCAGCACCACCAAACCAGCTCTACAACAAATGCTGAAGGAACTTCTCTAGGCAACAAACACAAGAGAAGGAAAAGACCTATAATAACAAACCCAAAACAATTAAGAAAATGGGAATAGGAACATACATATCAATAATTACCTTAAATGTAAATGGATTAAATGCTCACACCAAAAGACACAGACTGGCTGAATGGATACAAAAACAAGACCCATATATATGCTGTCTACAAGAGACCCACTTCAGACCTAGGGACACATACAGACTGAAAGTGAGGGGATGGAAAAAGATATTCCATGCAAATGGAAACCAAAAGAAAGCTGGAGTAGCAATTCTCATATCAGACAAAATAGACTTTAAAATAAAAACTATTAGAAGAGACAAAGAAGGCCACTACATAATGATCAAGGGATTGATCCAAGAAGAAGACATAACAATTGTAAATATTTATGCACCCAACGTAGGAGCACCTCAATACATAAGGCAAATACTAACAGCCATAAAAGGGGAAATCGACAGTAACACTTTCATAGTAGGGGACTTTAACACCCCACTTTCACCAATGGACACATCATCCAAAATGAAAATAAATAAGGAAACACAAGCTTTAAATGATACATTAAACAAGATGGACTTAATTGATATTTATAGGACATTCCATCCAAAAACAACAGAATACACATTTTTCTCAAGTGCTCATGGAACATTCTCCAGGATAGATCATATCTTGGGTCACAAATCAAGCCTTGGTAAATTTAAGAAAATTGAAATTGTATCAAGTATCTTTTCCGACCACAATGCTATGAGACTAGATATCAATTACAGGAAAAGATCTGTAAAAAATACAAACACATGGAGGCTAAACAATACACTACTTAATAACGTAGTGATCACTGAAGACATCAAAGAGGAAATCAAAAAATACCTAGAAACAAATGACAATGGAGACACGACGACCCAAAACCTATGGGATGCAGCAAAAGCAGTTCTAAGAGGGAAGTTTATAGCAATACAATCCTACCTTAAGAAACAGGAAACATCTCAAATAAACAACCTAACCTTGCACCTAAAGCAATTAGAGAAAGAAGACCAAAAAAACCCCAAAGTTAGCAAAAGGAAAGAAATCATAAAGATCAGTTCAGAAAGAAAGGAAAAAGAAATGAAGGAAACGATAGCAAAGATGAATAAAACTAAAAGCTGGTTCTTTGAGAAGATAAACAAAATTGATAAACCATTAGCCAGACTCATCAAGAAAAAAAGGGAGAAGACTCAAATCAGTAGAATTAGAAATGAAAAAGGAGAAGTAACAACTGACACTGCAGAAATACAAATCATCCTAAGAGACTACTACAAGCAATTCTATGCCAATCAAATGGACAACCTGGAAGAAATGGACAAATTCTTAGAAATGCACAACCTGCCAAGACTGAATCAGGAAGAAATAGAAAATATGAACAGACCAATCACAAGCACTGAAATGGAAACTGTGATTAAAAATCTTCCAACAAACAAAAGCCCAGGATCAGATGGCTTCACAGGCGAATTCTATCAAACATTTAGAGAAGAGCTAACACCCATCCTTCTCAAACTCTTCCAAAATATAGTAGAGGGAGGAACACTCCCAAACTCATTCTATGAGGCCACCATCACCCTGATACCAAAACCAGACAAGGATGTCACAAAAAAGAAAACTACAGGCCAATATCACTGATGAACACAGATACAAAACTCCTCAACAAAATACTAGCAAACAGAATCCAACAACACATTAAAAGGATCATACACCATGACCAAGTGGGGTTTATTCCAGGAATGCAAGGATTCTTCAATACACGCAAATCAATCAACATGATACACCATATTAACAAATTGAAGGAGAAAAACCATATGGTCATCTCAATAGATGCAGAGAAAGCTTTTGACAAAATTCAACACCCATTTATGATAAAAACCTGCAGAAAGTAGGCATAGAGGGAACTTTCCTCAACATAATGAAGGCCATATATGACAAACCCACAGCCAACATCGTCCTCACGATGATCAGGAACTAAGATCAGGGACAAGACAAGGTTGGCCACTCTCACCACTCTTATTCAACATAGTTTTGGAAGTTTTAGCCACAGCAATCAGAGAAGAAAAGGAAATAAAACGAATCCAAATCGGAAAAGAAGAAGTAAAGCTGTCACTGGTTGCAGATGACATGATACTACACATAGAGAATCCTAAAGATGCTACCAGAAAACTACTAGAGCTAATCAATGAATTTGGTAAAGTAGCAGGATACAGAATTAATGCACAGAAATCTCTGGCATTCCTATACACTAATGATGAAAAATCTGAAAGTGAAATCAAGAAAATACTCCCATTTACCATTGCAACAAAAAGAATAAAATATCTAGGAATAAACCTACCTAAGGAGACAAAAGACCTGTATGCAGAAAATTATAAGACACTGATGAAAGAAATTAAAGATGATACAAATAGATGGAGAGATATACCATGTTCCTGGATTGGGAGAATCAACATTGTGAAAATGACTCTACTACCTGAAGCAATCTACAGATTCAGTGCAATCCCTATCAAACTACCAATGGCATTTTTCACAGAACTAGAACGAAAACTTGCACAATTTGTATGGAAACACAAAAGACCCCGAATAGCCAAAGCCATCTTGAGAACGAAAAACGGAGCTGGAGGAATCAGGCTCCCTGACTTCAGACTATACTACAAAGCTACAGTAATCAAGACAGTATGGTACTGGCACAAAAACAGAAATATAGATCAATGGAACAGGATAGAAAGCCCAGAGATAAACTCACACAAATATGGTCACCTTATCTTTGATAAAGGAGGCAGGAATGTACAGTGGAGAAAGGACAGCCTCTTCAATAAGTGGTGCTGGGAAAACTGGACAGGTACATGTAAAAGTATGAGATTAGATCACTCCCTAACACCATACACAAAAGTAAGCTCAAAATGGATTAAAGACCTAAATGTAAGGCCAGAAACTATCAAACTCTTAGAGGAAAACATAGGCAGAACACTCTATGACATAAATCACAGCAAGATCCTTTCTGACCCACCTCCTAGAGAAATGGAAATAAAAACAAAAATAAACAAATGGGACCTAATGAAACTTCAAAGCTTTTGCACAGCAAAGGAAACTATAAACAAGACCAAAAGACAACCCTTAGAATGGGAGAAAATATTTGCAAATGAAGCAACTGACAAAGGATTAATCTCCCAAATTTACAAGCAGCTCATGCAGCTCAGTAAGAAAAAAAAAACAACCCAATCCAAAAATGGGCAGAAGACATAAATAGACATTTCTCCAAAGAAGATATACAGACTGCCAACAAACACATGAAAGAATGCTCAACATCATTAATCATTAGAGAAATGCAAATCAAAACTACAATGAGATATCATCTCACACCAGTCAGAATGGCCATCATCAAAAAATCTACAAACAATAAATGCTGGCGAGGGTGTGGAGAAAAGGGAACCCTCTTGCACTGCTGGTGGGAATGTGAATTGGTACAGCCACTATGGAGAACAGTATGGAGCTTCCTTAAAAAACTACAAATAGAACTACCATATGACCCAGCAATCCCACTACTGGGCATATACCCTGAGAAAACCATAATTTAAAAAGAGTCATGTACCAAAATGTTCATTGCAGCTCTATTTACAATAGCCAGGAGATGGAAACAACCTAAGTGTCCATCATCGGATGAATGGATAAAGAAGATGTGGCACATATATACAATGGAATATTACGCAGCCATAAAAAGAAACGAAATTGAGCTATTTATAATGAGGTCGATGGACCTAGAGTCTGTCATACAAATACCGTATGCTAACACATATATATGGAATTTAAGAAAAAAAATGTCATTAAAACCCTAGGGGTAAGACAGGAATAAAGACACAGACCTACTAGAGAATGGACTTGAGGATATGGGGGAGGGGGAAGGGTAAGCTGTGACAAAGTGAGAGAGTGCATGGACATATATACACTACCAAACTAAGGTAGATAGCTAGTGGGAAGCAGCGGCATAGCACAGGAGATCAGCTCGGTGCTTTGTGACCACCTAGGGGGGTGGGATAGGGAGGGTGGGAGGGAGGGAGACACAAGAGGGAAGAGATGTGGGAACATATGGATAACTGATTCACTTTGTTATAAAGCAGAAACTAACACACCATTGTAAAGCAATTATACTCCAATAAAGATGTAAAAAAAATAATAATAATAGTTTTGCCAGATTTTCAACACACAGTTTCAATGCATCTTGTCAGTGTTGCTCTTCACCTGATTATAATCACAGTTCCCTGCAACTTGTCAGGGTGTCGAGTTCCATCACAATGCATATGGATTTCTCACCAAGCTCTTTTTATATGCCAAACTCCCTTGTTACAAATTTCACCGAATATAGCAAAATCTTAACTAATATTTACATCACTGTATAGTTTACAAACTTTTCACCTATTTACTTGCACTTTTAATCTTCTTTTTAAAACCCCTATTTCTTTTCTTTTACCTTGTCAAATGTTTTGCCAAACTGACTGTTTTTAATGTTTCAATATGTTTCTTTTCTTCATCAGCTTCAAAAGAATTCTGCAATCTCAAGTTTCAGGGCCCATTCTATGTTACTAAAAACAGATTTTTCTCATTTAGACAAGAACTCCTAGTCTAAGTTCTTCATTGTTAAGAATTGAACTGGCCTTCTGGCTCAAAGTCTTTGGTAACTGTGACATGAAACTTGCCCCAAAATGTAATTTATGTAACTCTCAATCCTATATATAAAATAGATTCTGTGAAGGAAAAAATATACAATTAAAACATCAAAATCTTAAAAAAAAAAATCATCCTTTCAAATGAATTTGTAAACCAGATTCCTAAGAACTCCCACACTCTAAAAAGATCTGTGGTAGAATTTTTCCCAGTGTATACTACATCCTTTTTCTGTCACTCGGCCTCAAATTGTATTTCACATTTTCTGAAAGCAGAGTTATTTATTACCAGCCTCATACGTCTTGCCTATTGCTCCCAACAATGTCCGAAAGTAAAGAGCATAATTTGTGACTCCTGGTCATTAAATCTGCATTTTAATTTCTGTCAAGTTTTTTTTTTAATCTAATATGCCTAAGTTATTCATTTAAAACTATTTCAGCTAATGACTTTTCTAGAGATGACTTTTACTCTGTGAACCACCGTGACACCCTTCCAATGAAACCATCTGTGGCTGTTCAATTTCCTGCTTTCTAGCTTATGTTTCATGTGGACAATGGCGCCGGCCGATTCACTGCTGTCTATGATGCTGGGATCCCAGGGCATTTGTGTGACGGACAGTGGCATAAAGTCACGGCCAACAAGGTCAAGCACCGAATCGAGCTGACAGTAGATGGGAACCAGGTGGAAGCCCAGAGCCCAAATCGAGCATCTACATCCGCTGATACAAATGACCCCGTGTTTGTTGGAGGGTTCCCAGGTGAGTGTTGCCTACCCCAGCAAGAATATCTTTGCTCTGTTTTGTTAGTGGTTTTGAACACATTTATATTCTATAAATACATTCAAGAATGTGTGCTTAAGTATACTTGCTTCCTAGCTTTAGAATCTGCTCCAATAAATAATACATTATCTGACATTTCTAGTGTGTAAAATGAGCATTTTACTTATATAAACCACATGGGACTGAACTTTTCATGATTGCCTCCAAAATTTCATTCGTGGGAGATGGAGGCTAGAGGAAATGCATTTGGCTTATAAAGATATGAGGCATTTAATAGCAATCAGGGCCAGAATCGGTGTTCTTTCTCATTTTTAAAAATTTAATATACCAGAGGAATCATTAAATGTTATGGAACTTATTTCCTCAAGTTCTGGAAATCATTGGGTTAAACATAGCTAATTTCCCCCTTAGGCTATTATAGAGTTTATATGACAAAGAAACCCAAGCAATAAATCTGCATTCAGAAATACCTCTCCAGCACATTAAATATAGCATGTGAACCACAGAGAGTTACCCAAAGTGCCTATAAACAAGAGTGCCCAACTTGATAAGAAGTAAGCCAACAGCCTCTTAATAAATACTGTAGTAATGCAGACTGCTGGAATGGTCTTTCAATATTTTGGCCAGAGAAACCTTTGTCCCCATTTATATAGAGCTCCTCTCCTTAACAAAACAAGCAAAATGTATATTAAGCAGCAGTTGATGATGGAAAAGATATAGAAGTCATGGGGACCAATTCTGAGTTCCTCTTTCCAAAATTGCTCCTGGGGTTTGGAAAATATCTCCTTCTGGGAATTCCCTGGCAGTCCAGTGGTTAGGACTCTGTGCTTCCAATGTAGAGGGCATGGATTCGATCCCTGGTGGCTCAGAGAACTAGAATCCTGCATGCCTCATGGCTCAGACAAAAAAAAAAAAAAAAT
Organism: Lagenorhynchus albirostris; assembly: GCF_949774975.1. Lineage (NCBI taxonomy): Eukaryota > Metazoa > Chordata > Mammalia > Artiodactyla > Delphinidae > Lagenorhynchus > Lagenorhynchus albirostris. The sequence continues at coordinate 32,417,357 of NC_083106.1, read as the reverse complement.
TTCGGGGACAAAAAGAAAAAGAAAATATCTCCTGCTTCAATCAGGACAAACCCCAAGGTATTATGAAGGAGGTAATATACTTCTCCATTTACAGTCTACTAAATGGTATCTTAGCACCTAGTAGGCCTGCTAAAAGAAGGGACTCTCTCCTTAAGAAGAGAAAGATTTTGTGTGAGTTCACAACAAACTTAACCATTTGGGATTTATCTTTACAATGGAAGAAAGTAAAAAAGTCACCATTAAAAGTCCATGTCCTAATTCAGTACTTAAAGTATTTGATCAGTTACTTTGGTTCATTAAATAAAATTTAATAATTTTAATTCACAACTGTAAACTTGTCCCTTCCAAACCAAATTCTTTGATGTCTTCAAATGTGTAATTATAGATGTCTCCATATTTCATAATACATAACTATAAAAAAGTTGATGTTTCTCTACCAGTTTAACTGTTAGTAAAGCTAAGAACAAAATCACTGACTTTACGTAAAATAGCATTCCAATTGCATCTTAAGCTAACAGCTGACTTTGAAGCATGCTCTTAACATAGTAGCTGAATTTCAAAACTGAGCCCTCCTTGCTTGGTTTTTCAGAGGGCCTCAACCAGTTTGGCCTGACAACCAACATTCGTTTCCGAGGTTGCATCCGATCCCTAAGGCTCACCAAAGGCACGGGAAAGCCATTGGAGGTGAATTTCGCCAAGGCCCTGGAACTAAGGGGTGTTCAACCTGTATCATGCCCAGCCAACTAATAAAAATAAGTTCAACTCCAAGAAGCATCCTCCAAAACAACCGTATCAAGTAAAACAAATGTATTTTACTTATGTATGTTATTAAAACTAATTTGTGCATGCGTATTAAATTCCTTCTGTATTCTGATGGTGCTAATTCAGATCCCAGACTGAATTTTAATTCAAGTTCTTTCTCAAGTCCATAAATATTAAACCATTTACTGCATTCTAAATAATTGCTTGTTTTGCGTGATTTGAAGGATAAAAGGCAACTGATCATAAATTGTTGAATTTGCAACATGCCCTGGAGTCATCTCAAGAAGAGCTCAGATGTAATTTGTGAAGGCAACACTTTTTTTTACTAACTCCTATTAATACTTCTGTCATCCTTTTTCCACGTACGTCAGCTTTGGCTTTCTGTCGGGCCACTGAAAACACAGTGGGTTTCGGATGCGTGATGGGAGGAAATGAGCTCCCTTTCCCCGTGTTTGCGAAAAGCATTAGCAAGTCATTTCCCTGATCCAGATTCATTATTGGAGGATTTAACTAGCTACATGAATGGATACCTTTTTAGGCTTAAGGTGGAGAGTATAGATCAGATTCAGGCCAGAGAGCTTAATTACTTGATTTGTTTGTTTGATGATGACTTATAGGCTTTGGGGAGACACCAGAACCAAGCTCCAGAATGACAATTTAGCACACATTTGATACTACAGTACTGAGGCTCTGGACTCTTGAAGTTTCCAGTGACTATCACAATCTACAGAGGAAAATCACAGAGGAATAATGCTGAAATGCAGTTTTTACCTATGAGGAAACAACAAAGCTGAAACTTAAAAGGCATACACCATTGGGTCTTTTTGAGTTGCAATTTAACCTAACAAATTAATGTCCTAAAAAAACTGCTGTGTTTTCTCCTTCTTTTACCCACTATTTCAATCATCTTCAAAGGGATCTGTGAGAAGACAGGCCTAGATTTTATTCATCAACTTAAGGAAACGTTTCATTTGCCACCTGCAGTAGAAATAGTTGTAGTCTAATGATGCTGAACATTTAAAGGAATAGATTTTCCTCACAGTGGTAATTTTAGCAAAAGAAGAATAATCATCTCTGACAGTGTTATCCACAGGGGAAAAGGAGGTGCTGTTTCTAATCAAGGAGATGGCTAACACACTCTTAGCATTTCATCACTGGCCAGTTGCTTGACCCAATTTGTCCACACAACTTCATTCTAGAGCAAGCAGTTCTCAGCCCTGGCTCCATTTTGTAATTACCAGGCAAGCTTTCAAAGAACTGGTGCCTGGTCCAGCGATTCTGATAGCCTAAGCATTAAGATTTTGAAAAAGCCTTCCAGGCAATTCTAACGTGCCGTCAGGATTGAGACCCACTGTTCTAAGAGAAAAGGTACCCACTATGGCAACAAAGAATTGTGGAGTCATTTGAAAAATCTACTGTTAACTTTGTCTTGGCCATTTTCACACACACAAGAAAATAATGTAATATTGTATCTAGTTAATGCCTTTTGACCAACCTCTAAGCAATAAAAATCCTTTGAAAACCAATGTGTTTTGAAAGTGAAGGTATTACTTCTGCACTGGACACTGACATGACTTTTGGGCTTATTCTGGATAATGAATAGATAAGCAGGAATAAAGATGCTAGGCTACTAAATTAAAAGCTAATGCCATTCTTTCCTGAATCTTGAAACAAAAGATACATAAACTTGAAAGCAAAGGTACTTAATCAGCACTCCTATCAGAGTCAAGCCCTGCCGGAGTCAACTTGTACATCAGTGCCTTAGAAAGGTGTAGTTGGAAGGATTCTTTGAGATCAATAAATACAGTGATTCTTAAGTCTAGCTAGACATTAAAATTGCCTTGGGTACTTAAAAAGAAAAAAATCTTACATCTGAGTATCACCTAGACCTTAAAATATAATCTTAAAATATATAAATTAAAATATAAAATATAAGGTCCTAGCATTGGCATTTTCGAAACATTTCCACTTGATTCTAATGTGATTGTAAGGCTGAGAACTCCTGGGCTTCTACTGCCTCCACATTTTATGGGGAGGGACTAAAAGGAACCCAGGGAGATTTAATGGTGTGCTCAAAATCCCACATTAGTTAAGTTTACCAAAGTAGTCCCAAGAAATGGATCTGGACCCAAGCAGCTTTCACTAAATCAGGTAATTGGCTAAAGTTGTCCATACAAAATCCACGTTCGAAAGTGGCTCATGAATTTGTATGGACAAAGCTTGTCCAAATGCTTAGATGAGAAATAAAGAAATGTTATGAAAGGGAAAAGTTTCTCTAACATATTTTAAACTAATTTTATACCTCAAAAAAACAATTTTTATTTCAAAACAAGGTAAAATGTTTTTTTCACCCAACTTTATCCCCTGTATAATGTCCTCACCTCCTGCCACCTACAGCAATCATGAAGAAAGCAGAATACTTTTCATTTGATTTTTTCTGAACACCCATTCCTACCAGGTTGTCGGCCTTCTTTTAAAAGGTGCTTTGCACTCTAGAAGAAAAACATTTGTGAGGGGAGTTTTATTGAAGTTGCCATGGTGAACACTGCTGACAAAGGAAAGTAAGGAACAGAGCAGATTTCAGCCCCAAATCACCAGAACACTGGCAGACACTTAAAGCTTCAGTGCTTTTAAAAATCATAACTGTTTTCTCCTGCTTTGATTTAGCCTATTGTCTCCAACTACAGAACTCTTCTAGGTTTTCTGCTTAACAACAGAGAAAAAGACTACTTTGACAAATTTTAAAATCCCTTGATTTTATGTGAGTTATTTAGTGAATTATTTTGTATATAAAATTGGTATCTACAATTAACGTGAAAACAAAACACAATACTTAGTCTTCATAAGTACAGAAGGTAGTCTTCTTTTCCACTACCATTTGCAAAGATATGACTTGTTACTGATGCAACTTTTTTATCTCTGTTTTTCAACCTTTTTATCTGTGTTGAGTCAAGAGAGAAATACAAACAAATAAACTGCACTCATTTGCTGGACCTGAGATTAGTAGGTACCACAAACCAAAGGGCACATGAAGGTAAGGGATGCCCCAGGCTGGGCCCTGAATGCCATTATTTTGGAATCTTGACACGCAAGCTGGTGACTCAGATCTCTAAGTTAACATGATATCTCTGCCCATTACTGAAGTGAAAGTGTGGCATGAATTATCTCCCTCCAAAATTCATGTGTTGAAGTTCTAACCCCCAGTACCTCAGAATGTGACTGTATTTCGAAATGGGTTCTTTCAAGAGGTAATTAAGGTAAGATGAAGTCAAATGCGTGGGCCACAATCCAACATGACTGATGTCCTTCTAAGGAGAGATCAGGACACAGACAGGGCTAGAGGGAAGACCATGTGAAGACACAGAGAAAAGAGGGCCATCTATAAGCCAAGGAGAGAGGCCTCTAGGGAAAAAACAGCCCTGCTGACACCTTGAATTGAGACTTGTAGCCTCTAGGATTGTGAGAAAATTAATATCTGTTGTTTAAGCCAGCCAGTCTGTGGTACTTTGCTATGGTAGTCCCAGAAAGCTATCACAAAGCCTTTCTGCACAGATACACAAGTACATACCTAAAGCATCAGCACATTTCAGGTTCCCTGAAGAGTGACATGTACATCAGAGAAATCAATTGTTTTGAACAGTGACTATTATCACTTATGTAAGTGAATAGAAAAAAAAAATCGAGACTTAAAACAAATATAAAAGAATTTTCACAACATACTTAAATAGAGGAAGTTGGTTTATACATGCTTGGGGATATTAGGAATAGCTAGATAGCAATTATAAATCAAAGAAATAATGTTCTATTCAATAACACCACTTACTGGACTTTTCAGGAGAATAGGTTTTCTGGAGAGCCAGTTTGTATATTCAGGTTTAGAGAACTATTCATTTGCCCTTGAACAAATCAAAGCTCTGCTTTATTTGGGAAAGTTGTCTCCCTGGAGCTCAGCCCTTCTGCAGGGACATACCTAATGATATATGAGGTGGTGGCAGTGGAGGTGGTGAGAAGTAGATTCTGATATATTTTGAAGGTGGATTGGTATTTCCTGAAGGATTGCCTATAGAATGTGAGAAAATAAGGTACTGATAACTTCTGCTTATCTGAAAGGATAGAGTAGCCAATATTGGGGGATAGGGGATATAGGTGTAATAGCCTTTTTATAGAAAGGAAAAGCAGGAGTTTAGTTTTAGATGTGTTGAATTTAAGCTGTCCATTAGATATCTAAGAGCACTGTACTATAGGCAGTTGAATATACAAGTCTGGAGTTGAGAAAAGAGGTCTAAATATTTATACTTAGATATAACTATGGAAGTCATCCAAATGTTTATATAATTTATAACCACTAGACTGACTGAGATCACTAAGGGAGTGAGTATAGACAGAGGATTATGGACACTCCAACATTAAAAATATTGAGAGAACAGGTGTCAGAAAAATTATTCAGAACTTGAAAATAGGCAAAAGAAATTGCTAAGTGTTCTTTCAGTGCAGAACCAGGCTTGACTTTCTTTTGACTAGGCTATTTTACAACTCTATAGGGTCAAAGATTTCTTGCAGATTTTTGTCTAGTAGAGATGTAAATAGTTTGTTTTGTTTGGTGGCAGAGATAACCCCAAAGGTAACAATTTTGTATCTAACTGAAAAATCTTATCCTAATATTCCTTTGCTTATGTGGGTGTTTGTAGCTTCTCAAATGCTCTTTAGACCAGTTTTAACATCTTACTGGTTTCCTCATTAATTAATGAATTAAATAAAATCTTTGACATGGGTTCACATTATATTTGCCTGAGGGTCATGAATATTTAACCTTTTGAAAACGATACTGTAGCAGGGGAGGAGGAACCAGCTTAATTTAAAAAATCCAGGTCACACAATTTGTTCGTTTATAATTGAATTTTCTTAATTCCCTAACCCTATGATTCCATTGCTACATTTCTTGTGAAATAACAAATGTTGGCAAGAATGTGGAGAAAAGGAAACCCTTGCACACTGTTGGTAGGAATGTAAATTAGTGTAGCCACTGTGGAAAACAGCATGGAATTTTCTCAAAAAACTAAAAATAGAACTACCATATGACCCAGCAATTCCACTCCTGGGTATATATCCAAAAAAACCAAAAACACTAATTTGAAAAGATACATACACCCCAATGTTCATAGCAGCATTATATTCAACACAATAGCCAAGATATGGAAGCAACCTAAATGTCCATCAACAGATGAGTAGATAAAGATGTAGTATATATATATACAGGGGAATACTCCTCAGCCACAAAAAAGAATGAAGTTTTGCCATTTCCAACAACTTGGATGAACTTGGAGGGTATTATGCTAAGTGAAATAAATCAGACAGGGAAAGACAGATACTGTATGATATAACTTATATGTGGAATCTAAAAAATACAACAACCTAGTGAACAAAAAAGAAACAAAAAAATAAGTATATAAGCAACAGCAAATTTGTTGATAAATTCCTTTTGTTTGGTCTCAATATACAGAATGCACACAAATACTTTGAAATTTTAGTAATGTGTTACAGCATCAGAAATGGGTCAAAACTATGATCTGATGTTTGCAATTTTTATATTTTTGTGTTTTAAAATATCAATTGGTTAATTTTGATTTATTTTTTGTTTCTCAATGACAATCAAAAGAGGAATTTTTACACTACTCCATGCAGGCACTTCTCAAAAATAACACATTGTTACTGTGAATAGTTTAGTCCCAGTAAATAAAAAATAAATGATATAATTTAATATTTTCACTCATAAACTGGTTTCTAATATATTAGAGACAATTACAATGCATCATATAAAAATTTTTATCAGATGAATATAAATCATACATCTGACGATGCAAATTTGCCAAAATTAACTTCATAATAGTCAAAACATCAAGGTACCCAGAATTGCTCTGTTGGGTAGTAAAACAACTGTGTAACTGAATCATAACGTTTATCTGGTTTTCATTTACTGGCATGTACTGTCACTTGATGTGCTCCAGTGGGCTTTCAACTGTGTAGTTAAGGGAAACATTTCAATAATTATTTTATTTTGTATAATGCCCTTTTAAGTGGAAATAGAAATATTTGCTATTTTGCCTTTATGAGACAAAATTCCTTTGAGTACAACCATAAAAACCCTGTGGGGTAAAAATCTCCCAGTGAGGAAGTACTGCTTTAGCAATAATTTTCAAGTTATATTGTTGAGACACATCAGTGGATCATGAGGTCAAATAACAGGATTATAAAGGAGCAACTTATATAATAAAGTTGAATGGAATAGAACAGAACAGAATAGACAACATCAAGTTGAATTGTACGGTAAGTATTGTTTTGTAAAACTTGTTTTACATATGTATGTGTGAATATGTATATATGCTGGATCATAATGTAAAGTATATGTAAAATGTATTTCTGTAGGTTACAAGTTTAAAAATTTGAAGTAGAGATGATCAGAAACAATAAAATAGGAGGATAAAATGGGAAGAGAAGAATGGGGATAAGGAAACTTTTTTCAGGGAGATTAGAATAACAAATTTGTAAAAATTAGGTACTAATCCAAATTATATCGGTTTAAGCCAATATAATGTATACTATTAAACTGAATTCTTAAACTACATTAGAATATTTAAAAGTGTAGCTTAATAAATAGCTTCCCAGATGTGATTGCTCTGACTCTTGGTACCAGATACCAAGAGGTTCAGTTGTATCCAGAAGCTCATCTCTGAAAAGATGTGGTAACAAAAAGGAAGAGTCATGGGAGAACAAAGTGCTTGAAGGAATAATTGAACAGGAATATAACAGGAACCAAAGACATTAGGATCCAGCACATTAATATGAAGAGTTATTTTCTTTAAATTAAAACATTGCAAAGGGCTTCCCTGGTGGTGCAGTGGTTGAGAATCTGCCTGCCAATGCAGGGGACACGGGTTCGAGCCCTGGTCTGGGAGGATCCCACATGCCGCGGAACAACTGGGCCCGTGAGCCACAACTACTGAGCCTGTTCATCTGGAGCCTGTGCGCCGCGACAGAGACAGGCTCGTGCACTGCGATGAAGAGTGGCCCCCGCTTGCCACAACTAGAGAAAGCCCTCGCACAGAAACGAAGACCCAACACAGCCAAAAATAAATAAATTTATTTTTAAAAAAATTGCAAAAATTCCATTTTCTTAGAAGACTCTGGAAGGTAGGAACCCTACTGAAATTTTTTAAAAGGCCAAATAATAAGTTGTTCAGATCAACCTTTCAATTAAGAATAAAATATTTCTTAGGATGCCTTTCTAAAAACCACACTGAGATACAAACTAATGAAAGTTAGTTCTCACAATTGTGAGAACTCATACAAAATAAAATATTGGGGAAGATAATATGGTCTATTTTGTGTAGGTTTTTAAAATCCTTTTGAAGGTGAAAAAAAAAAAGGTACATTTACTGAATGTGCTGAGTTGTAGAAGACATCTGCCTCAAATCTATCCCTCTTACTTTTGAGGACCTACCCTTCCCACTATCCCTACTGAAGAAATAGGTGCTAGTTTTGGGTGATTCATCAGTGAATCGCATCCCATTCTCCTGCTTACATTGACTGGGATGATAAGAAATCCAGTGAGAATCAATGAGTTTTCTGTTAGGCCCATTTGAAAATATACAACCTCTCTCTTGAGCTAAGGCATAGTGTGCACAAGGCTGTGATAGCTGGGACTGTTGCATCCAATTTGCTAACATGAGAGGAGAGCCCAGATCTGCCGAGGGATCACAGGATCGAATCTGAGGATGGGACTGGTAATGCATAAAGGAGAGTGGAGAAACCATATCGTCAGTGAGTAAAACCTCATCTGAAGGTTGTCATAACTCTGGTCTTTTCAACTACGTGTGGCACGACAGTTTTCTGTTGTTAAAGCCAATTATCAGAGTTTTCTCTCACTTGGAACAATCGGTTCTAACAGACACGTCATCTACGTGCTGGGCACAACACAATCTCCAAATTAGTCTTCTCAGCAGCCCTTCATGGCAGTGCTGTCATCATCCCCGTTTTAGATATGAAAAAGACAGAGGCTTAAAATAATTAAGTGACGTCCAAAGTCACCCAGCCAGGAAGTCCTGGAACCACTGATTTTATATTGAAAATATTCATATTAGGTTCAATACTTTCTGAAAGTAAAGTCGTAGATTATTATTTTCTTACGCTTATATTGCCTTTTAAAAAATAGAACTTGCCGAATTAAGTTGAAAAGTAGTTATTGTGAGCCTAGGAGTGTTCTCATTGAGAAGAGAGAGAAAAGCTATCATTCCAGATCTTTCTTTCCACAAACATTTTTAACTCCTAAAACATACAGGCACTGTTGAAATGAGAAGCATTTATCTTATCCAAGTTTCTTTAGTGTGTAAGTAAATCCATTAAACCAGCCAAAGCAACACAAGGGTGTGTATTATCACAATATCAGGGGTTTTCATGGAAACCAAGGAAGCAACAGAAGCCTGACCCCTCATAAGGACGTGCGGTCAAGGACTGAAAACCCTCAGGTTCCCCAGCAGCTATTCTGCCTCCATCTCTGCTTCCCACTGGCTCGCTGCTTCACTCTTCCCTCTTTCCAGATGGGATACCCTGCTACGGCTGCCTGTATATAGACAACTTCTGATTACAAAAGTCATTTTCAAGGACCCCACAGAGAAGGACTAGATGCTTTTGATCCAAATTTGAAATTCCCTAAACAGAAAGCATTTTTGGCTAAGCAGGAATCCAGTGTTGACCGCTTATGATCAAATCAGTGTGGTCATGGGAAGAATCAGATAGGACAAGTATACCTGTTTATAACCCTCCCCAGTGGCTGAGGCAGGAGGGATCCCAGAGAATAGGGAGATTGACTACATACAAACTCAAAAAAACTGTTCAACTATCACACAGCAGCAAGACAAAGTCAGTGCTAAATTTAGAGTACATAGAAGTTCAGGGGAGAAGGGGTTCTGTGGGGCTGCTAGGAGAGGCTTTGAGTCCCTGGTGGAATTCTGACTCTGATCCAACTTCTGATCACCAACTTCGACTCAGCACCCGACTCCAATGTGTGGGTTTTTTTCCCCATATCACCAGCTGGGTGTCCTACAATTTAACTAGTTTTAACACTATCTACCTAGAGATGGTGTCAGATCCCACAGGTTAAAGGCTCAGCGGCGCACAACTACCCCAATCCCCTTCAAATGGCAATTCCAGGCTGTCACCTGTGATTCAGAGGTTCCGACCACCTCCGCCTTGGGTTCAATTAATTTGCTAGAGCAACTCACAGAACTCAGAGAAATCTTTTACTTACTAGATTACCAGTTTATTATAAAAGGATAAAACTCAGGAACAGACGGATGGAAGAGATGCATAGGGCAAGGTATGGGGTAAGAGGTATGAAGCCTCCATGCTCTCTGATCATGCCATTCTCCCCAAATCTCCAAGAGTTCATCAGCCTGTAAGCTCTCTGAACCCCATCATCTTAGGTTTTGATAGAAGCTTCATCACATAGTCATGATTGATTAAATCGCTGGCTGTTGGCCAGATGCAACCTCATCTCCTCTCTCCAACCCAGAGGTGGGGTCGAGGATGGTAGATATGGGACTGGAACTTTCAACCCTCAGATCACATGTTTGTTTCTCTGGGCAACCAGCCCCCATCCCTAGGTGCTTTCCAAAGGTCACCTCATTAACATAACAAAAGACAATTTTTATTGCTCTCACAACTGGGAAATTCCAAGGGTTTTAGGAGCTCTGTGCCAGAAATGGACAAAGACCAAATATGTAAATATGGGTAAATCACTATATCACAGACTTGAACTTGACCTTGAGGGGTTTTCAGAGAAGGAAAGGTAATCCAAACAGGGAGATCTGAAACCTGGACTCCTACAGAATGTGATCTGATGAATGAAAGGATCATATTTTGATAATATATCTAACAACAGAAACAGGCACTGAAAAAAAAAAACTGGCATGTTAAAACTACCACTTTTTTGATATTCCCAAAGAAATTATAAGATTTATGCAGTGTCTCATAGAATCCTTCCAAAAAACAGATGATAAATGAAATAAATGAAAGTTTTATCACCACAACCAAAAAATATTTAGTCACTGATTAAATGATAATGAGTTTTTAAAATCCTATCTCCCCCTGCTTTTAAAGAACCTCACCTGCCAAATAAATCAATCTAAATTGTTCCATAACTTAAAGGTTTACTCAAAATGCTTGGTTTGTGTTTATTGCAGTCCACATAGTGCGAATATGAAAAAAAAAACGAATTTACTTAACGGAATGTCTATAATTGACTCAATCTAATGTATTTCTGAAAAATTAATGAAGCTACTTTTCCTCATGGCAGTAAGACAGATATTAAATAAAAACATCTCTCAAGAGTGAAGAGTAGGGACTTCCCTGGTGGCACAGTGGTTAAGAATCTGCCTGCCAGTGCAGGGGACACGGGTTCGAGCCCTGGTCCGGGAAGATCCCACATGCCGCGGAGCAACTAAGCCTGTGCGCCACAACTACTGAAGTGCGCTGTAGAGACCATGAGCCACAACTACTGAGCCCATGTGCCACAGCTACTGAAGCCCACGCGCCTAGAGCCCATGCTCCACAACAAGAGAAGCCACTGCAAATGAGAAGGCCACACGCCACAATGAAGGGTAGCCCCCGCTAGCCTCAATTAGAGAAAGCCCGTGCGCAGCAAAGAAGACCCAACCAGCCAAAAATGAATAAATACAGAAATTAAAAAAAAAAAAAAAGAGTGAAGAGTAACCCAGTAACCTCTTTCTCATTATCAGCAAACACTTTATGAACACATACAAGTGGATACGGTCACCGGACCCACAGTCATCTCTACTGAATTAAAGTAGATTGTTTTCCCAAATGGAATAAAAATTGTAAAACTCATATAACAACCTTCATTTATGCTTTCTAGATCAAACATTCTAAAATGAGGTAGTAATATTCATAGTGTGATAAATTATTAAATGCCTTTTCCACCATTTTCTCTTTCTCTGATTCTCCCCTTTCTCTGCCTTTCCACTATGTCACCCTTTCATTTAAAAAATCTAATCTTGGTGAATGCCAACTTAAGATCAATGGACATGACTATTAAAAATAAGAAAAAGTAAAGTGTATCGCTCCTCTTTCATCTAGCACCTACTACTGAGTGCCTCCTACATGTAACACATTGGCTAGGTGCTGGAGACCCTATGTTGAATAATATGGATGGATTCCCTTGTCTCTTTCATTCTTTGGGGAGAAAGAGGTAAGTAATGCAATAAAATAAAATAAATGACATTATGCATTGGTCAAAGCCAACACAAATATAAACATTAATATAACCTATGTACTTCAGTTAATAATCATTTATTAATATCATTACGTCAACTGTTACAAGTGTACCACTCTAATGCAAGATGCGCATCACAGGGGAAACTGTGTGGCGGTATGGGGTGAGGAGGGTGGGAGCAGGGGAAGAAGACATAATGGGAATTCTCTGTACTTCCTACCCAATCTTGCTGTAAACCTAAAATTGCTCTAAAAATTGTCCGTTAAAATAAAGTCAGCATTCTGCCAGCAGGAAATGTAAGATAGAGATGTATGGGTGGCTAACAGTATCTATAATGGGTGAGGAAAATAACTATGTTCCTTTATGAACATGTTGAATTTGAGATATGAAGCATCCCATGAATATGTCAGTCATTGGCAGTTAGATGTGTGAATCTTACACTTAAAAAAAAAGATCTGGGCAAGATATATGAATTTGAGAGGCAAGGACTCAAGGACCTATGGAGATTAGTAAGATCTCCTAGGCAGAGAGCAGAGAGAGAGAGAGAGAGAAACAGAGACAGAGAGATACTCAGGACCAGGCTTGAAGAACCAACACATTTAGAGGCTGGACACAGAAGTGGTGATGGCAACAAAGTAGAATGAGGAGCAGAAAAAGATTTCAGGAAAATGTGGTGTCAGAGGGAACCCCCTGGTGGTCCAGTGTTTAGGACTCCATGCTCTTACTGCCGAAGGCCTGGGTTCAATCCCTGGTTGGGGAGCTAAGATCCCACAAGCCACATGGCATGGCCAAAAATATAAAAACTAAAAATTAAAGAAAAATGGGACTTCCCTGGTGGCACAGTGGTTAAGAATCCGCCTGTCAATGCAGGGAAGACGGGTTCGATCCCTGGTCCGGGAAGATCCCACGTACCACGGAGCAACTAAACCCGTGAGCCACAACTACTGAAGCCTGTGCATCTGGAGCCCGTGCTCCGCAACAAGAGAAGCCACCGCAATGAGGAGACCGTGCACCACAACAAAGAGTAGCCCCCGCTGGCGGCAACTAGAGAAAGCCTGCGCACAGCAACGAAGACCCAACGCAGCCAAATAAATAAATTAATTAATTTAAAAAATGTGATGTCAGAAAAGACAAGAGAGGAGAGTGTTTCGAGAGGTGCTGAATGTGTTTTCTGAAAGATAAAGAAGATAGTCTTTTGGTAGACAACGTGATGACCTCAACAAAAGCTATTTCTGTAGATTGGTGAAGGAAGAAGTGGTTTGAACAGTGAAGGAGAAACAAAGAATTAAAGAGAGCATTTATAGACATTAAGTATTTCCAATTTTTCTGTAAAGGGATTATTTTGTGTCAGCCCAATGGCTTGCATATAAACTTGCCTCACTCACGCCAAAGGAGTAGAAGGAAAGATCATTAAACTATTTGAACACATGTGTGCACACACAATTTCAATAAAAGATACTGGTCCATTAAACAAGCTCATATGACTCCAAAAAAGGCACTGGTTCTCAGAGAGATGCAGCTCCAGTAACTGAGAGATCACTAACTAATCAGATCACATACGCCCTCTTACCCAGGTACTCTTAGCCAGGTTGCAATCTGGGAATTCAAAGAAAGCAGAATGTTTCCAGTTTTCTAGAGCTTAAATAATTCAGTTAAAATAAATCGCTCTCCAGCCATCAATAAGTGATAAAACTTTATACATGTAATAGAGTAGAATAAAAGCAAGCAAGATAAAATCTCAAAGTAAAAGATAAAAACATAGATAATGTAAGAGTCTAGCAGACAAAAGGAGCAAGTTGAAAAAGGCGCAAAGTACCAGCACTGCTAACCACAGCCTCCCGCTGCCTCTCCCCTCTCCCCTCCACACCACAGACACAAACGTGAGCAGGGAGCGCCCTTTAAGACCAGGTGGCTGCAGAAAGGGGAAAGGCCACTGACACTGTTTTGCAAGCTGAGCTTCTACTGGAAAGAACACCTGACAGTTGAATTCTGGAGGGCTGTATTCTTAGGAAACTCCAACGACCACAAAATCCAACAAAAATTTCTTTGGGTAAACCCAAAAAGCATAAATAAAATTGAGTTTATAAGCAAAGGCCTTACTTGACATCATGTCAATTCCTCCTTGTTTTGCTTCAATGGTAAGGTAATTTACTAAGGTCAGGAGGTGAGAGTTGTTGTATTTGGGGCAGGTTAGGATACATGGACAAACTTTCTGCTTCGTGTGAAGTATTCAGAAGGCTGTGTCAACCAAAACCAACGAGTGTGAGATGAGATGATTGGGTGGAAAGAAAATATTTGATGGGAACATTTGCTCTGAGGGCTACTTTGGAAGTATTCAAATATAACCATATGTCAGAGATATTACAGAGTGTGTTCCTCTTAGAAGTGAAGGAGAGACATAGCTTAGTGAGATAGAACTATAATCTACCTAAAAGGCAGAAGATGAGAGTCTGGTTTCCACCACTTAGGTGTCTGATATTAGATGAATCATTTAAACTCTCTGAGCCCCATTTGTCTCATTTCTAAATAAAAATAATACCTTCTGCTTACCTGACACACAGACTTTGGTTTTGCATCTTTCCCTCCTTTTTTCCTGCGTTATGTTGAATAAATAATTCTCTTATTTCCCACGGTTTTGCAATTATACTTTCTAATTTATTTTCTTAATTTTTAAAATGTAAGGTTAATTCTTTAACCTTAATATATTCAACTCAAAATTTAATTTAGAAAAAAAAGCAGTCTAAAAGAACTTGGACTGTTCCGTCTTCATCCTTTCCACCTTTATGTTACTTCTGTATAGTTTTACTTCCATTTTGCTCTTAAATCCATCAAAATTGGCTGTTGCTGTTTTTCTGTTGTTGTTTTGGGTTTTTTTTTAATAAATACGTTAGTTTAAAAACTTTTGTTTACCATTTCTTCATGGCTTTCACCTCTTCATTCTGGATTCTTTTGTTTTTCTTGCTGAGGAATATTATTTAAGTAGCTCAGTGAAAGTAAACCTCTTAGTTTTTAAATGTCTGGAAATGTTTTTCTTTCACTCTTAACACTGAATGATAGTTTGGGGTACAGAATTCTGGGTTAACATTTTCCCTTAGCACTTTGAAGATACAATTTCATTGTCCTTCTGTATCAATTATCACTGATGGGAAGTCTGTTTTTATTCTGATCGACATCTTTGTAAGTTTTCTTTCTGTTCTGATTGTTTTATTATTTTTATTTATTTATTTATTTACGGCTGCGTTGGGTCTTCATTACTGTGCACGGGCTTTCTCTAGTTGCAGCGAGCGGGGGCTACTCTTTGTTGCGGTGCACAGGCTTCTCATCGCTGTGGCTTCTCTTGTTGCGGAGCACAGGCTCTAAGAGCATGGGCTTCAGTAGTTGTGGCTCGCGGGCTCTAGGGCGCAGATTCAATAGTTGTGGCGCAAGGGCTTAGTTGCTCCACAGCATGTGGGATCTTCCCGGACCAGAGCTCGAACCAGTGTTCCCTGCATTGGCAGGAGGATTCTTAACCACTGTACCACCAGGGAAGTCCCCCTCTCTGACGGTTTTGAAGATATTCTGTAGTTTCACTGTAACGTACTTAGGTAAAGATTTGGTTTCTTCGTGCTGTTCAGAACTTAATGTACCTTTTAATACAAGCCTTAAGTTTTCTTGCAATTTGAGGAAATTCTCCAACACATCTCTTTAAATATTGCCTCTTCCAAATTCTCCTATTCTCTCCATTTGAATCCCACTTAAATTGGAATTTCTCATTTTATCTTCCACAGCTCAACCAGTCTTTCATACTTATACGGACAGATCCAGGTTTCGGGGACCTGCAATTTCCACAATCTGGGAGTCTTTTTTAAAAAAGAATACAAAGTATGAACAGAAAATTGAACATGAAGTGAATATTTATTTATAATGAAAAAAATAAATCACACAAATTATAAATCGAAACAAAGCAGACAAATACTACAAACATAATAAACTCTAGAAAAATATAATTTGTATATTAACTGCTGGAATACCTCCATAATGATTTTTTCTCCTTCATTTTTGGTTGCATATTCTTTTATGACAATGATTATGTAGTATCTTTTTCAGTTGAAGGAATAGAAGGATATTTTGGTCTGCTGTTCTCTAGTTTGATTCTTATGGTTGATAATTTGTTTTTAAGCAGTTTTCTTGTCGTGCCACAACTCATCATTAGTACTATCTGTGTCTAGGATTGTTGTCAAATATGGGGAAAACTGCTAGCACGTTTCTTTCGTATATAAACTGGAAGACCACCTTCTGACTCCATATATATCAAATCTTGCTTCTTCTTAATTATCCTTACTGTCCCAGTGCCAGGGGCTAGAGGACCTTTTTCTGTCGTGAAATCATCTCTGGCCCTGTTTTTCGGTGACACGATCCTAGGTATTTTGGCACAGTGGTGGCAGGAGTAATCCTGGAACTAGGAATGCCTGCAGTAACTCAGCTACACAGAGAAGTTGCTGCAAACTACGCAAGTGTATCCCACCAAACACAAGCCAGATATTCCCGAGTCAACTTTCCCAAAAATGTACATAACTACTCCAATGCTTCCCAACACGAGGAAAGTGTGAGAGAGGCTAATTGGAATGGAAAGATACAGCAGTATTAACCAACTGCAGTTTAAAATCTCACTTCTGCAAACTTTATACAAACATATACTAAAATGAACGCATTGCTAAAGAGGGGCGTATTGTTGGAAGGGGCAAGGGCCTAGACATAGGCATCATTATTTCCTTATAAATCTGGTAAATCTGTCTCTACCTGTCCCATTTCTTTATTTCTTTCCACTGTATTCTGATTCCTTCAGCTTCTATTTTGTGTTTCATGAATTTTCTTTTCAGTGAAGTTAGTCTACCATTTATCTCATCTGTTGATTTTTCATTTCAATGCCTTTTTATTTCTGAAATTTTTATTCTGTTGTTTAGCACATCTTCCTGTAATTAAAAAAAATAATACCCTCTTCTTGTTTTATGTATTCAACTTCTTCTGAATCTCTAAGCATTTTAAAGACACATATTTTAACCTATTCTAAGTTTCTCTATTATCTATAAGTCGTTGAGGGGAATGCTCCCAGGTTATGTGCCAGCCAACAACCTCAGGGCGGTAGAGTGCCTCGAGTGTGTTGTAGTTTTTGACTGAGTGCTTATCATGGTGAGAGTCTTACGTGCCCTGGTTTAGGAAGGCATCCCCATGCGGCCGTTTCCCGTTTACCTTTATGAACAGAGCCCAGTTCTGGCACCCTGCCACGCGGGGTGCCTGCAGCCGCAACACCATCTCTGCTCCTGCTATTAAAACCCCATCCCCATGTTGCAGAAAGACGTGGGTCAATTTGATCATTCCGCAAATAGCAGATCTGGGGGGTAAATGTTATCTTCCTGCGGCTTGAGGTAGGTAGCAGCTGATACCACACATAAGCACATACACCACACAGATATAACCTCCATAACAGAGGGCGTATCACAAAGAAAGCAAGTCATGAGCCAAATGCTGCTCACCAGTCTCCCACAGAAGAGAAGACAAACATTTATTAGCAAGAACTTTCTAACTGCATGCTGAGGTCTTTGACGCACAGCACCTTGCATGAAAACCTTGCTCCAGTACAGAAACAGTATTCTCATGGCAAAACAACCTAGACTTATCACCAGTTTAGGTGGCTGGGTTCCTCATGAAC
Organism: Lagenorhynchus albirostris; assembly: GCF_949774975.1. NCBI lineage: Eukaryota > Metazoa > Chordata > Mammalia > Artiodactyla > Delphinidae > Lagenorhynchus > Lagenorhynchus albirostris. Next base: position 32,399,619 of record NC_083106.1, on the reverse strand, counting down.
TGGAGGAACATAATAGGTCCAATGGCACTGTAGAACTCAAGCACAATAGTAATTGCAGAAGTCTTCTGAGATACCTGGACTTCTGTACCTTGAACCTGTATGTACAATGTTCCTAACCAAACATCTATCTTGAACGTGACACATTTCACCAAGAAAGTGTTTCCAATGGCCCTTAAACTAATAACAATCTCTTGGATGAAGATTTTGATAATATTGGAAATGCTAAGCATCCACCTGTAACAGTGTGGATTCCCGATGAAGGTACTTCAAAGACTGACTAACCATATCTGTCTCTACATTTATCAGCTTTAGTCTTTCATATTGCAGAAAAGTATCTCCATAAACTGGAAAGATAGCCACCAAGAGCTCCCAGTATCGCATTCCAACAGCTTTCTGACCAGTTTCAGCTTGAGAATTCCAGTGTACAATGCTCCTCTTAAATGTGGTTTCAGAACCAAGTGGCCTGATGTAAATCAAACATCCCTGAGGAAAACATGACTCTTAAACACTGAGATAGAGATTCTAACTCTGTTTACATGATCACAGAGCTTTTTAACAGCTATTTGAGTAACGTCGAGTTTTTAATCACCTGTTATTTATACATGCACATATTTGCTTAAGGTAGGGTGCTCCGTACTGTAACTGTATGATTAATTTTTACACCTCAATTTAGGGTATATATACATACATCCCTTTTACATTTAATCTTACAACTTTCCTTCCATAATGGCCAAGGTTTTTTTTAGACTATTTATTCTGCCATCTGGGTGAACAGATGGATGGATGGATAAAAGATCTAACATTACTCCACTCAGTAGACCATGCTTTACAGTCAGCAGTGCTGTCCTAAAGCTATTTCAAGCTCTGGATCCTGCTTCTATTATTTCCCTATCATTGCCCCACTTTCTCTCTTTTTTGGATATTGCAAGCAGTCACCACTAGCAGCCCCGGAAATTGCAACCAAAGAGAAAAGCTTACCATGAAGAAATAGTAATTTATGAAGTAGTACCCTGGTGGTCTGGATTATTACAGGCTCCCAATGAGTCTAACTGCCTTTGGGGGAACAGCTTATGCAGTAGGGGAAGCTGATTCCACACATTTCTGATTCGATTATGCCTTCTCTCCTAGTACCGAGTATGCTATAACCAACTCTGCTAAGTGATCAAGTTTCATGGCACATGTAATGATAGCACAGCAGGACTTTAGCAAAACAACAAAAATTAGAGGTAGCTAGGGAAAAAGCAAACAATTATGGAAAAGTTAAGGATCAGGGAGAGGCGGCTCCCAAGGCAGAAAATTCTTCCTGTTTCAGGCTTGAGTCTAAGGAAACATAAATATGGTGGTCTGTTGTACAACTGTTCAACAGTAATGGGCTTTGGTCACTACCGGCCTGGGAATGTTTGTACCAGGCAATCTTAAAAGTAATTCAGGGCTTCCCTGGTGGCGCAGTGGTTGAGAGTCCGCCTGCCGATGCAGGGGACACGGGTTCGTGCCCCGGTCTGGGAAGATCCCACATGCCGCCGAGCGGCTGTGCCCATGAGCCATGGCCACTGAGCCTACACGTCCAGAGCCTGTGCTCCGCAATGGTAGAGGCCACAATGGTGAGAGGCCCGCATACCGCAAAAAAAAAAAAAAAACCAAACCAAAACAAAAAAAAGTAATTCAGTTGATTATTAGTTCCTGAAGCAGTCCTGTCATTCTATGCCAAATAATAATAGTGATAATAATAATAATTATTATAGAAGTCTTATATACAATGAGCTTTTAAAAATCAGCACACTCTAATTCCTAGCAAAATAAGACATGATAAGAGATATAGTATCAGATTACTCATCTCTCAAAAGCTCTTGAAGGATGTTATCCAGGTTATCTGAGATGATAGTATCTATTAAATGAATTATCTCCCTAGAGATGAGCTTAATGGGTACTAAAAACTTGATTCTTTTATTCAGTGACTCAAAATGTTACACACAGGTCTCCTGTGTGTATATATAAATTCTAGAATTTGTTATATTCCCCTTTATATAATTGCCTTAAAGAAAAAATGGCTGTAAAACCTACCAGACTTCTCTTTTGGTTGTCTTCACTCTTGCGATGTCCCTTTCGTGTCTCCAAAACCTCCCTCATTCCAAACTTTCATTTTATTTTCACTTTATATTCATTTATTCATATAAGGAAAATCTGTTTCTTAGTTTCTGGGTGGTGTTTAATCCATACTTTCTCTTAATAAAGTGAATATTTAGAATGAGAAGTCATTACAGATTAAAAGATGCTGACAAGACCACAAACATCACAAACTCCAGAAAAATAACATTATTATTAACTGCCTGGAAATCACTTTTTTTTTTTTTTAGCTGCCTACATTTTGATTGCTTTTTTTTGGTAAAATATATATAACATCAAATTTACCATTCTTTTAGTTGCTAAAGACTACCGTTTGTCCATTGCTACATGCTGATTATTTTGAACAACTCCCTCATGGGTCCTTTTTCATGTTTGAAAGATGCTAGCCAAATTCCCTTCTAAACAAAGAGGAAATTGCTTCTTCTGCCTTCATCCTGGATTATCTTCTTCATCCCCTTCAGGAGTAGTGAAAGCAAGGGTTGTGGACAAGTCAATCATTGTGTGTAGACCAGAGAATCCCAGTGCATGTGGAACTATGATCTCCAGCTCTGACTGCCTCCTTGCTATCCTTTCTGGGCACTGAACTACACAGTGCCTTAACTCTGTCTGCTTGTGCAGGTTTCTTGTCAGGGTAGTTACTATGATAGCTGTACTGTTTTGTGGGCATGTAAGTGTGCTGGAACAGGGTGCAGAGAGCAGGAACCTTTAGCTCAGAAAATAACAAACCAGCAAATCTACCAATTCTGCCGAAGAAGTAATCTCTTTCCCAAGTAGATGAAGAAGTGTAGGTTCTGGTTTGATTTCAATTGCCTAGAATCCTATTTTAAAAACTAGATTTCAGCTTTTCTGTGTTAAGACTAAGCTCCTTTTCTTTCATGTTGTTTGTTAAGAAATATACGCAGAAAATAAATACGAAAACTATGCTGACCTAAATAACTATTCGCCTTGTCTTCTACAGATGTAATTTGAAGGAGCTGATAAAGAAACTAGAGGTCCTTAGAGACCTCCATGTAATTACAAAGAAAACCCTCCAGAAAACTAAAATGGCAAATATATTTAAGGTAATTCCCTGTGAATAGCCTTTGGCTGCCACCATCCATTTTATTATTGCTTTTCTAAATTGCTTTCTTGCTGTTCTCTACCAGAGCCTCAGCTCAACCTCTAGGTATTGTTGTGAGGGCTTGTCCAAAGTAATGACACCTGGCACAGAGCTGGAATTGTTTTATGTTCAGGGCATGTTAGGCTGTGCACTAAGTCTTCTTCTTCATTAAGAGACTTTGAATCTCATAGTAGGCTTTAAGCACTATGAGAGGCACCTTGCAGCAAATGTTTTCATTTAAATAGAATTTCCTCAGAAAGCAAAGAGCACAGGGCCACCCTCATTTAGGGGATGAGAGGTGGTGGGGAGATATCTAGAGTGCAGTGTTAGCTATCGATTTATTACCTCTCGGCTCCAGATTCACTTTTCCTGCCATGCTCTGCAAAATCAGGGCTGAATTCTGCAAATCTCTCTCCATTGCCGGGTGGCCTGGTGTTCAACGCTGTCAGGAGAAGAGGACGAGGTTTCTCTGCCTGGTCCGCCATGTTCAGCTTGTTGGGCTCCTGCAGTGTGTGACTTTTTTTCAGCAATGCCTAGCAGCCAGCAACAAGTGACCCCTATCTGTGGCAGCTTCCCCAGCATACGGCCTTCAGGAGACGTCCCAGCTGAGGGTCCAGGATGGTGTGTCTGAGCCGTCATCTCTGAGGCCGGCTTCTCAGCACACCAAGCCCCCACCACCGAGAGCTTCCTAGGGGAGGGCCACTGTTTAGCACCTTTCCGTGAAGAGTTGGTGGGCCTGGCATCTCCTCTTTCACGGCATCCCAGGCCCCCGCAGCCTGCAGACTTCCGAGACCCAGCACCTCCTGGGGTGCCCCATCTCAGCACCAGGGACAATGTCTGCTACTGTATCTGCTATTCTTGAATTTGTTAGCATTCTCGTGGCTTGAATTAGTCAATGCCTCATTCCCAAAAGCCCCTGGTAATTCTTTATATTAAACTTCCTCTATTCAATTTTTTGGTGTGTTTTCTGTTTGCTGTTGGACCAATCCCTGATACAGCCCCTCGGTGGGAAGGAAGAGAGAGAGGTTCTCAGAGCTTCACATAAAGAAGAGCTGCTTCATCCCTGACTTTTCTGCCTCACATGCCCATCTTCCTAACAACACTCTTGCCGCCACTGGCTGCTCTCTGCATATGGTGATCGTTGGCTTAAACCCACTGAATGCTGGCCCTTCAAAGGCTCCACCTCCCTCACTCCCAGAGTTTCCCCAAATCTCTGGCCATCTTAGATACCTCTAAGAGGGGTAAGTAAAAAGAATCACTTTAATTTCTATATAAAGTGTACTGCGGTAAAAGCTGTACCTTGACCTTTAAAAAAAATTCACAAGTTGATACTTTGTAGCAGATACTTGAATAGAACTCTAACTTGATCAATCCTTCAAATTGCCAAATTAGTGAAAGTCCCGGAAAATCATGCTGAGAAACAGCAAAAATTAGTTCATCACGTGAAGGTCAATCAGGAATTTCTGAATTGCATTGGACAGTATCACAACCAAAATCAGTGGCCTGATTTTGACACTATAATCCACCTCCACCATGGCACACAGAAAATCAGTGTTCATTATATAATTTTCCAGTGCATGACCAGCGTAGTGACAAATTGACTTCCCATGATGACTATAAATAAAGGAAATGCAGTTTAAGACTCTAGTCTAGTGTAGTAACCTATAGATAGATTAGACATTAAAGTGAGAGGATCTGGGGCTTCCCCGGTGGCGCAGTGGTTGAGAGTCTGCCTGCCGAGGCAGGGGACACGGGTTCGTGCCCCGGTCCGGGAAGATCCCACAGGCCGTGGAGCGGCTGGGCCCGTGAGCCATGGCCGCCGAGCCTGCGCGTCCGGAGCCTGTGCTCCGCAACGGAAGAGGCCACAACAGTGAGAGGCCTGCATACCGCAAAAAAAAAAAAAAAAAAAAAAAAAATACAAAAAGACCTCCAACCCAGACCTCTCTCCTGAACTTCAGATGTGCCTGTCTTAACTGCCTAACTAACGTCTCCCTTGGAAGCCAGTAGACATCTCAAATCTAACATATCCCAAAGTGAAACATATGATCTCTACCACTTGTCTATTCCCAACCTTCTCTCCCTGAAGTCTTCCCCATCTTAAATGGTGGCAAACATATCCTTCTAGATTCTCAAGCCCACATCTTTGGAACCATTCTTGAATCTTATATTTCCCTCACACTTCATATCCAGTCCATCAGAAAATCCTATTTGTTCTACCTTCAAAATATACCCAGCGTTGCATTTTGCCTGTGAATTTCTGCCATTGTGTACGTGGCAGCTGTGATGTTTGCCTGGCGCTTCCTCCTGGCACTTTCTCGCCTTCAGCGTGAGTATTTTCAAAATAACAGAAAAAGAGAGAGAGCATGACGTGGGCATGAAACTCTAATTGCTTTTTAGAATGTCTTTGTTTTCAAGGAAGTTATGCTTAGAAACACAAACACTTAACAGGAAGAAAAATTAGAAACAAAGATCTCGTGTAATGGTTTAACATTATGTTCTGAACACAATCTATCACATTCAACGCTTAATGAGGGCTCATTGACACAAATACTACTACCTTATATTTACACAGAGGCTCACCATGTGCACAGTGTTGTTATATGCATCTCATTAAACCTATTTACTCTTTACAACAATCCTATCATTCAGAGGACCCTGAAGTCCTTGTGGGCAGAGACCGCTTTGCATCCCCAAAGGCTAACACGGGGCCTGGCAGACACTGCTTGCCCAGGAGATGTTTGTTGAACAGGTTGACTCACTGACGCAGGCTTATTATCCTCATTTTACTGATAACAAAAGAAAGACTCAATGATTTGGTCAATATCATCAAACTAATAATTGGGAGTAAGCTGTCTTCTAATTTCTAAGTCAGTGTTCTCCCAAATATTAGATCTAAAGCTTAAGAGTTGGTTTCCTGTTTCTTATAATAGAACAAATTTGTATGGAAATTTTAATTGCTACCATTATCTTCTTCCACTATCTTTCAACTTAACCTAAGTATAATAAATACCAGTTTTCCATTATTTTCAGTCATAGATAAACCTAGGAAACATAGTAAAATAGGTGTAGGCTCCTTGGTGACTATAAGTGCCGTGGAATGCCCACTTAATTATTTCAGGAATATCCTACTTGATTTCAGTTGGGCGTATAGGTTACACTAAACCAATGATATTCTCCAAATCCATAAATACCTTGTATACAACTTTACACAGTTGGGGAGTGGAAGTTGGGATAGGAAGTTGACAATATTCAAGTTAACTCTCTCTGAGTTTCCAAATGTTCCCCCTCCACCAGCCGATTTTTATCAAATTGTTCTCTGTAATGGTTATTCCTGAGTCATGCCATCACCAAACTCTCTTGACATCTCATTTCTTTTACATGCAAGCATCTAACTAAATATACTCAGATGCTGTCATTTGGGATATATTGTTTCATCTCCACTTACATGTGTACCTTATTAATAAATGTATCATTTCCATATCCCCACCTCCTTCTGGAGTCATCCTTGAATGTTTTCCACATACAGTGTTCCCAACCATCGGGACTAGCTTTATCTATCATGTCCCTTTTGCTCCCCAAAGCCTCCCCCTTTCTTTCATACTCTAAATTAGTCCCACACTTCTTCCTCATGAAGCCAAACTTCTCATCCATGGCAGCAAATAATCAAGTTGGAAACCTGCCCCCATGGCAACTTGTTTATAACAAAAATGGTCATCACTCACTTCTGGTACTGTTCTCCCTCCTTATCTACTGTTCTCTCTCCTTATCAGCAATACTCAGAAAAATGTATCCAAGAATACTTAAGATATTGCTTTTTAGTTCTCTTTGAGGAATTCACACAGTACAGACTTTAGCAAACATAAGAGGTAAGAGTGATGGAAACTTCTGGACAAAATGGAGACCATTAGCAAGCCCCATTTCAGTGAACTGGGGCACACACCTAGTCTTCTTCACTGGCTTCCTTCTTCTTCTTTCATGATGCTTTCCAATTTCGACCAATCCCAAGGCAGCTTGGGAACAATCAAGGAAAAGTTATGTCCTATATGCTAACTAATCTGTGCAAGAGAGAAGCACACAAGACCTAAGAAAGAGTAATTTCCTAGAAGAAATTTATAATAGCTTAATTATCTTTAGATTACATTTTATACAACCTCACGTCGTTTTTTAATGGCTAGTAGAACCCATTTCTAACAAGCCCAGAAAATGTCCTTTGCCCTCTTTCTTACTCTGAACTGATTTTTTTTAAAAAAGCTAATAAATTGAAAGATTCTCATGTATCTTAATGAAGTAGGAGAAGAACTGGTGGTTCTAAGTTTGAGTCAAGTCCAAAATTTGCTCAGTGACCTTGGGTAAATTGCTTTGCCCCTCTGAGCCTAAGTTTCCTCATCTCTAAATGAGAATAATATTATCTTCTTCCTAAGACTGTTGGGAGGAATAAATGAGAGTATACATGAAAAATTTTCATAATCTATAAAGTGCCAAACACAAGGTAAGTGCTATCATCCAATTCCAACCAAAGAGCAGAGTAGAACAACCTGTCGGACGAGGAGGGAGACTACAAAATGTGCACTTAGGAATTCCATTCCCCGAACCACAAAATTATCCTCGTTTCAAGTCACTGTGCTGATGTTTCACTTCTTAACGAATAGACATCTTCGAGTACAACGTGTGGAGATTTATGGAGCTCTGGAAAATGACATTACTGCTGTAAGCATAAGAAATGCAAATACTGATACCTAAGTGGACTCCTTATATTGCATTCGGTAGAGTTAATCAGAAAAGGGAGCAAAAGATTTGATGCAAAACTGTGTTTTTCTCTCATAGACAATCAATAGCTCCCTCTATGTGAAAACAGACAACTAATTTTCCTAAGGTAATATAGATAGATTTTCCCCAACACACGTTGCAATCATTTCTAAGTCACACTTCCCAGTTACTCTTTGTTTCCTGTACTCCAATCCCTATGGGGAGGCCTCTGCATATCCCTTATCCTGCCTCCATCTCCTAGGACTCTCTTTTGCTTCATCATTTAAAATGCTATCTACATGCTGTCAAATCCCAAACAAGTATCTCCAGCCCATACCTCTCCTGATGGACAGATTTTAATATCCAACTGCCACTCATCACCTCCACTTAGATGTTAACATGACTCAAAATTAACATGCCCCAAACTGAACTCCCGATCTTTGCTCTCAATATTGCTGTACACATAGTTTTCCCCATCCTTGTTAATGACTATTCCATTCTCCCTTTGATTAGACCAAAAATCTTGTAGCTGCATTTCCACATCCATTCTGTCAAGAAATCTCATTGGCCCTACCTTTCAAAATACGTCCAGAATCTGACCAATTCTCACTGATCCCATGCTACCATTTTGGTCTGAGCCAACAGTATCTCTTGCCTAGGTTATTTCAACAGCCTTCTCACTGATCTTTGTTTTCATTCTTGTTATCCCCATCCTTACCCCCCAGCTCTGAGTTTATTTTCAAAACAGCAACAGAGTGATTCTTTTAAAACCTACATCAATGCATCTTATGGCTCTGTTCAAAACCCTCCAAGACTAACGCATATTATTCAAGGAAAAGCCTTACATGAACTGGCTCCACTATTATCTCTCTGACCTCATCATCCTACAACTCTACTCTGGCTCACTCCGCCTTAGCCACGCTGGCTTTTTTTTACCCATCCACGCACATGCCAAGAGCATTCCCTTCTAATGGTCTTTGTACTGTTTTGTCTATCTGCCTGGGGAATGCCCTTCCCTAAGTCCAAATATCTAACTCCTTCACATTACTCATTTTCTCAGTGAGGACCACACTGGCCACGTTATTTAAAATTGCGCTCTCCTTTTTTTTTCTCTCTAAATACATAGCACTTATCACTTCAATGTGATATTTATTCTTTGTTTTCTGTCTCCCTCTATTAGAATATAAAGACCACAAGGGCATTAGCCTAGTTAGAGTGTCTGGCACTGAATGGATGTTTGCTGAGTGAATAATTTCAGTCTCTCAGTTATGCAGAATCTTGAAACTTGGGTTATGTGGTGTGTTAGTTTTCTGTTGCTACTTTAACAAATCACCACAAACTTAGTGGCACAACACAAACTGATTCACTTATAGTTCTGGAGGTCAGAAGTCTAAAATCAAGGTGTCAGCAGGGTGTGTTCTTTCTGGAGGCTTCAGGGAGAATGTTTCCTTGCCTTTTTTAGCCTTTAGGGGTTGTCTACTTTCCTTGGCTCACAGCCCCTTCCTCTCATTACTCCAAACTCTTGCTTCTCTTGTCACATCTACTACTTGCTTCAATCTCCTGCCTCCTCTTATGAAGACCCTTGTGATTACATCAAGCCAACTCAGATAAACCAGGACAATCTTCCCATCTCAAGGTCCTTCACTTATTCACATCTGTAAAGTCCCTTTTGCTATATAAACTAACATTCACAGGTCCTGAGGATTAGGACACAGACATCTTTGGGAGGCCATGACTCAGCCTACCTCATGCGGAAAACAGTTTTGTGGGTGGAGTATGTGAAGCACAGCACAAGTAGGCAACAACTGAAGAGAAGAAACTACTGTATTTGCCAGTATGCCAATAGGAGTTCGAGCTTTGTTCAGATAACTTGGGAGACAGACATACAACTTCTGTTAAATAGGCACATACTGGAGATGGAATAAAAACCAGTAGTATTGGGTCAGATAAGCTTTGAGCAAAGAGGTGAGTATGAGGCTGAGAACTTGGTCGGGGGTGAGACGTGGAAATTCTCTTAAGCCACATTAAGGATTTCAGACTGGATTCTAAGGAAAATTGGAGACCACTGAGGGGACTTTCAGATCAGATTTACAATTTTAAAACATAATGTGGGAAAAAAAATGGGAGAGCAAGAGGATATGTGAAAAGACAAGTTGGGAAAATGATGCAGTAATCTAGGTGATAGTGGCTTGCTATTATATTGAGTCTTAGCTTCCTCTCTGCAAAATGAAGCTCATAATTGTTATCAACCTCACCTGGCTATTGCAATGAATCAACGAGAATACACATAAAGCATTGCAAAGGCATATATGCTGTGCTGGTTACTGGCGTTGTAACTCTGAATCAGATTTTAGCTATCTGGTCCTAACACAAAATTACACTAATCTGCTTAAAAGGAAGTAAGGTTTCGATTACATCTAACACAAGGTATTTAAAAACCAATAAAACATTGACATAATCACTGGCCTCTGCACTGCCTGATTAGGTAAAGAAAACATGTCTGTAAATACCTCCTGGTAAAGGAAGTAAGAGATGACCATGAGCTTGGAGAGAACTTGGATCCCAGATTTCAATAACAGTAAAACAAGGAGAAACAAAATCACCACTGGGAATTTTGGCTGCCAAAGACTAACTATTATGAAAATGAACAATGTTCAGGGTTCTCAGAAATGATTTCGTATCACCAAGCAATGAGTTATAATAGTATTGTGTATAGAAGCATAGACTTGGGCAGGACAAGTAGATTCAAGTCCTGGCTTTGTCACTTACTAGGTTTACCATTAGGAAAGTCACTTAACTCTCTGAGTCTCAGCTACTCTTTCTGAAAATCGAGATAATTATAGAAATACCTCACTTGTGAGCCTTAGTCAGAATTTAATGAGACAATGTTTACAAAGTGCTAACACAGTTCACGGCACAGATTAAGTACCCAAATGGTTGCTATTGTTATTATTAACGTTATTAATTGTTACAGCCTTTTTTCCTTATATGTTTATCAGTTCAATAACTTTCAAGGAATTGCAAATAGCATCTTAAAAGGTGAGGGAAGCAGGAAAGAGGCCAGCAAGGAAACAGTACAGGGAACGTTAGGTCAATACCAAGTAATCTTAATCAAGCAAGGATTGAAGTGTGTTTACAATGAGCTGGCTAAGAGCACGTAAGGGAAGAGGTAGGTAGTAGGTAGGCGCCAAGGGGAGAGAGAATGACAGTACCTATGTGCCAGGAGAAGCTCATTTCCCAGAGTGCTGGGCTCCCTATCGGCAGAAATCTGAAAGCACACTAGGAGGAGGAGGATAAATGAGAACACTGGCCGTGCTCTCTGGGCTGCAGCTGCCCTCTCTGCGAAAACATAGGCATATTAACCCTCTTTACATGAAAGGTGGTAAGAAGCTGTTTGCAACCTTCTCCAGAAGGCATTGTCAGTGTATGAAAAAGAACCCCTTAAAAATAACAAGACACAGGGCTTCCCTGGTGGTGCAGCGGTTGAGAGTCCGCCTGCCGATGCAGGGGACACGGGTTCGTGCCCCGGTCCGGGAAGATCCCACATGCCGCGGAGCGGCTGGGCCCGTGAGCCATGGCCGCAGGGCCTGCGCATCCGGAGCCTGTGCTCCGCAGCGGGGGAGGCCACAACAATGAGAGGCCTGCGTACCGCAAAAAAAATAAATAAATAAATAACAAGACTGCTGTTGTCAACAATAAAGCTCTGAAGACAATCTCAGATATTATCAAGCCTAAGAGGGCCCATGCTGCTGAGCTTCCCAGTGGATTTGGACAGCCACGGTTTGTAAGTTGCATATGGTCAAGAAAAAACCAAAGAAATAATACAATTTTCCGAAAGCCAAAGCGTAAGTCCAGGTCCAGGATAAGCAAATGAAGAGGTGTTTAAATGACTGAGCCTTTTCAGAAGGGAGGGAAGTAGGAGAGTCACGTGGCTGTCATTCTTCCCTTTGGATGCCCCATGAACTCAGGCTGAGTTCCTGTGGAAAAAAAGTACTTGGGTTTCATCTCAGCAAAGTATGCTAGAGCAGGCCCTTAGAATAGCTTTCACACAGTGAATTTAGCAATTTTCAGAACTAACAAGTATTAGATGTCTCTGGCAGACTAGATGACTGATTACAGGTCATTCTCAAATAAAAAAGATCTCAGTGGCTCTCTACTGCCTACCAATTACATACTGTTCTCCTGATTTTGGAAAACCTTCCCTTTCTCTGCTCAGTCCCCATCATGGGATAAGGAAACTCTGAATGTCCCAGATGCAATCCCACCTGGGTGTGGAGACTAACAAGAGAACGCTCAGTCTAAATTCTAAATTCCCAGGAAAACTGAATGTCCATCTCAAGTGTCCACCCTTGGTCCAATTAGACATGACAGGTCATACATTACAAACATGCCAGAAGTGTGTCCAGTCTGCCTTGCCCCTCTCTTCATTTTCTGTGCCCTAGACTCAGACACATTAATCAGTTTGCCATTTCTTCCACATCCTTCCTCTGGGTTTCCTTGTGATTTTCCTCAGGGTAGAATGTCCTTTTTCTAGAGGTTACCGGTTAGAAAAAGAAATCAAACACAAACTTCAAGGATTGGGTTTGGAGACTGTTCAGAATTCACACTGATTCACAGGTCTTAAACAAATTATATTTCACTATGGTAAGTTTAAAGGGTACGGGTCTTAGTTAAGGTTACAAGATGACATCAAGTTGGGGATATTCAGACTCTGGTCTGTGCTCATTCCTTACCAGGGAACATGTATGAATGTTGGCATACGTCACAGAAGCCTGGTACTGTGATATTTGGAGTCTCTTTCAACCTCAGCCAGTCACTTTGAAATCATAGCATCATTGCCTTAACAAGATCACCAATACTATTATTATTCTAACTCCAGTTCCAATGTGTAGGTTTTCCAATACCACTGTGCAATTCTCTGACACCAGCTGGGTGTCCTACAATTCAGTTTACTTCTGACACTGCCTACCTGGAGACAGCATCAGATCCCACAGTTAAGGGCTCAGTCCTACAACACTGCTCCCCACTCCTACTTCAGATGCCAACTGCAAGTTCAGGTTGTTACCTATGCTTTTGACCAACTGGCTATAAATTAGAGGTTCCTAAGACCCCCTCCTTGGGTTTGATTAACTTGCTAGAGTGAAACCATGAAAGCAGTTTACTGACTAGATTACCTGCTTCTTACAAAGGATATTAAAGAGTACAAATCAACAGCCAGATGAAGAGATTCATAGGGTGAGGTCCTGAACAAAGGGGATTCTGTCCCCATGGAATTTGGGGCCTGTCACAGTGGCACAGGAAAACCTTCCGGTTCACCGACCTGGAAGCTCTCCAAACCACCTCCTTCTGGGTTTTCACGGAGGATCCATTACATAGGTATGATTGATAAAATCACTGGCCATTGGTGATTGAACTGAATCCCTAGCCTCGCTCTCTACCCTGGAAGCTGGGGGTGGGACTGAAAGTTCCAAACCTCTAATTAGGATTGGTTCCCTTGGCTACCAGCACCCTCCCTTGCTGCTTTCCAATTCACCTCATTAATGTAACAAAAGACACCTTCATGGCTCTCATCATTAGGGAATTCAAGGGTTTTTAGGAGCTCTGTGCCAGAAATGGGAAAGAAGACCAAATGTATATTTCTTACCATAAATCACAACATCACAGCTATATTGTTGAGTTAATCCCAGTTGACATATCAACTAAGCCTCATGCATGTAGTCGCAGAAAGGCAAGTAGTCACGAGTGATCACTTATCTGCAGAGCTACAGGGCCTGCAGGTACAGAGCATGACAGGCTTTGCCTCGTCACTGACCCAACTCAGCGCCATCTCATGAGGAATCTTTCTTACCCTTCCAGGTAATGTAATATATCCCTCTCTCTCATCCCCAGAGCATGTGGTTTCATCTCCTGCATCAGGCTGTAAACGTTTTGCACACTGAGTGATATGTGCTTTGTGGTCAGTTTGAATCCTTGTACAGCCACTTAATTGACCTGGTGGAGAAGGTTCCTCACTGGTAAAATAGGCTATAAAAATATCACTTTTAGGTGTGGTGTGAAAATTAGATTGCACTGTATATAAAACATAATATATTGCCAGGTACAAAGTAACTACCCAATAAAGGCTAATAACATCACTATTATTTCTCGAAGAAACAGACTGTATCTTACATACTTGAGTACATTGCTTGTATCTAAGAACAATAAATAAATTAAATAGAAAATGGCCACTCCAGGACAATGCCTCCAGCCACCAGGTCGAGTCCTGTCAAATGCCTAATGGGATGACATGGACATCTTCACCAACAACTTGAAACGTGACAAAGATACCAGCATCTTTTAGTTAATTATGCCCCTGCCATGGCTAAACTTGCCTGCCTTCTTTGAATCCTTTTAGAATTCTCCTATATTACATATGTGTAATCTCTAAGTGTTTGTTAGTCACGTAAAAATTAATAAACAAAACCTCAATTAAAATAGAGTAAGGCCACCAGAAGGGGGAGCTCTCACACCCAAGGACAATAGAAGGGCCCAACAGGAAGAAGAAAAGATTTCCTCTTGCTGGCAAGAGCTCAGCCAATGAGAGACTGTCACAACTCAGCCAATAAAAAGCCACTGTACTTCCAACCCTCAATTCCTCAATGGACTCTGTAACCCTCCCAACTTATTTCTCCCCTCTTTAATAGAGTTCTCCTTTCCATTTTCATTAGGAACTTGTATGGGGCTCACCATGATTGCAAACCCTGAATTACAATTCTTTGTTGACCCCGAATAAACCCATTTTTGCTGGAGAAATAACTGGCAGTCTTGGTTTTAGATCAACAATCATGAACATTCACTGGGCACCTACCATGTGTGAATTACTACATTAAACACTGCAGATACCAGATGAGAAAATACTCTGTTCTCAATGTGTAGACAATCTCATTCTTGGACGCATTATCTAATTTAACCCTTAGTTTGATGCTCACTTCATGTTCACAAATCCACAATTTATACAACTTTATGATTTATAACGATTTCACTTCTCAGTCTACACATTCACACTTGAGAATCATAATCTTTTCCAACTGACAGCATCCCACAGGCCATCACTGCGAGTCCTACTCTGGACTTGCTCTGGTTCTATTAAAATCACCATTGCCATCATCATAACTAATTTTCACAAAATGATGGGTACACTTTAAAGAGTTTGTTCCTATAACTTACCTCATTTACCATATCCAGACTTCTCATACAGGTTAGTTTACTAAAGCTCCATAGGGTGTAGTCTGTTGTTTTTTAGCATCTCTTTTGATAAGCCTAAATGCTCAGTATGCTTTTTGGTCACAACAGGTCACTAGGTCTTTGTCTTCATGGAACAACCTACAAAAGGTCTACCAAGCTTCTACTATAGGTTCAGACCTAGAGTAGTACATTTTAGTAATATATTTTATGTCTTAAATTTGAATTTAATGTTTCTCCCAAATCCTGGGCTTTGTACTTACCATCCTTGAAAGTCATCTGCCACCTTTGCACCCATTCAGAAATTTGCAAGTCCTTCTTACAGTCTGAGGTCAGATGCCAAAGGATCCTTCTAGGCTGACTGTATGTTGTCCTGGGACTGAAAGATTTGGGTTTTTTTTTTTTACTAACCATATATCTCTGGAATCTTAGTCATTGCATTTCTCTACCTAGATAAGTTAATTTTTCTTACTCTTTATTATTATCTCATATGTAGTTTCCTAGCCAAATGACTGACAGTTGCATAAAAATTACACTTAGATATATCTCGTACTTACATATATTTGGTGTAAAAGTTTGAGAAACCCCTTTTACATCTAAAATACATATACAAGTTTACTTCTACCCAAATGCCTCTTCATCCTCACTTTGACAATATGTGCAACAAGAGCTTTAAATATTCTTACTCTCTTTGATTCAGTAATAATTTTTCTGGCATATTTCTCAGAAATTGACAGAATGAATTACCATAACAGCTGAGTAACAAATCCATACACAAGTCAGATTATTTCAAATTGTTTTCAATAAATATAAAGAAGGACCTATTAGCTGGTGGATCGTTACAAATAATTTTGCTGATAGATCGCTATGATTTTTGGCATGTGATAAACTTTTAAAGGAGTTAAAAAACTGTCACTGCTATAACTAATTTTTTAAATTCCAATTTCCATTTGTATGTAAACAAGTTTCTCAGTGCGCATATATATATATCTGAAAAATAGAAGATGCTAAATTTATTAGGAATAAGTAATATCTATTCATGGATAATTAAACAGAAAAAAACTAAAAATCTTTTTCTCATTAAGAACCCCATTTTCAATAAAACTTAAATTTTGTATTTATTAACTCGAAATCTGTGATATAGTTTTGTTGTTTGATCAACTATAACTTCAATATATATATACTTTTTTGTTGCAGAGAAATGGAATTAATCTGTACCACTGAATAGCTTACTTTAGGATAAATTTATAAGGAGAAAGTACAATGGAAATAGAAGTTCAAGGAAAAAACAGAACAATTTAAAATATCTTACTATTAATGTAGAGCTGTCATGCTTTTTTTTTTTTTTTTTTTTTTTTTTTTTTTTTTTTTTGCGGTACGTGGGCCTCTCACTGTTGTGGCCTCTCCCGTTGCAGAGCACAGGCTCCGGACGTGCAGGCTCAGCGGCCATGGCTCACGGGCCCAGCTGCTCCACGGCATGTGGGATCTTCCCGGACCAGAGATCAAACCCATGTCCCCTGCATTGGCAGGCGGATTCTTAACCACTGTGCCACCAGGGAAGTCCTCAAGGGTGCTTTTGACAGAGCTGTTAATGTGGAACAAGCTTTAATATATCAGAGTTATCAGCCCCTTTAACAAGAGCTTCCAAACATGCTTACTTTAACATCATTTGATTTTAAACTTGGGAAAGAGTCTTAAATTTAAAAATCATCAAAATTAAATAAAAATAATCTCTCCCAAGGACTGGCAAAGTTCTTGGGGAATTTTCCACCTTTAGTACAGTTTTCTTCAAAAGTTATTCAATTACTTGAGCAATATTTTAGATAACAGGGACCAAGAAGCTTTTGAATTAACTAAGTATAGAAATACAGATAATATCAGATATTAGAAAATTATGTGTGAAAACTATTTTATGATCAAGTTTCCCCTCTGCAAAATATTAAAGGAGAAAAAAAAACTTTGATAAAATGCCTTCCTTTTTCCCTTCCCCTCAATAATCCCAACTAAACTCATAGCTTCCAAGTCCTATTTACATCTTGGCCTACTCTAGTAGGCTTCTGTTCCCATCACTTCAAAACTACCTGCCCTCTAGAAGGTCAACCTTGAACTTGTAAACTTTAGCTCCAATCTTTGTCTCTAATCAATCTTCATCTGGTTTACTTCTCTCAATTATCTGACAGAGTTGACCATTTCCTCCTTGTTAGACCTGTTGTCTTCCCTGATGCCAATGATCTTCCTCTTCTGACACTACTACTATGGTTTGAACTGCTCCTTCCAAAGCATCTGTTCCTTTACGATCCTTTAAGTGGAAGGAGATATACTCCAAAGTTGTTCTTAGCCCTCTCTTGGCCCTACGCCCTCAGGACTGTACACCTCAATGGCTTGAACTATCATCTTGATGCACACATTTTCTAAATATACACCTTTTAAAGACATCTTACCTAAAAGATGTTTCATTTCCAACTGTTTAGGCTCTTCACACACCTCAACATATCCTCATTTTCTCTCCCTTCTCCACCCATAATACACACCTCTCTCTTGCCCCAATCCCTTCATCCCAAACCAGTACTTACCTTCTTCTAGGACTCAATGCAAAGCACCACCATTTCCTCCTAGGTGTCTTCTTTTTGTTTTTAATTGGAGTATAGTTGCTTTACAATGTTGTGTTAGTTTGTCTGTACAGCAAAGTTAATCAGCTATATGTATATATATATACCCTCCTTTTTGGATTTCCTTCCTGTTTAGGTCACCACAGAGCACTGAGTACAGTTCCCTGTGCTATACAGTAGGTTCTCATTAGTTATCTATTTTATACATAGTAGTGTATATACGTCAATCCCAATCTCCCAATTCATCCCACCCTCCCCTTCCCACCTTGGTGTCCATACATTTGTTCTCTACATCTGTGTCTCTATTTCTGCTTTGCAAATAGGTTCATCTGTACCATTTTTCTAGATTCCACATACATGCGTTAACATACCATATTTGTTTCTCTCTTTCTGACTTACTTCACTCTGTATGACAGTCTCTAGATCCATCCACGTCTCAGCAAATGACCCAATTTCGTTCCTTTTTATGGCTGAGTAATATGCCATTGTATATATGTACCACATCTTCTTTATCCATTCGTCTGCCGATGCACATTTAGGTTGCTTCCATGTCCTGGCTGTTGTAAATAGTGCTGCAATGAACACTGGGGTGCATGTACCTTTTGGAATTATGGTTTTCTCTGGGTATATGCCCAGGAGTGGGATTGTTGGGTCATATGGTAGTTCTATTTTTAGTTTTTTTAAGGAACCTCCTTACTGTTCTCCATAGTGGCTGTATCAATTTACATTCCCACCAACAGTGTAAGAGGGTTCCCTTTTCTCCACACCCTCTCCAGCATTTATTGTTTGTAGATTTTTCGATGATGGCCATTCTGACTGGTGTGAGGTGATATGTCATTGTAGTTTTGGCTTGCTTTTCTCTACTAATTAGTAATTTCATGTGCCTCTTGGCCATCTGTATGTCTTCTTCGGAGAAATGTCTATTTAGGTCTTCTGCCCATTTTTTGATTGGGTTGTTTTTTTTGATATTGAGCTGCATGAGCTGTTTGTATATTTTGGAGGTTAATCCCTTGTCAGTTGCCTCATTTCCAAATATTTTTTCCCATTCTGAGGGTTTTTTCCTCTTGTTTATGGTTTCCTTTGCTGTGTAAAAGCTTTTAAGTTTCATAAGGTCCCGCTTGTTTATTTTTATTACTCTAGGGGGTGGGTCAAAAAAAGATCTTGCTGTGATTTACATCAAAGAGTGTTCTGCCTATGTTTTCCTCTAAGAGTTTTATAGTGTCCGGCCTTATATTTAGGTCTTTAATCCATTTTGAGTTTATATTTGTGTATTATGTATCCCATTTACCATTGCAACAAAAGAATAAAATACCTAGGAATAAACCTACCTAAGGAGGCAAAAGACCTGTACTCAGAAAATCAAAAGATGACACAAAATCAAAGATGACACAAACAGATGGCGAGATATACCATGTTCCTGGATTGGAAGAATCAATATTGTGAAAAAAAATGACTATACTACAGGTTCAATGTAATCCCTATCAAATTACCAATGGCATTTTTCACAGAATTAGGACAAAAAAATTTTACAATTTGTATGGAAACACAAAAGACCCCGAATAGCCAAAGCAATCTTGAGAAAGAAAAACGGAGCTGGAGGAATCAGGCTCCCTGACTTCAGACTGTACTACAAAGCTACAGTAATCAGGACAGTATGGTACTGGCACAAAAACAGAAACATAGATCAATGGAACAGGATAGAAAGCCCAGAGGTAAACCCGGGCACCTATGGTCAACTAATCTGTGACAAAGGAGGCAAGGATATACAATGGAGAAAAGACAGCCTCTTCAATAAGTGGTGCTGGGAAAACTGGACAGCTACATGTAAAAGAATGAAATTAGAACTCTCCTAGGGGTCTTTAGGAAACCTATCTCCTCCCCATCCAGGGGAATCATCCAGTTCTCTTGACCCCAACTCTGCAACATCAATATAACCCATTCTCACCCATTTTCATTGCCATAGGCCTAATTCTGAATCTCATCCTTTCAGGCCTGGTCTAATCCTTGGTATCCTAACTGGGCTTCCAGCTTAAATACCATGACCTCCATTAACAATTACCCAATTAACGGTGCCCTTTCTCTATGCTCCCCAGTATATTTAATCTATAAATAAAATACAGAGTTAGTTGCATCCATTTCTGCCTCCCTCAGATCAGAGATTCATTTGCTGAGAATACCTTCCCTATCACCAGCCTGTATCAATGCTCCCC
Source organism: Lagenorhynchus albirostris (assembly GCF_949774975.1). Lineage (NCBI taxonomy): Eukaryota > Metazoa > Chordata > Mammalia > Artiodactyla > Delphinidae > Lagenorhynchus > Lagenorhynchus albirostris. The sequence goes on along the minus strand of NC_083106.1, from coordinate 32,379,610 downwards.
ACAAATCTAAACGTAATCTCCTGTGAAAATGCATCCTACCGTGTGATTGGTTTTCACATTACCACAATATAAACCACAGCGCAGCAAGAGCAAGCACTATAATGCTTGGAAAGCAAAGGAAAGGAGAAGAAAGAGGAACAAATAGTTACATTTCTTTCTGAAACTTTAAAGTATTCCTTATCATAATAACATCTTCTAATGAACTCATAGTATGCTTTAAGGCATTATCTAGTAATGTCTAATCATTTCTTAATGATGAAGAATGTGATTTGCTTCCCTCGCCTTAACATGAAGACAAGAATGAGGATGAATGATGCATGTCCCTAGAATGTGTTTCAAGATTCTTGGACAGAAGTGACGCACAATCTCTCAATAGTTGATTAATTCTTCTTGATCTCAGTAGAATTCTCGGTAGAATTGCTGAATACAAACTGGGTGATACAAGCAACCAAAGCTAAGATGCCCCAAGATTTCTCCCATTGAAATGAGCATTTTAAAGGAACAAGTATTGATTAAATCACTTTTTTTTTTTTTTTTAAATTTGTGACAAGGCAACTGTCCGATGAAAGAGAGAAAATTGTAACTGACTGTTCGGAATTGGGCCACTCTCTGTGAGTCTCCTTATGAACTTGCCTTCCTGGGAAATTCCTTGTTCACTTTGGCCCTGGCTGGAGGGGGTAGTGACTTAAGGCAGAGACGACATGAAAGCCATAAGTTTCTAAAGGTTATAGGAGATGCAACAGGAGACAGAACTGAGCTGCCTTGGTGCAACAAGGGGTGAACATTAAAAGAGGAGTAAAGATGGAAGAGAGTGGGGCTGCTTTCTCTGAAGCTTATCTGAACTCCTTTGGTTGAGAAATCAAGACTGGAAATCTCAAGATAAAAAGCTTGCTTGTGACAAAGCCAGTGCACGTTGGCTTTAGTCGGAAAGATCATGGAAGAAGCTTTTTTGCAGCCAATCTGCTTCTCTTATACAGTATGCAGCTACGTGCAGAAACAGCCCATGGAAACTTTCAAAGACATCTTAAGGAGTTTAAGAAATGATTACATGGAGGGAGGGGGTTCTAGTGTTTCATATGAAACCCTTTCTAGCAGAGCCAAGTTACCCCATGCAATACTTTAGGCCAGAAGTGGAAAAAACAAAACAAAACAAACCAGCTAGATGCCAAATCCAGATTCTAAGATGTGAGGCCAACTGGAATGGAAGGAAAATTCTCATTGCTATATTTATTAAATATGAAATTTGAGAAATCACAGACCCAGAAAAGCCAAGAAAATGTAGCAGGACCTCTGTCTGCAGGAGCAGTGAACACCAACTGGAGATGCCCAGGACCGTCGCAGGAGTGAAAAAGGTATCAAGTATGGAAAATAAACAAGTTAAGGGTCGGTTTTCTTCCTGGGCATCTAGGTCTCAGATGCAGGGAGAGAACTCTGTCCCTTATGCCAGTTTATTTACCTTAAATGAAACAAATCATATTTAAAATGGAGCTGAACTCACTTCAAGTAGAGAAAAGGTGCTCTGGAATTATTTCTGTGCCCTTTACAGTGCCCTATATACCCTGAGGAAGAGTTACTGCCAGGGATTTCCAGGTGGAAAACTTTTATGACATTGAAACCAATAACCCCAAATAAGACTGACAGCTGATCATACTGATCATAATACCACTAATAAAAATACAAGTTATATTGAATACCATCAGGCAAAAATATATTGCTGAGCCCTTTGATATGGATTGACTTATTCTAGTAAGCTTCTAAGAAGTAAACATTCCTTTTATTCTCCTTATACAAAGTAGAAAATGAGGCATAAGGAAGGAGCTTGTCTTACTTAGGTCACATTCGTTAACCCAGGTAGGCTGGCTCCAGTATCTATGTCATCTCTTCAAACAGTATTTAACTGCCTAAATTCCCCAAACCATTTAGCCCAGCATTCGAGGCCCTCTGTATACCACCTCTTACTTCTTCTGCTTGCTAGTATCTCATTTATTTGTTTCTATGTAGCAGACTCCTTGTAAGAGCTGTCCATACTCACAGGCTTTGATTCTTCTGCAGCTGCTCTCTCAACGCCACTTTAATCAGTCTTTCATCCCTATCACTTTACCTAAACTGCACAGCAAGGTCAACAATGACCTTCACATAGGTAAGTCCAGGAGTCTCTTCCCAGCTTTCATTGCATCTGAGCCATAAGTAGCCTCTGACAGCAGCATCACCCTCTTTCCCCAACAGCTTTTCTTCACTTGGCTGCTAGCACATCTCAATCTCTTGGTTATCTCAACGGCCTCTTCTTTTCAATCTTTTTCCTGGTTCCTTCTTTTTCTCACTTCGAATGTTGGGTAGCTCCAAAGCTCCACTCCTGGTTATTTTTTCTACTATATGCACACTCATTCCCTTGGTGATCTCACGCAAGCTCATGGTTCAAGTCCATTTACAAGCCGGTAACTCCAGCCCAGACCTCTCTCCTGAGTTTCTGCGCGGATAACTGCCTACTTGACATTGCTGCTTGAATGTCCAATAGGCACCTCAAATTCAATACATCCATGATGAACTCCTGAATCCCTCTTCCCTCAGAACACCTGATTTACCCTCTTCTTCCTATTTCTGTTGTTGGAAACTCCATCCTTCCAACTGCTCGCGTCAAAAATCTTGTGGTTATTCTCAATTGAAAATGCATCCTCCTTCTCTCTCCTACTAGAAACCCGGCAGGTTCTACCTTCAAAAATATATGCAGAGGGCTTCCCTGGTGGCGCAGTGGTTGAGAGTCCGCCTGCCGATGCAGGGGACACGGGTTCGTGCCCTGGTCCGGGAGGATCCCACATGCCGCAGAGCGGCTGGGCCCGTGAGCCATGGCTGCTGAGCCTGTGCGTCCGGAGCCTGTGCTCCGCAACGGGAGAGGCCACAACAGTGAGAGGCCCGCATACCGCAAAAAAAAAAAAAAAAAAAATGTATATATATATATATATATATATATATATATATGCAGAATCTGATCACTTCTCATCACTGCACAGCTACTGCCCTCACCAACAGTGCCCTGTTTCACTCTCAAAAATGTTTTAATTTGAATAAATTATGGTCGCCCTGATACAAGGCCTCCATGGTCTCACGCCCACGCTCACCCCGGTGTTCCCTCTCTGACCTCATCCATTACTTTCGCAGGCTCTCCGGCCATGATGGCATCCTTGCTAATCTTTGGTGAGCTAGGCACACTTCTGTCTTTGGGTCCTTGTTCTGGTTATACCCTGTCTGGAATGCTTTCTTCCAGATATCCATGTGGCACGTTCCTTACTTCCTTCAAGTTTTTGCTCAGTTTTTAGATGTTCAGTGAGACCCCCTGTTTACTACTGGAATGAGCCTATCCCTCCATTATTTGTCACATTCCCTGCTCATCCTTTTTCTGTCTCCACTGTATTTCCATCCTTTCAACATACCATGTAATTTTATTTACAGTCATCCCTTTGTATCAGCGGGGGATTGGTTCCAGGACCCTGGCAGATACCAAAACCCATGGATGCTCAAGTGCCTTATATAAAATGGTGCAGTATTTGCATATAACCTATGCACATCCTCCCACATACTTTGAATCATCTCCAGATTACTTAAAATGCCTAGTACAATAAAAATGCTGTGTAAATAGTTGCCAGAGTGTGCAAATTTATTTTGCTTTTTGGAACTTCTGGATTCTTTTTTTATCCAAATACATATTCATTTAATACTGAAAGATTTATTGTAGATATTTTTGTTACACAATTATGTTACATATTATGATACATTTGCAACACTAACATATATGGAGACTGTTAAATCGTTTACTATTTCTTTTGCAAAAAGATAATTGCTTGAGGTTTTCCTACCTGTAATAACTGAATCTGTTCTCATTTGGATCAAATCTTCATCCTGTAGCTCTGAGTCACAGTCCACTGCTAAATGCGTCTACACTTGCCCATTAACCTTGCTTGCAGTACTTTATGTATGGAATATCTGAGCCTTTACTACTAAACTGTTTTATTACTAAGCCAGGACACGCCCTCTGCCTTACTGAGTAATTTCCCTCTGCAGCTGCAGTCCTCAGATGCTGAATAAAAGGCAGATTTCTCGTAGTTGCCTCCCTGCCTTCTCCTGACTCAAACATCTAGAGGATTCATGAAAACATCCAAATATTTTTGATCCTTGAAACCTCTGGATATGGAGGGCTGACTGTACTTATTAATTCACTTTATTTAATTATTTGTCTCCCTCCACTGGAACGTAAGAGCAGAGCTCTTTTCCTCACTGATGTACCTCAAGGGTAGAGCCTGTCTGGCACATACATGTAGGTACCCAATAAATATTTGTTGAATGAAGAAACAAGCACATATACACTAAAGACAGAGGTTATTATGTCCTCTTAGACATCTCTCTTTTTAATTTCCTGGTTCACTGTCTTCCTCTTATCATGATCCTTCTGCTTGAAATAGACATTGCCAAAACATTTAATTGTGTGGGACTTCCCTTGTGGCGCAGTGGTTAAGAATCTGCCTGCCAATGCAGGGGACACGGGTTTGAGCCCTGGTCCGGGAAGATCCCACATGCCTCAGAGCAACTAGGCCCGTGCACCACAACTACTGAGCCTGCGCTCTAGAGCCCGCAAGCCACAACTACTGAGCCCATACTCCACAACTACTGAAGCCCGTGCGCCTAGAGCCGGTGATCCGTAACAAGAGAAGCCACTGCAATGAGAAGCCCGTGCAACAAAGAGTAACCTCCGCTCACTGCAACTAGAGAAAGCCCGTGCAGCAACGAAGACCCAATGTAGCCAAAAGTTAATTAATTAATTTTAAAAAAACGTTTAATTGTGACTCAGATAACCCTCCTCCCACCCTCCCTCTCCACTCAACAAGTTAAGGATAAAAGCAGACTAACAGACTGAACATAGAAACCTCGGAATTATTATTTACAATTTTCACAATCAGTGATCTGAGAGAGATCCATGCTGTTCTTACCTAATTGTCTTGCAGATGCCTGGCACTGAGTCTTAACCGCATACTCTGAACTCAGGTTCTCTTTCAAAACTTCCAAGTTTAGCTGCGAAGGAATTCCTGACCAATAGTGCCACCTACTGATCAATAGGTGAGAAATCAGGACAGTGAGGAAGAAAGTACAAACCAGTCTAATCTGAAAAAGTAGGAAAAGATAGTAATGAAAAATCCCATAAAGTCAGTAAAATAAACTGCTTTTCCCAAAGAGTGCTAGCAAGGAGTTTACACTGAATTCTATAGCAGCAGTAAGCAAATATTGTGCAATTGTAAAGACTCATAATAACCCCCTCCAGAAAAGAGGAAGCACTTCCAAAACATTAACAGGGCAACCAGTTTTCTATAAATACCAGCTCTCTGTTTTTCACCAGCAACTTAAGAATTAGGATATTTGAGAGGCAAAGCAAACATATTTGTTGTTTTTATTTTCCCTCACATACAAACGAATAAAAACTAATCTACCCAGAGATTTAAAATTCACTAGAAAAAAAATTACAGAAAAGGCATTTGGGAAAATGCAAGGGCATTTATATTTAAGACTATACACTATAAAGTTTCTCCTCTTTTATAAGTGTAGATAGACATTTTTCTTGGTTATTTAAATGCAGTACTTACTGTTCAATGTCAACGAACGCAGGTCATGAGTTCTAAGAAGGACTCAAATAAAGTGGCATTTTCATGTTTATTTACCAAGATCTGCTACTTTTTCATTATCAAAAGCCTCTTGTGTCTCCCCACTCCCTGCCGTGAGTAGTAAATGTGGTGACAATTAGTTGACACATGCTTTACGCAGCCATTTATCTAAATCATATTCACCCCTGTCTTTTATTTAAGTTGGGCACCCGTAAAATGCTTTAAGCACTTGATTTTGCTTTTATATTGTTAACTGTCTTCATTAAATGAAAATATTAATAAAACATTCTACTAACTGAGAAATTAATATATACTGTCAAATTCAGAAATAGAATACAGTGTGTTTTGAAAAATCCTAAAGAATAGAAATTCGCATAAGGAAAAAAAAAAGAAAGGAAACAAGTTTAAATCTCCCACGTGTCTTCCCACTTTAAAAATTACACAGGAACAATAAATAGGAACAGTAAAAGTAGAAATGGCTTTTAACAAAAACAAAAATGGTCCATTATTATACTCATGAACGGATAGGGTTAAAAGTAATAATTCCAAGAGAAGATAATTTAGAAAAAAGCATTTAATTATAAAAATTTTTTAAATAAAAAAGCAATGGCACAAATCACCACAAAGATATTTAAGTGATCATATCCACAGGCTGCTCTTATAATTAAAATTTGCGACTGTTCTCATTAGCAGCATTTTTCCCTCCTAATTAGAGTGACATCAAGAGCTTCTGAGAATGTGCAATTTTTCCTAAAGTCCTAATAAAAGTATCATAAACACAGTTGTGCAATATTTATTTACATCACCTTTTATTTACTACACTCTAAACTCAAAAAATATTGAACATTTCTCTGTCACTTCATTCCTCTTATTTACATACAGAGGCTCATCTCTTTTCACAATATGGTTTGTGCATTAAAATCCCTGGGAATAGTCCTTTCCACCGCATTGTAATAAATTTGCTCTGATTATTTAAAATAAGGACACAAACAAAAGCTTGTTCATATGACTGTGTCACACCCAGAAGAATAACTCTTACTGTTGACTTATTTATGAGTTAAAAAAAAAAAAATTCCTCTTTCAGCAGAATACATTCTCAACAATTACTGGATCACACAATCATGCATATTTGTACTGTTAATATGACAACAGGTAAAGCCAGCTATGACTTTTTAAGTTTCATTGAGAAGACTACAGCATACGTGAAGTGATCTGGCTTTCACTCTCTTGTTATCCATAATCCAGTTATTCCACGTGGATTTTTTTATTTATTCTGAGTATGTAAGTCTTAAATGGTGCAGTAATAATTGGCAGTTTCTGACAGTTCTATTTTCTTGATAGTGGATACAGTTCTGTGCACATGTCAGATAAACTGAAAAAAAAATGCAAATCACTTCATGTGATACAGCAGGAAGAAGTGGGATGCTACTGTTTGAACAAATGATTCAAAGAGATAAATATTAACGTTCAATAGAGACAGGAATACTGTTGAATTCAGTCTGATTTAAGAGGTACTGCCCTTACAACTTGCCATACCTGGTACTTGTTACCTTTTTGGTTGAAAAGTAAACCCATTTGGGGGAAGGCAGATGTCAGGAGGAGAGAAAGGTGAAAAAGCATATATTACTGTATGTATTATTTTAGGAGAAAAAAAGAGAGGGAAGAGAGTATATTTTCACATTTAAAGAAAATGATGTCACTCTGGACACATTCCACAGAGTGTATGAAAATAGCCTCCAAGCTAAATAAGCCCCTTTCTTCTCACTCCAGAGATGTTTTCTAATAATAATATGAATAAAAATAATTAACATAATCTGGCAGCAGCACAAATCTATAACTTTTTAAAGCTTGAGTGTGTCACTATTCAAGAGTCAGGTACATTTGAATAATAAAAGTGTCCCACTGTTTCTTTTATTTACACTCTTGACCCAGCAAATATGACTAAGGGAGTCCTTGTGGTTATTTGCAGCGTTAAGACTTCTATGATGGCTTTGACTTTATAACCCATTCAGCATTGGGGTTGAGCTGATATAAATCCTTCATGTAAGTGTCGTCATCGAGGCAGCGTTCCCCTAGTAAAGAGATGTTGCATCAGTTTAATACAGTGGGGAGATAGGGATGCAATTTTAACTTTAAGCCTAGTGGTTTAACTCAAGTCTTACGCTTCGAAATAGTTCTCATTTTTTCCTGTCTCCCATAATATTATAAGGCTTGGCCAAATATTGGAAAAGTCGATTGAGTAGTTCTCTAAATGTGCAGGTTTCAAATTAATTTAGGAAGTTGAAAATTCTGTGATGGGCTTTTAAATGGTTCCTTAAAAGCTTATTCACCTTTATTAAGAGTGGCAACAGTTTTGAATTGACCTAAGTAAGAAACCATGCTTAATTCCCAATATCTAATAGCAACATGCAAAATCAAATATACTAATACTTAATCTTTTTTTTCTAATAATCTTGATTAATACAGGTAACAATACAGAGTTCTAGTGGAGCTGTGGTTTATTTAAATTTTTAGGAGTCTTCACATTCTTGTATTCAACTTTCAATATTTACTAAAATTTTTAAGTCCTAGAAAAAAATTCTAAAAACTTATCTTAAAATATTTTCAATTACTCTTTTGAATTAAACACCATTTCATTTATTTGTTGACAATTTCACTCTTACCTTTTTAAAGGTCAAAATAAGAGAAAACGTTTATGTTGAATTTTAATAAGAAGATGAGTACAACCCATTGATAATTACACGTGGGAAAATAAAATATGAGACATGGTCAAAACGAATCCATTTATCTTATTTCTATTTCATAAGCTAACAATATGTTTATGTATGCATATGTATATTATTTAGTAGGCAATCAACAATGGCAAAAATAACTTCTGCTTTCACTAAATATATCTAGTACTGTACCATAATAAAAGTGTCATCTTGGTCTTAAATGAGCTCAATTACTTCCTTTATTAAGATGTGCCATCAGTGTATAAAAAAGAAAAAAGTTTTGAAAAACTGCATTAACCATTTTAGGAGTTATTCCTGTTTTAGAGAACCTGCCTTTGGCTCAGGTTCCACATAGATGGGCATTTGTACAAAGAAGCTCTAAGGAGCCAGAACAGAAAGGTGAGACCACTAAAAAGAAATCCACAATATTCATTAACTATCCACAGCTTGCTATATTTTACTTCTAATTTCTTTTTCTCTCCCAAAGACATAAATAATAACCACTGGCAATGTCAAATCAGCATATGGAATGCAAGATTTAAAAAATGTGCTTACCGGGACTTCCCTGGTGGTGCAGTGGTTAAGAATCCACCTGCCAGTGCAGGGGACACAGGTTCAGTCCCTGGTCCGGGAAGATCCCACACGCCGCGGAGCAACTAAGCCCGTGCACCACAGCTACTGAAGCCCGTGAGCTTTACGGCCTGCGTGCGGCAACTACTGAGCCCACATGCTGCAACTACCGAAGCCCAGGCACCTAGAGCGCATGCTCCACAACAAGAGAAGCCACTGCAATGAGAAGCCGGCGCACCGCAACGAAGAGTAGCCCCTGCTCGCCTCAACTAGAGAAAGCCCGCGCACAGCAACGAAGACCCAATGCAGCCAAAAATAATAAATAAATAAATAGCAACAACAAAAGAGCGCTTACCAATATTTCCTCCAATTTCATACAAAAAAACTTCCCCGTTCTTGAGAGTCTGGGCAACCCCACTACTAGGGATAAAACAAACTGATTAGTTGCATCATCAGACAGCTTGCAAGTAAATCACTTTAATGTCCTTGGGGAATTCTAGCTTGTATGGAAAATTCATAACTTAGACATACTGTAATTATCTACACGTTTGTATTTTCCCATCTGTTAAATGCGCTGAATAGGTAATAAAAATGTCACGCCTGTAAATTAAAATAAACAAATGGAACTGTACATCTGAAGGTGAAATAATAAATCAGTATCTAAATTTGTAAAGTTAAAAAGAAAAGTAACAACATTTTAGCTGCCAATAAAATTATTAATATGGTCATCTATTTTGCATAGGGACCAAAAAGGTCCTCATAAAACTCTAAGAAGTAACGTTTCCACCTTAATTTTCACATTGTATTTATTCAATAGGTATTTATCACGGGTTTGCTGTGCTGACCACTCTAATAGTCTGCAAGATGAATATAAAGACTAGGACATGGTTCATAAACCTCCCTGTGCTGACCGTCCAAATACGGGAGGTACATACACTCAAAACAGAAGCAAATACTCATTATGAAGACTTTACAAGTAGGACGCACGTACAGGTTTATACTCTTCAAAGAATCAACTCTCCAGAGCATTAGGTTCAAACAATAAAAATGGGTAAAATTCAGTGGTTTACAAAAATCTCTATATCTGGGAAACCTGCTAAAAATCAGATCCAGGGCTCTAGAAACTCTGATTTAATTTGTCTACATGAACCCGAGAATGTGGTTTTTAAATGCTCTCTAGTGGGACTCTGATGCTCAGAAAGATTTGTGAACCACTGACAGAAGACCCTGAGGACACACTCCCTGGAACTGAGAAGAGAAAACCAGGTCTGACTTTTATCCAAACCATTAGAAAAAAAGAGTACATAGAGGCTTTCCTAACCAACCATTTAATGGCTCATCTGGTTATCCAGCTCCATCTACTCTGCTGTCCGTGACACACTGACTGCTCAGGGCTCTGGGAGTCCTCATGCTTAAGATCTGCCCTGCTAAGCTGTATCCTGACCAAGAGACGATTCACTTCGTTTTCAAACTGGCGTATGCTTATTTTTGAAATTAAATAATGTAATAATTCTATTTTCATTTTAAATATAGTACATAACCCAATAAACTATGAGTATAAAAAGAGTCATTATTTCATGAAAACCAAGTGGAATGTTTTGGCAGACTAAAAAAAAATTCTAGTCAGATATTCTTCTCAGATTTTGCTTCTTGAGTATCTATGTTCTTATGCCACTTTAAAGAAACCTGAACTGGATTTCCTGGTACACATGAGCTTTCACTTAATACTAATCAACAAATCCATACAGAAAAGACAACAGTCGTTATCAAAGACTGGTGAAGTCACTGGGCACTTATTTTATGTCACTCATGTGTTCTGGGCTTCAGTAGAGGAAGAAGGGGAAGAAAAGGATGGAGGGAAGTAGGGTTTCCCACTGTCACTATACAAGTGGAATGCAAATGGGAGGAGGGGAAAGTGGTGAAAGAAGATACATATAAACACTTACTGAGAATTTCACTTATTAGATGGCCCAGACAGATAATGCTATGTGCTTCACGGTCATTTTCCCAGTTAATTATCACAAGGCTATAATGTAGGCCCACTTTTACAATGAGGAATCTGAGACTTATAGAGATTATGAAAACTAGCCTAAGATGATTCAGGAAAAGCTGGTATTTGGATCCAGATCATCTGCTTCCAGCATCCCCAAGCATAAGGGAAAGGGCTGAGGACTTGGGGGGGAAAGGGCAAATGGACCAAGATGCTTACCAGACTTCCCTCTGGGTGAAGCAGGACGGCAAGAAGGGGGGAGGTAGAAGAAGGGATTCCACTTAAGGGGGTAGCAAAGCACCACAAGCAGAAAATCCAAATATGCAAATGGAAACTGTCACAAAACTGGTGCTTTCTTATAAGAGTATGCCTACTATTATCCTACTCTACCCTAAATATTGAAGTCAGAGTGGAATATATCATACAACTTCAGAGTCACACCTTGTGTCATCCACAAGTAGAGGAACACAAGTACAGATTAAATTGAGCACTTGGGTCCTGCAAGTAAATGCTGTGTAAATTAAACCATGTCTAGCCTGGAAGAGCTGCTTATATCTGAAGTCTGGCCAGATCTTCAAGTACACCCTTTGTGGACTGACTCCCTTGAAGTGGAGAGAACTTTTAGGGAGCAAAGACATCCAAGACATTCCAACTGCTCCCAGAACTTAATCCCCCAAAATTCCAACTGGCCCAGGACTTTAATCCCCCCAAAGTCCATCTAGTCCCAGACTCTGCACCAATGGCCTCCAGATTCATGATAGCCTCTAGGCGCTTGAGCCAGTATGGAGAGGGGTTAAAGGACCTCCTTGGGGGACAGAAACCACAGATTTAGAACTCAGCTCTACTCCACCACCTATGTAACGCATGACCTTGCAAAGTCTTGGTTTTCTTATCAGTATAACAGAAGTAAGATAATACTTCCTTCAGAGCATGGTTGAAAGGGAAGTTTATGCTGGCTTACTGAAAGCCCAGAATTAGCACTAAGACACTCTTTTATTTCATCACCATCTGTTAACTGCACGGGCTCATCTCTTCTCCCAATTTACAAACCCTGAGGGAAGACAGTTTAAAGTATTTTTTTATAACCCTTCCAACATCTAGCAGAAAGCCGTAGACAGAGCAGACACGTATTAAATACATGTGGTTCTGTATTAAAATTGGAGAAGTTCTGGCAGAAAAGTTGAATGTTAGACTGAGGAGATGAAATTCTATGGGAGACAGAGTAGACAGAAGCTAAGAGGCCAACGTCCCTGATGTCCCTGTCTTTAAAAGAAAAAAAAATTAGATTTGTTTATTTCAATGAGTGGAAATGAGCGGGGGAAGCATTAAAATATAATTTTAGCTAAAAATAAGAATTTGAACACTGAAATGCCTGTACCCTGTTCGAACCCCTAAAATTCAAGAAAAGATATCGCAAAATGTCTCTGCAAGTGTACATGGGAGGGATGCCAATGACCTTCAGAGGACTACTCCTGCCCCACCAGCTGCACACAGAGGGGAAGGCTTGGTCGTTCCTACCGAGGATAGTATGCTCTGTCCTACTGACTTCAGAGCTCCAGGGACCGGCTGTCCCCTCTCAAGTCTTTATACCTTCTGTTTTAAAATTTAAGCATTTCTTTGTATTCATTATATCTCCTAGAAGAAGTTGTACCTTTTGTTTTTTTTAATCCTACTGTATCCTAATTAGTGATTTTCCTAACAGCCTACACACAGTAATTAACCTCCAGTCACCATATTCTGGAGAGAATATGAGTGGCGTCATGGACCAAGCCCACAGCGGGCACAGTGAAGGAGTGCGCAGACCTCCTGCTCGAAACAGGCTCCACTTGAACACAAACTACACCCAATGAACTCAACTCATTCTAACAGTCTAATTGTTAAGTCTGCTTTTGTTTTCTGCCGGGAAGACAACATTAATAAGCCCTCACACCAGCCATAGTTTAAAAAAAAAAAAAAGAGGGGACGGAAAGAGAGAGCAAGTGAATTATACCATGGAATAATTAAAACAAAACAGGCCTCTACCTTTCTTGGCTGAGAAACCTGGCAAGTACATCACTGGCTCTGAGTTCTTCAGTTAGCTGTATTGCCATGGAAACTTTCGAAAGATGGGGAGCTTGCACTCGAATCACTCCCTGAGGAACGTCAGCCTGCAAAGCAATAATGACACTGGAACAAAGCTGGCAGCAGCTGGAACATGTAACTGTACAATGCATTATACGGTAAGTGTGCTTAACTACTACGCATTTTACTTCACTACATAAAAACCTTAACTACTATATAATGTAATTTGCTAAATTACATCAAACCTCAAATATCCTCTTAATGGTGATAGGAGAACTTCATAATGCCTGTGCAGTAATGCTTAATTATTCTTAAAGATGTAAAGAATGACAGCAATAACCATTACTGCCATATTAAGTGCTGATTTCTGAGTGTTATCTACTAGAGGGTGCTTCTTCATGTAGCAATTTATGAAATTGAATCAGAAAGAAGTTACTTTGCATGCTATTGCAATGTAAGCATTTTAAAAAACATTTCTGCGCATTCACAAAATTTCACAAAAATTTTTGTCCCTGAGAGTATTAAAATAAATGAAACATACTTTTCTAATACATTTGTATTGTGTCTGCTCCTCATGTGGCTGACGAGCATACACTGTGACCGCATACTTTGAAATTGAGATGACCCATTCTAAATCCTTTGCCCACAGACGTTAAGAACATTTTATGTATTTGGAAGGTTATCAGAGAAAGATTTTGTAATATCAAAATATCAACGATGGCATTCAAAATATTAGGCTTAATTAAGTCCGAACGGCTCTGCTAAAATAAATACTAATTTATTATTTATAACCATATGTTCTTGAACAGATCTTAGACCAAACAGCATGCACAAATTATGTTTAAACATAATGCTTTAAACACTACAAACACCCTGTTTAATTCAACCAAAATTTACTAAACATCTACTGAGTACCAGGCATTGTGCTAAGTCTACTTACCTAGTAAATAAATAACACACAAGTCTTTCCTGCACAATATTATTTTTGTGCTCGTAATATCATTTTTAAATGTATATGGTCTTGAATTTTTTTTTAAACGAAGTATAAATATATCACAGATGGAATTAACGTGATTCTTTGCAACGTTTAACAAAAATAAGATGATTTTTAGATCAGGCTGCATAAAAACGCAGGTGCCCCCAAAAGATATGACTGCTTCTCAGTAACATCTGAGATGTAGTGCAGGAATAACAAAGAAAAGCAATACTGCATAGGACCATCAAGGGAGAAAAGGGGCTTCCCTGGTGGCGCAGTGGTTGAGAGTCCGCCTGCCGATGCAGGGAACACGGGTTCGTGCCCCGGTCCGGGAAGATCCCACATGCCGCAGAGCGGCTGGGCCGGCGAGCCATGGCCGCTGAGCCTGCGCGCCCGGAACGACAATGGCTTCGTTCCCTGAAGGCTACAAACACACGCTCAACCTGTAGAGACAGGCTGTGCCCTCACCTGACCACTCGGTGAAGCCCCAAAGGGTGCATTCACTCCAAGCCAGTCAAAGACAAAGCATGTGGTACTACCCGCTCACCATTCTGCTAGATTAGATGAGGGATTGCATTCCTAGCAGCCTTGTATGACTCCTCTCCCTGGGGATACTGAGCTCAAGCCAATCCCTAAAGGACGTCCTGATCCCAACCTGTGCCCAGACCCCTCAATTCCTGCTCTCTCTCTCCCATCCAGCCTGGACCCTTGGCTTGGTTTGTTGACTTCCAATTTCTGGGGCTTGTAGTTTGGCCTGATACCTTACCTAGTCTCTGACCTCCACCTCGCCTCTAGCTTACAGGTCTAATTTGCCTTTTCCCTTGATTCTAAGACAGATTTTATTTTCATTTGTAGCATTTTGAAAAATGAGCTGCTTCTTACAATGGATGGGGCATTTCACGTGGTAGTGTTGTTACCTTTTTCCAAAGCAGTTATTCAATCAATGAAGTATCTTATAACTCAGGGATTACGCTACCTGCACTTCTCCCTTGGGGTTCATCTCTAGCTTATATCCTGCTGTGGCCATTCTGCCTGCTGTCCTGGCCTCAACTGTTTCCTCATAGGAGGTGAAAAACAATAAGCTGGGCCTGACAACTCGAACGGTGGAGCGAAAATTGTAATAGCAACAGTTGAAGCACTGAGTCTGTATTGATAAGATCCAATCCACCTTGCCTACTCAGGGAAACAAGTACCAGTATTTTGGATTCTGTTAGTCTATTGTTATAACTATACTATAGGAGGGTCCTAAACAGCAGGTTGGGGTTTGCAGATCGACATCTACTTTATGCTGATTTAAACGTTAGGAAATTCTGCTCAAGTCATAGTGCCAAATATCCTTACATAGAGGCTTTCTTTGGTGAAAGTAATAGCAGCAAAAACTGTTTCCATAATTACATCTTATACAACCCTAGAATATCAAAAACGGCAGGCAAACGTATGCTGACATTTAAAGTGAAGTAAGTTGATATGATTAAGTTTTTATATATAGAAGGTCTACAATAAATGAGTTATACAAGCAAAATGATCCAGAAAAATAATATGTTGCTGTAAAGAGTTCAGGAATATAACAACCTTCCTCTGCTCCCTGCCTCCCCCACTATTCCTTGTGGCATATTCCATTCTTTGGATAAAAAAAGGACAGTCAAAATTCACTACAAACACCATGCTTTCCTATCTTGACGTATGTTCTCCTCCCCTTCTGAAATATCCCCTGCTACCTATCCATTTTTCAAGGCCCAGCTCACACACCTCAAACCGCATGAAACACTCCATGGAGGGTTTCTGACTCCATAGAATCAAGAGGAATTTCCTCTTTCCACTGAATCTCTTTTATGATGGAGATTCTAATATATGACACCTGTATTCTAGTTACATGCCACATATCTGAGTGACATCTGTAGGCATCTATCAATGTTTACTGATTACATGAGTCACTCAAAAATATTTCTCACTGGGGACTTCCCTGGTGGTCCAGTGGTTAAGACTCTGCACTCCCAATGCCAGGGGCATGGGTTCAATCCCAGGTTGGGGAACTAGATACCGCATGCTGCACAGCACGGCCAAAAATAAAAATATATATATATATATATATATATATATATATATATATACACATACATATAATTTCTCTCTAAAAATGGTATGCTAATAAAAGTAAAATTTCTCCAGAATAAAATAAACTATACCAATGAGTATTTTCCTTAATAGCAGAAAATAGTCTTAGGAATATTGTCTGAAAGAAACAAGTTAAGTTGCTTCTATCTACCACATGGTACTACTACTCCCCTTGCTACTGGGAAAAGACAGGGAGGGAAAGAGAACAGAAGAAAGGAATTAAAGATGCTACAAGGGATAATTCAGTCATTTGGTCCTGCAGAGAGTAACCAACATTAGCATGCACCTGCTTGGGGATGCAGCCACTTTTTCCCCAAGGCATCTCATGAACAACTAAAGACCCCTAACAATATGACCATGGCCTATACTTTCTAAATGAGGTCAGGGATCATACTTTGGAGAGTATGGCCATAATTTCTTATAAAACCTAACAATGAAATCAGGGTGGTGTCAGGGGTTGTACCCAATAGCACCACATCTGACACAGGAACCCAGAGTCTCTCTGATTGTTAGTTTAGAAGGAAGAGGCCCAGGTACCAGCTTCTGAGGGCACTTGAGAGTTCTCATGCGTATGTGAAAAGTCAGGTAATTGCTGTATTTTGGCTTTTGCCAGCATATGGGGAGTGGCGTGTGTACAGGTTTCTTAGGGCTACGAAATTAAACATTTCCCACACCCTTCCCCTCAGTGCAAGTGTATGTGTGTGTGTTTGTGTGTGAGTAACAATTCTCAGAGTGTTTATTTCTGTGGTAATACATCCCATCTAAATTCTCATAACAATAAAACGATTAACAGCCTGACTCAAGTTGAATCTACCCTGCCTTTTGCTGTTGGAGGAGAAATTAGTTTAACTGGTAACGTGCAATGGTTAAAGATGAAGTGTTTAGAAGTTGTTTCTGGAAAGTTTTCCCTGGATTTCTTGACAAGGGTGGCCAAATGATATTTACTAAAGATGATAAACAATAAATGATGTCAAAGCTCTCATTTAAATAGTGTATGATGACTACTATTAAGCTCCAGGATCATGGTGTATCGAATACTAAAGCTATTAGTATGCTAATTACACTGAGCTGCCAGGCTTTGAATAGACGCAACATGCCTGATCATTAAGCCAAACCGTCTGTTCTTAGCTTGAGCCGTAAAAATAACTAAGTCTGTGAGTAGTATAATCTTCGTAACCTTCCTATTTCACTTTTTTTTTTTTTTTTTTGCCTTAACAGCTGTGACTCTGTCCCTTACTTTTAAATTTCTTTGGTGTGCTTGGGAGCTGAAGTTTTATGATGTACAGCAGGACTGGAGAAGAGCAGTATCTGACTAACATGCCATTAAAAATTAGTCACAAAGGATTTTACAACTTACAAAATGTTAATTTCTTATGCATGCAAAGACTGTTAAAATAGAGAAAATGATCTCATACGGCCCTCACATGTTTTACACATTGAACGAAAGTATATTTTTAAAAATAGGATTTTAGTTCTTACTATCCGGTAAAATAAACAATGATTTTAGTATTTTCTCAAAAGGTGTAGATAAATACTGTGTTGCTCATATTTTTACACTCTAGAGGCCATAAATTTAATGTCAGACCCTCAGGAGAAATGTTAATTTCTTCTTTTAAATTAAAAGCTAATTTAAATGTAAAGCTGACATTTTTTAATACTACAAAAAAAACCTTTTATCTTCAAAAGGGCAAATTGGACATACAACTTTCTCAAATAAAGGCCAGATATAACACACATTTTAGAAAATTTAACAAGGACATTTTAGCAGGGTATCTTAAACTAAAATGGCATATTCATCACTTGGAGGTGGAGATACAGAAGTCGTTCTCTGTTGTCTTGAACTGTCTGCTCTGACTATAACTGGGCTTTTGTTATCCAAATGCTTAAACTTTTATCCAACTTACAGATTCAGAGAATTTTAAAGAAGGGCCTGAAGTAACTTCCAAAATTAATAATCACTTAATTGATAATGAAATAAGTTGTGATATTTTTCTCTTTTAATATGGTATTTAAGTACTATAAAAAAATCAGAGAATGTCTGAAAAAGAAACACGATTTTGTGCTTGATATTGTAATTTGATTTTCCACATGAGTCCCCAACTAGATCCAGACACTGTTTCCAGACCTAAAGCAGATGCTTGAAACTGTACCTGCGACAATGCTCTGGGTCAGAGCTGTTAAGTGAAACCAGAGATGGAATTCTAAACAGAGCTGTGACTAGACACACAACTTCGGCCACAAACGACCCAGAGTCTACACCGCACTGCTGCCAACTCCAGGATTCTTCTGGAGAATGGCAGAAGATGAGAGAAACAGATTTCTTTTCCATGTCCAAAACCCTAAAAATGTTACCAGCTCATTTTGGAACTCTTAGAGAGTCTTGTAAGCTCTCTAAAGCTCAAGCTCTCGACTGGTAATTAAGGGTGTGACCAGCAGATCATCCTGAGTTAACACTAAAGCTCACCTTAGGAAGAGAGAACTTTTGTTCCCTCTACAATGAGGGCAGATGTGGTGAGCAGCCTGGCTTATTTCACGGAATCTCACAGAGCCCCACTTTGTGCTCACGCTCTCTCATAAATGTACAGCTTCCTTTTACTTTCAGAGGTAAGCTTAAATGACAGAAGAAAACTCACCCAGATCTAAGTCCACAATGGACTTGAAACCTGCATGATTCAGCAATTCATAACCAGACGCTCATCAAAGCTGCCCTAGATCCTTTTTAGACAGGGATGCAGTCTGAGGTAATTACGGGTGAAATGATGAAAGGTCTGTGATTTCCTTAAAAATACTAAAAGGAAAAAAGGTGTGGAAGACAAGATGAAACAGGATTAAAAAAATATGGGTGATTGCTGGTGATGGGTTTATGGAGGTTCATATACTATTCTATCTTTGTGTATGTTAGAAAACTTCCATAATAAAATTAAATATATGTGCACACAAACACATA
This sequence comes from Lagenorhynchus albirostris, assembly GCF_949774975.1. Taxonomy (NCBI): domain Eukaryota; kingdom Metazoa; phylum Chordata; class Mammalia; order Artiodactyla; family Delphinidae; genus Lagenorhynchus; species Lagenorhynchus albirostris. Next base: position 32,360,592 of record NC_083106.1, on the reverse strand, counting down.
TACAGCAAATGGGGGAAAAATTACCCTGACCGTTTTTATACAATACACATGTGCAGGTACTGCTCTGGGAGATTCTGATTCAGTGGGTCTGGGAAGCAGCACAGGCATGGGTTTTTGCTTTTTGTTTTTTAAAATAATACCACAGAAGCCCCTACTGTATACTTCTGGTTAAACACCATTAATCTGGTCTTACTCTCATTTTATAGAAGAAACTGAGACCCCGAGAGAGAAAATGATTTGCCATTAATGTCTCGTTAATGGCAAAGCTAGGGCTATATCAAGCCAAATGACTCCTGGTGTTTGATGTTGTATGTGTATATACGTGTGTGTGGTGTGTGTGGTGTGTGTGTGTGAGATATCATTCCCAACTACAAGTTGAAGGCTATCAGAAAATGGTTATTTTCAAATAGTCTACAATTATGTTATTTTTCACTGTTTCCTCTTGCTGTAATTAATAGATGTCTCATTAGTACTTAAGAAATTCACACTTGTACCAAATAATTAATATGCTGCAGTCATTATAAACATTGGTCTTGTTAAGTAGATTGTGTCCCTTACAACCTGATTCAAACTATTAATTTACCTAGTCAAGCATGTCTTAATAACATGAATGCCCAATTATATATAGTTAACATTAATAGCATACAGAGGGCTTTAAAAAAAATATTGCCTTGATGAATTCTCATGATCTATAATCTCTTGTCTTTCACATTTCAATCCCTAGAAAGCATGGTTTCTTCCATCAATAGTCACAGACAATGCTTTGGAGAAAGTCACAACTAACCTTTCAAATGCAAAATCTAGAGGACCTCTTATCCAAGGCTAACCTTACTCAACCTCTCTGTAGCATTTGGTACTACTGATCAAGCTCCATTACTTTATTCTTCCCCCAGGGGGCTAAGACACTACAGTCTTCAACTTTCTCTTACTTCCTATTATTTCTTGCCCTCTTCTACCAGTTCCGTTTCCATGGCCCACTACTTAAATATTGGGGTTTTTGCCTTTTTGATCTCTTACCCCATATATCCACTTGTGTAACAGGAACCAGTCTGTGCCTTCAACTACAATCTCTATGTTGGTCCCAAATGCACACCTCCAGCTCTGGCCACCCTCTGAGCTTCAGGCCCACATAGCCAACTTTCACAAAGGCATGTCAACCCCAAATGCCAAAAACTGACTATCTCATCAAAGTCTGTTCCTTTTGTTGGATGTTTTATCTTGCTGATAAAATCACCCAAAGTAAAATCAGCAAGTCATTCTAGATTCCTTCTTCTTGCACATTCCTTACATCTAATCAGTTTCACCATCTCACTGATATGGGTCTTACTGGCTCACATTCAACACTTCTTTCCATTCCCATTGCTGGGCCTTAGCTCAACCCAGAACTGTTTTTAAAGCTATATATTAAACATATCTAATAATGGCAGTAATACATGTTCAATTTTATTACTATACATAAGCCCAGGATTTGGGGATGGAGTTTTTCTGTGCTCTATGGGGAAAGAGAGGATAACAGTAGAGAGACCTGGATTTAAAGTCATATAGACTTGGTTTCAAATTACAGCTCCACCACTTCCTATCTAGATAACCTTAAGTAAGTTACTCAACATTGCTGAGCCTCACTTTCCTGATCTGTTAAAAAAAAAAAAAAAAAAGAGACTATTTTAATAATAAACTCCAACTAAACTACTATGAATATTAAATAAAATGTTGGTAAAATGTTTAGCAGCATACCTGACCTCTGGTGAGCATTCAAAATAACGATAATTATTACCCCTTACAAATACAGCGATGAACTGTTCACTGATTTGTAACTTCTTCTTTCAACATATTACAAATATCTGCCAATGCCAATATATACACTTGTCCATTTTCATGGTATTTCATTATATCGATATGCCATAACATATTTAACTAACCATCTCTTTCCCTTTGGATTATTTCTAATTTTGGCCAGTATACAGAAAATGGCAATGAACTTAAGCATAACTATTTGCATGCTCGTCTGATTCTCCCCTCTGAAGGAATTTCTAAGTCCAATGAGGAGCATGGTTTTCAAGATTTTGCCACATGCCAACTGCTCTCCAGAGGGATTCTACCAGTTTATATATTCCCATCAACAATGAAATTAGCTGGCATCTCCTACCAAACCTCCTCTCTCACACTCCTCCAATGTATCCCTCACCTGCCATCGTAACAGCTGTTCTAGAATGCAAATATAATCATGTAACTGCTGGGGTCACAGCTTTCAGCAGTTCCCTGCCACATACAGAAGAGAAGCCTGGCTCCCTGCTGAGCCCCATTCCCGCCTTCCTTCTGCCCCTGCCCCTCCATGTACCTCACTGGCCAGGATGACTGAATTTTCCCTCCAAACACCCTCAGTCCTCCCCACTTAGATATCCAACACACACCTCATACTCAACAGGCCCTACGTTGAAATTATTATCTTCCCTATCTAAGTGTCAATTCCACACATCAAAGAGTTGTTTAACAAATAAAAAACATGCCAGTTTCATTCAAATGATTTGTGGGGAGAGTCAAGAAACACAAACCAACAGGAAAAATGTGGGGACAGTGTGGGAGGGGATAGTTTATCGAAACATAGATGGCTCACGTTCCACCCAAAGGGAAGAGCTGCTCCTTGGATCCAGGCAATTGTTACCCTGCAGGAAACAGGTCCCCTATGGCAAGGGGACATGAGGATGCTCCCACCTCCAAACTGTCAAGTCAAGATGGAAGTCCAGACTTTCGTGTTAAATCTTTTCGAGTTAACATTCTGGCAACTGATGGAAGCCTATGTAGAAAACTGATTAGTTGGTGACTCACCACATAAGCATAGTATTTGACATTATCTTCTACTTTCTTTGTTGTCCTGTAATTGTTTCCTGGGTACATTTTTTCTCCCTAAGAAAATGATAGCAGCTTGGAAAAAACCTCTGGCAACTGATGAAACTTTTTCAACCGAAATGACAAGGTACTTGACCTCCACTGTGGGCCACCATCACCGATGGTGACCACTCTACCAGGAAGCTCCTCTGCTAGGGAGACTTAACACCTGACCTGTGTTTCTCATGCCTCTGCTCTACTCTCTGGTGAAGCCCCTCTGATGCCCACTTCCTGTCTGATAGCCCAGGGTCCCCAGGTCAGGCTCCATCACACACCTCTAGCACTTCTGAGCCCAACCCTCCTACATCCCTCTCTGGCTCCCTGTAGGGGAGCAGCAGGCCCATCTCCTCGGAAGACCTAACAGGAAGTGGGGCTTCAGCACCAAGGAGGCTCTTAGTAGTATTTTGTCAGAATAATCACTGAATTTCTCAGAAGGGATGACCAAAACTCGAAGATTAAGTGACACCTAATACATGATGAAACTGAGAGTTAAATCCAGGCTTAAATCCCAAGCCTTAAACTGACAATACAGCTTCTAACTAGTCCAGACATAATTCTCAGACCAGCTCTCCTCTATTTAACCCAAAGTACCAACTAAAGAAATCCAAGTTAATGCTATTTTTCTATAAATGACAAAATAATTTAAACGTTCCATCTTCAAAAAAAGTAACATTTTAATTTTTGTCTAAGGACTTATTATTAAAAAAGGTACAGCACAAATTTTGTTTTCTTAGATACACTGTTCCTCAGAGTATCACATTATAACGGTCTTAATTGAAAACACAAGGATATAAAGTCACCTAAGTTAATGTGACTAATCAGGGCTACAAAAGAGGTTCACGTATTCATAATCTTTAGAGGTAATAGAACATTCTCAGTTAAACAAGAATGATATCTCAAAAATCCTTTCTAACCTGTATAGCATTTCTCAAAAAATATAAACACTATGTACAATTCCCACTTATTAAATTTTATGCTTTTAAAGATACTTTGAAATTGACCAAAAAAAGTTTAATGCCAGGAAAATGCTATTTTGTAAGAGTGAGAGCTATAAATAAATAAAGGAGAAAAAAAATTGTGTGTGATTACTGGATCCCTAAGTAGGCCAAAGCAGAAAAATCAAAGGCTGATAATTGCATTTCCACATTATTCCACAAGATGTCAGCATGTAACTGAGGAACTTCTATGGTGGTGATGGTGGTGGAGGGGTGTCTTCACCATAAATAGAACAATAGAAACCCTTGCATTTCATGATCTTAAGTTAGAGCTTTGGTAACTCACTTCTTCTGAATGTGTTTTCATGTATATTTCATTAGTGTAAACCCAGTTCTTACTATACTCTTACAGAAGTTTATGAATACTAAGAGTTAAATATCCCTTTTTTGAAATAGTTTAATTTTCTGCATTCCAACATAACTCTCTCCAAATTCTTAAGTTCCAGTTAAGACACTTTAAGGACTTACTGAAGTCTAGGAAAGATCTCAGGCACTACACCAATATTGACCTATTTGTTTATCTGGGTTAGTTTTTTTCCTCATTTTACAGATGAGAAAATTGAAGGAAAAAAGGTCAATGGTTCACACAAGGGACTGTTTTAATTACTAAACATTACACATTTAGTGGGCAACTGGAATCTCCACAGAGTCCTCTGTGTGTTTATGTGTGGGTGGGTGTGTGCTGAGACAATCCTGTCTTGCTATCTTCCTTTGTTCCTTAACAACAGCTCACATGCTGAGTCACCAAGACCTGTGCAACTATCCGTATTCATCATTAGTACTAATAGGAGCATAGCTACCATTATTGACGCCTTTAACTTATATATAGTACCAGAGCCTACTAAGTGTATAGAAATTCATCCTACAAAAACATTCAAAACTCTTTGTTGTATATAAGATATTAAAAACAGTACTGCAATCTGTATAACTATGTATATCTTCAAGTTTTTCTTACATCATTTGCACTCTTATCCTGCTTTTCATATTTTTCCCGGTCATAAGCCATTTTCTTCAGCAATTTCTTCATGGCTTTTTTATCTTTTCTATGATTTTCAGTGTTTTGTTTCCTCACTTGGTTGACAATAAACTTGGGAATCTATGGAGAAATGAAATTAAGTTTGGGGAGGAAAAAGAAGTAGTACCATTTTAAACTATAGAAATAATTATCTTTATTTCTTATATTTGGAGAGAAGTAAAGACTCAGTCTATTTGATAAGACTATGCCATTCATTAAATCTGTGGGAAAAAAATTCATCATATTACCTACCATGTGTACAGAGCATCCAGGTGATAATAATTACCACCCACTGTGTAAGGTTCAAAAAGAAGCTTAGGGACTTCCCTGGTGCAGTGGTTAAGAATCCGCCTGCCAATGCAGGGAACACAGGTTCGAGCCCTGGTCCGGGAAGATATCACATGCTACAGAGCAGCTAAGCCCGTGCACCACAGCTACTGAGCCTGCACCCTAGAGCCCACGAGCCAAAACTAGGGAGACTGCGTGCTGCAGCTACTAAAGCCCGTGCACCTAGAGCCCGTGCTCTGCAACAAGAGAAGCCTGTGCACCACGATGAAGAGTAGCCCCTGCTCGCCACAACTAGAGAAAGCCCACACACAGCAACGAAGACCCAACGCAGCCAAACTATTAATTGATTAATTTTAAAAAAGAGGTTTGGTGAAGTTCAAGGACATAGTGACCATCTACTACGCCAGGACTGGAGACTGCCTGAGGTGACGGGCATTAGGCACCACGAACTCAGCAGTTGGTCCCTTTAGCAGCCACCTGTCTACAACCTAGCCTCCAACTAACCTATACCCTTCTAATAACCAGCTGGCCTCTCCTGTCAAAAGAGAAAGAAAAACTCACCAATAAACAAGAGCTGACAGGTACCTAGCAATAATCCAGGAAAAAATAATCCTCAGAAATTCCATTAGCAAAAATAAAATATTTTAGAAGTTACCAAACTGAAACACTTAATCATGTAGGCATTTTAAAAACTGAGACTTTTAAAAATAGACATCAATTTTTTTAACAGCATTTGAAATCACCTATATTGGTTACCTTTTTATAGAGACTATAACAATAAAAAGACTTCAGAATCTAGATATCATCACTCATTAACAGAACTTGAAAATATATACTTACTGTCCACAGAAGTTTTTGATACTTAATCAGTAAGTGCATGATATTAGCTATCCCAGCTGCCATTACAAATTCTCGCTGTTCACTGGACTTCAAACCCAATGTATGATACATGAAGAGATTCGGGGCCATGACCATTGCTACATTCATGACCGTCATCTTATTTTTCTCTTTATTGTCCACGACTCTTTGGAGAAATTCAAGCAGGGCCTGAAACAGAAATAACGCTTTGAGACCTGTGTTAGACATGAAGATAAGAGATTAAGGCACTGCAGGGATTTTTGTTTATTAAAAAAAATAATAAGTTGTGCATAACTACAGCCAGCCAGCCACATCCAGTGGGCCTTGTCCTCAAAGCTGCTCCATTGCTTAACACACCCGGAGCTGGTGCTGTGTTTCCGCTGTGGACTATGGCCCTGGGGAATGAGGCAAGAGGACACACATCTGAGCTGGGCAGTGGGGAGAGGGATGGAGAAGCGTCAGACCGCCTGCCTATCAAAGCCATGGAGCACTGAAAAATAGTTCAAAATATCAAACAAGTATTCACTTGCTGCAGGAAGTGCTGTACTTTTTATCTCTAAATATTAAAAAAAAAAAATCCATTAAAAAGGCTCATTCAATCTCAGTTGCGTTTGTTTTAAGGGACTCAATAGCTGGCTGATTTGAAATCCAAAAAGAATGGAGACTGGGATGGGGAGAAGGGGAAATAGAGACAAAGAGAAGATCATTTTTTTCAAAAAAATGAATGAACGAAAAGAAGCTTTTCACCAGAACAGGCTAGTTTATGCTCAGTTTGATGCCCCCCACTTCCCACCTCCATGGACAACACTTATGTGTCCTCTGAGCGCCCCTCCACAAAAGCCACGGCAGCTTAGATCACCCTCCTTCTGCTAGGGCATAAAGCTTTAAGTTCTTCTTTTGCTTTCTTTCTTGAATCAATTTTGGTCCGAAACATTAACAACAATAACTGCACAGATATTCAATGATCTCTACAGGCGAGGCATTGTTTTAAGAACTTCATAGAGATCACCTCACTTAATCCTGATTGGAAATAGATGCCGTAATTGATCCCCATCATACAGATGAGAAAACAGCATCTAAGAGAATGGATGTAACTTACCAGAGGTCACAGAGCAAGCACATGGTGGAGAAGGAATTTAATTGCCTGTCTATCTGGCTTTGTTTCTGAACTCTTAACTATTAAAAGAAGCATGTTATCATACTTAGCCTAAAATTCCTACCTGAAAAAGTTCAAACAAACTACATCAAAATGGAAAAACAAAACAAAACCAAAAAAACTGTGTTCATCTCTCACAGGATTTCAGGGGAAAAAATATTCCTATAAGCTCTAACAACTTGATCTTGAGTCCAGTTTAGCTACTATATAGACCCTCAAAGTTTGAAACAAACTAAAGGCATAGCCTATTTAACAATGAGATTTATGTATCTAATTTCTGGTCCAGTGCTCACAAAGTTAAACTGTAATCCAAGCATAAGGTTATATAGAAACAACACCTTCTCAAATGAGGACAAAAGATTAATTGGTAAGGTTTGGAAAAAATATTTAATTTTATTCCAGAGACCAGAATAATTATTCAGGGACCAGTGTATCTCTTTCTTTACAAGCATAAATTGCAGAGATTAGGTAATAAACCACTTAAATGTGGGGTACATAATACAATAAAGTTATTCAAAATATTACTATCAGGATATTAGAATATGTGTGTGTATATGTAGATATGAAACTAATAAAATGTTAACCTAACCTTTGCTGAAAGAATTTCATCTTTGGATATATTGTCTCTTCATCTGATCTACAAGCACTGTCCTTTCTTAAAAGTATCTATCACCAGGACTTCCCTGGTGGTCCACTGGTTAAGACTGTGCTTCCAATGCAGGGGGCACGGGTTTGATCCCTGGTCAGGGAACTAAGATCCCACGTGCCACGAGGTGTGGCCAAAAAAAAAAAAAATGTATCTATCACCAGTCTGGTGTTATATAAGTATCACTGGACCCACTCTCTGAAAACTCAGTTTGAGTCTTAGCACAGTTACTTATTAGCTATGTGTGATCTTGGGATAAACCTTTTGGCATCCCTGTTCTTTAAAGTCTTCTCATTCATAAAATGTGTACTTTTTAAAATTTTAAAGTAGTTTTAATTTAATGGGAATTTTAATGGGAATACTAATCTCCTAGCCTGCCAGGATTAAGCAAGAAAATGTATACAATGAACTTCCTAAAACTACAAAAAGGATAAACACATGCCAATAATTATATTAACATGAATTCCCCACTGATATCTTAACATTAGTCTTTTTTATTCCTCCAAGTCAAAGGGTAGGTATGATCATTGGTCCAAATGCACGATAACCCAAGGTTAAAAAAAAAATCTTGGTCAAGCAACTTGCCTAAAGACACCTGTTGCTCTAGACTTAAACCAGGACATGGGATTTAACATGGTCCCTCCAAACCCTTAGATATGCTGTAGAAATAGTCTACACAAGTCATGCACATGATCCCATCCCTCCAAATGGCAACGGAAAAAGTGGCAACAGGACTGGGAAAATTGAGGAAGTTCACATTAAGCTTCCTGAAATTACCTTGTGATGAAGTTTCCCTTCTCTTTTAGAGAACTAAATTTAGATGGTTTATTCTCTTATATATGGCATACTTGTTTTGGTGCTTCTGTTATTAGAAATCTTGTTTGAAACCTTCATCAGAGCTGGCTAATTAAGCTACTAAAGCTTAAGTAAATTAGTAAAATTACTTGTTTGGCATTTTCCAATTTTTTACCCCAAGAAAGTATTTTCCACCTCATTTATACAATTGTGCTCCCAGTAACCTTATATGCTAAAATTAAAACTACTTTAAAATTTTAAAAAGTACACTTTTAAACAGATTTTGTCTTAAAAGAATGTGCCTGGGACTTTAAAGGCAAAATCCAAGAACGAGTTCTAGACCAACCTCGCCCAACAGTAACCATATCGAAATAAGCGTTTCCTCCCACAATTATTTGAACTCATCTGAATGCAGGCATATTTTAAGTAAGTCATGTCTTTCAATTTCTACCTTATATTGATCATTCACAGGGCCATCACACAGACAGGCACCTTTATGTGAAAAAGAAAAAGATGGATTAAATTCCTCTTTCTAGGTAGTTGATGCCCTGTGTCAAGGGCACGGCTGGCAAGCAGAGAACAGACTGAAAATCGGTCCCCGCTTCATCCTGGGCCAGAGGTCCTTATTTCAGCTACCGTCTACACACCCATAGCCAGCAGCCCTGGTCACACAGTGTTTGAATGCAACCCTTTCTGGAGTTGGCCTCTGTCTCCAAAACCAAACCAAACCAAACATAACCTGCCTTCTCAGTTATTCATTCAGTTAATCAGTGAAGCGAAAGATTATTTTCTGACTTAGTAAAGGGACTAACTAACTCTTTGGAAGTTCTCCTGCAGCAATGCAGTGTTTTTATTCCAGCAATCCTCATCAACTGCTTCAGGCAGAAAAGTTGAGTATTAACATTCATTCCACGGGCATGGAATTCGCTCACCTAGCTTCAGTTCAGGGGGTCTTAATGAGGTACAGAAAGACATTTCCAAGATTTACCAACGGGTGGTTTTGTTTTCTTGACAGGAAATTTTTTGACATGATTTTTTTCGTTTTAAATAGAAAGAACCATCGGGGGTAAATGGGCAAGGGTTTCACCCTTACCTGTATGAAAAAAATTTTTTTAAGGCAACAACAAAACATACGGGAGATGTTCTTTCTAAATTATATTTTTAAAATTTCTTTCTCTTTTATAAAAGTGTATAACTAAACCTTTTCTAACTACTCTATAAATGGTTGTATTAAGGAAAATTAATCAATGTGGAACAATGCACTGATTATTATGAAAGCCTCTGACAATACACAGTAAATGGTATTTAATCATATGAATATCAGACCAAATCACTTTGAAATGATGATATAAATCAGAAACTCAAGGTAATTCATTAGAGAAATAACTAGAATTTATTTGAGTTGGTCTATCTTTTGGCTAACCAAACATTTCAAAATCATCATTATAACATTTCAAACTCTACTGCTTGGAACTACAAACAAATGTAACCTTTTTAGGTGGGCGATATTTAATGAGCCTTAGGATTTTCTTTTTAAACATTCAATTTTCACCTTACTAGTATATGCTCACCAGATAAAATCTGGAAAATGCAGGAAAATAGAAAGAAGAAAAAAACAAAAGGCACCCATGTTTTTATTAACAAATGAACCTCAATCACCTGTTTTGGTAGAAGAAATGTTATAATTGAAAAAAAATCAAAAAAACACCTAATGATACTATTAACATGACTAACCTGGTTAATAAATTAATAAAGAGTTAAAGACTTTCACCATCTGCCCTCAAAAATAGGTCTTTTCCTTATAGACAACTACTAATATCTCCACGATAACATCATTTTGTTTTGCCACAAATAATGAAAAATTACTCTGTTTAGTTCTGAGGGATATTTAACATAAATGAATCCAGCTGACCTTGAGTGTGTCTCTGTTTGCATCGGGCAGGAGGATGACAAGAAGGTTCAAAGCCTGTAGTTGTTGCTTCTTGGTTGGAAGATCTGCAGACAGATTAAATACATCTGAACGCTTGTCTTTACCAAACATTTCTCTTTACTTTCTTTTTCCATTTTGTAAGAAAAAAGTTTTTTGGCATAAACATCACTGTGAAATGTGAGACACAATGCCTGAGCAGCAAGCCTTGTTGGGAGCGTGTCTGGGGGAGATCAGGAGAAGCAGCTGTTGCTATAGAGCTTTCTCTCTCTCAGAATGCTCACTTCCAACTATGAGTGTATGACGGGCAGCCTTATGTTTGCAGACACACAACAGTGCTTTGGAAATAATTTTAACTTCCGCATGATAATTATTCCCCAGTGTAAAGACATAGGAGATCAGATCTTCTATGATATGGTGTCAGGGTGGACCTGCAACAGTGAAGTTTGTTTGCTATAATGGTGAGTTAACAAATTATGTGGTGTACATGGTAAGAGTCCATCAATTCCAGCAGGAATATGTAAAACAGAGCCTAGAACACAACAGGTGTTCAATAAATGTTTGTGGAATCAACTAGAAGACCAACCAGCAATGGAAGAGTTGAAGAGGTACATTATTTTCATTGATACTTCTTATTTTCAGTAGCCCTTACCCCATTAGCTAATACTCATGGATATCTGCAATCATTCTGGCATTTGTTTTTCAGGTATAAATTTGGTCCTTTGATCCACATCCAAGGAATATACATGCAAAATAGCACAACTTAACCATTAAAAAAAATATTTTAAACAGATGATTTCAGTCATGTTTCCCTAAAAATTCTGAATAAATGCTATGATATGAGATAACCCATGGGAAACATCTCAATACGACATGCTTTAAGAATAGCCTGGAACATAATGGAATAACATTCAGCCATTTAAAAAAAATGAAATCTTGCCATCTGCAACAACATGGATGAAACTTGAGTGGATTATGCTAAGTGAAATAAGATGGAGAAAGACAAATACCCTATGATCTCACTTATATGTGGAATCTAAAACAAAGACAAAGACAAAAACAAAACAGCTCATAGATACAGAGAACAGATTGGTGGAACAACCTGAATCACCATAGGTAGTGGGGATCGGGGGGAAATGGGTGAAGGGAGTCAAAAGGTACAAACTTCCGGGTTTCCCTGGTGGCGCAGTGGTTGAGAGTCCGCCTGCCGATGCAGGGGACACGGGTTCATGCCCCGGTCTGGGAAGATCCCATATGCCACAGAGCGGCTGGGCCCGTGAGCCATGGCCGCTGAGCCTGCGCGTCCGGAGCCTGTGCTTCGCAATGGGAGAGGCCACAGCAGTGAGAGGCCCGCATACCGCAAAAAAAAAAAAAAAAAAAAGGTACAAACTTCCAGTTATAAAATAAATAAGTCCTGGGGAAATAATGTACAGCATGGCAACTATAGTTAATAACACTATATTGCATATTTGAAAGTTACTAAGAGTAGATCTTAAAAGTTCTCATCACAAGCAAAAATTTTTCTGTAATTATGTATGGTGACAGATGGTTAAGTAGACATATTATGATGATCATTTTGCAATATATACAAATATCGAATCATTACATTGTACATATGAAACTAATATAATATTATATGTCAATTATACCTCAATAAAAAATAAAAGAATAGCCTGGAACAGTTCTGGTTGACACTTTAGTTCAGCCTAACCATTAATAGTGCCTCCCTTTTACTCTCAAAAGTGTTCCAATTTGGAACTTAAAGTATGGTTTGGTCACTAGAATGTGGTGACAGCACTTTTCCTTTTTTGATGGTCTCTCTGACTAAAAGGTATAATTATGACAGTACAAGAACCTCATCAGCTCTCTCTGTTCACTGGAAAGGAATTGAGAACTACTCGAGACATTAATTTGGAGCTTGCCTAAGGCCACAGAATGTAAAGACATGAGAAATTTGTTGCCCCCTGACCAATGAGGCAGCCAAATGATTTGTTCCATGTTTCTGCATGACAATTTCAGAAGTTAATTTTTCAGGAAATAATCACAGACTCTGCCATATCTCCTTGTGCTTTTATGATAACTGTTAATCCACAGCTTCTCCAGTAAGTGTTGCTTTTAACACTTGGAAAGAAAAATGTATCACAGAGCTTACGGGATTCATTCTATTAAAAAAGAAGTGTGAAGTTTCCAGGTTTTAACATGAAAATATGTATATTGTATTGCTTAAAGGGCATGCAATTAATCCGTACCCAAAGAGAACATTCTGTCATCTATTTACTCAGAGATGTATATTTATAAAAGAAAAGGAAAACATCACGTGGCATTTGAGTACTCGCTGACATCAGTGAGTAAATACGTCTATCCAAATTTATCTTTGCGACGCAAAGTATCATTAAAGCAATTAATATGGATGGCACCAGCACAAGGACTGCTTCAAACAGGGATAGCACTTACTCTGGACAGCCTGAAAGGCTTTGAGATATTCTACACTGAGCAGTGGCTGGGGCAGCTCCCGGATGAAGAGCTTCAGCAGGCTGGCGGCATCATGCTGCTTAACACTTTCCCAATTAAAAGTCCCTTCATAAAACTTTGCTTCCAGTTCTTGGCAAAGATTCTGAAAGGCAGAAGAGAGAGAGAAAAAAAAACTACCAGTAAGTGCATGTGTTTTTTTTTTCCTTCTGAGACTGATATACGTCCCACTTTATAAGAGATTCTACTCTTTTGAAAAGACATTTGAAAATACTAAAGGCCAACACTTCTCTATTACTCAGAAAAATACTCCTCCTCCCACCCCAAGTGTACTTCACCAATGAAAATGATACCTAAGGCCCAAAATTCTGAAACTTTACACATGTTCCTGGACATGCACCAAACCTTAAGCAGTAAAGACTGAATTAAAATATTAGTTAAAACAGCCTTTACATTTGGGGGCTTTACTTAGATACTATAATTTTTCACCAACTTTTTTTTTTTTTTTTTGCAGTATGCGGGCCTCTCACTGCTGTGGCCTCTCCCGTTGTGGAGCACAGGCTCCGGACGCGCAAGCTCAGCGGCCATGGCTCACAGACCCAGCCGCTCCGCGGCATGTGGGATCTTCCCGGACCGGGGCACGAACCCGCGTCCCCTGCATCGGCAGGCGGACTCTCAACCACTGCGCCACCAGGGAAGCCCTTCACCAACTTTTAAAACATCATTAAGAAAACAAGTCTATGTTTTAAATTAGTTAGAAGTACGTTACGTAACAAAATACATAATCAATCTCTGGACCTAAAGCAGAAGGCCACCTCTGATTAGTCACCTCTGGGAAATGGAAAACCAAATTCTATAGCAAATGAGGCACGAAAATACATCAGTATACCTGTCTGAAATGCACAGGCTGTCAGTGACCCAGCCATGCTGCTGCCAGCTGCCAAAAGGAGCTGGAGTCCTTGCAGAATTAGAAATACCTATAGTTCATTTACCTCAGGGACGCTACAAAATTTGCCAAATTATTAATAATAAATCAATTTCGTTTCATAATTACTACCTTCTATATGCTTTTTCACTGTGGCATAAATCCTATTACGTTAGAAGTCCTTCCAAGTTTCTGTCACTTCCTTCTAATATTTGAAACTGTTCTCCCAAGGAACATTCTTTGTTTTTCCTGTAAGGTAAATTTATTACACTTTCCCTTCCCAACACAATTCCATCCTCTACCCCAATTACTTTTGTAATTGGTGAAATACAAAAGGTGAACCCAGGGGCTTGCCTGGTGGCACAGTGGTTGAGAGTCCGCCTGCCGATGCAGGGGACACGGGTTCGTGCCCCAGTCTGGGAAGATCCCACATGCTGCGGAGCGGCTGGGCGCATGAGCCATGGCCGCTGAGCCTGCGCGTCCGGAGCCTGTGCTCCGCAACAGGAGAGGCCACAGCAGTGAGAGGCCCGCATACCGCAAAAAAAAAAAAAAAAAAGTGAACCCAGAAATTGGGGGTAGGAGAAAGAAAGGTGGAAGGAGAAAGGGATGCAAGAAGGTACAGGGGGAGGGAGGGTAGGAAGAAAGGAAAGGAGAGAAGGCCTGAGGAGGAGGGAGCAGGGGAAATGGGGAGAGAGAAGGAAGGAGAGGGAAAAGAGGAAAGAGAAGGGAAGGGGAAGGACAGGAGGACAGAGGTGGAGGGGAGAGGGGGAGGGAGGCAGGAGAGTCCAAGAAATGTGGTGGGGAGGGGAGAGGAAAGACAACCCAAAATTTTGCACATTATCTTTAAATTATTTATAACAGACCAGCTGCTGCGTCATTCAGTCTGTGACAAGAGGCTGTGTTGAAGAGTTGAGCCAGATGAATCCACTTAATTGACCTTCTAAGAAAGTACATATAGTTGAACTCATCCCTCTGCCAGCTACCTGGTCAAAATGTAAAATCCGCATTACATCCACTCTCATATGGCAAAGTAAACGTGATTATGACTCTTGTGAGTTGGCCGTCGCATTCTGCTAATGTGGGCCGTGAACAGTGACCTGGGAGGTGGTATTCTTGCTGAGATGGGTAATATGAAGTCACGTTACTGGTTATTGAGGGACTCTTGCTCTGTAAGAGAATGTACTTCTCAACAGAACTCGTCTCCCAATCACACACAATGTGCCTGATGGACTGGTGGTGAAACTGCCACAGGTATCAGCAAATGAAGTGAGACAGTGGCCACGTATCAAACTTACAAGAGCACCAAAACAGTTTCAGGGACCTCTGTGCACCAGACAGCAGACCCAGGGGACACAAGCTGAATGACATTTGTGAGCAGGGTAGATATCAGGTTACTCAAATCCTATTAAACTGAGATCACTATATAGTAAGAGGCAAGTAGGCTGAAACTGTCCGCCTAAATTGAGGAAGCTTATTGAAATCAGCAGGTGATGCAAACTGTGGAACCTATGAACAGTAATCCAGTCCTGGACGCATCACAGCCACAGCCACAGGCGAGGAGAGTGTACAACCACCAAGAATCATTTCTTCCCGATCCAGCTCTAAAGATGTCATACACAATATATCTTCAGGAAACCAACAGAGAATATCTCTTCCCCCATCCTATTTTTTCTTGGATTTACAAATTCAGGACGACGAAATATGGGATGTGGGCAGCAATAAGTGTTACCTTTTTAGAGCTGGAGCTGAATTTGGAGGATAAGGATAAAGGAGGTTGTTAATGACTGCTAACCACAAATTTTCCCTGGATACATTTTCCAGATAGAGCTACAATTCCAAGTATGCGGCCGCTGTACACTGCAAAACCCTGTGGAGGCGTACGAAGTATGCATCATCTGTAGGGTAATTCTACTTGTACCATGCATTCATTGGATACTTTATTCCCTAGCACAGGAGTTGGGGAGCAGAGAAAGGAGGAAGTTACACAGCATCCATGGACAGTGGGAAGGAAATGTCATCTTGACAGAAAAGAAAGCAGGGGAGGGAGATAGGGGACTCCAACTGGGAAGGCTGGGAATCCCCTTGCCTCTTTCACAAGCCGGACTCAGGCTACCCTTGGACCCAGTGAGCCAAAGAACTGCAGCAGTCAGGAGAGTGGTTTAGACAGTCTCATTTTGCCAGCTCACTAAGACTGATAACGTAGGGGAACTAATGTCAAGTCTCCTACTCTGCTCACCTGGTGGAGTGTATCACCCTGCCCTTAAAAAAAAACAACAACAACAACTCATTTTTTGCTGTTACTCATGCTGACTAAATCTGTCACCAGCCCGCTCTTAATATTTTGACTCACCATGCTCTCTTTTCATCAGAAGGACAGAACTACCCTTGTCTTTTTTTTTTTTTTTTTTTTGCGGTACGCGGGCCTCTCACTGTTGTGGCCTCTCCCGTTGCGGAGCACAGGCTCCGGATGCGCAGGCTCAGCGGCCACGGCTCACGGGCCCAGCCGCTCCGCGGCATGTGGGATCCTCCCGGACCGGGGCACGAACCCGCGTCCCCTGCATCGGCAGGCGGACTCTCAACCACTGCGCCACCAGGGAAGCCCTACCCTTGTCTTTTGCTTGTTTACTTTCGTTCCTATTTTACGTCTGCACAGTAGAGAGATTAAAATCATTTGTCTCTTTATTCATCACCGTAATATTACAGGTAATAGGGTAGTTTTGAAAAAAAAATAAAAAATCAGAAGAGCCTGTAGAAAAACTAAATATAAACTGAATGTTAAGAGGTTTTTGGTCTATTTTGTCTTCTAAAAAAATATAATTAAACAAACAAGTTTTAGATGACTAGAACCAAGAAATTACCTTGATTCGAAAAGCAGCTCCAGGTATCCTTAAGAGGCCTTCTGTTTCCAAACCTCCCTCTTCAATGCGAGAAATCAGCTGTGTATAAACAGAAGAACGTTCTGAGTTTGGCATTCTTAACAGGTACAATCCCAAATTTAACATCTATTTCATATATAAATAAAGGAAAACGGATTACAGTGACGTGTAAACTGGATTTCACAAAGTTTTGAATGCTATTGCACTACCACTACCCATCCTTTAAGCCAATGCATCCCAACACTTTAATCGTAATTTAGAAAAAGTTGGGTCCTTTGGAAGAAAAGTGTATAATTTCACACAACAGCTGTGCTATCCCAAACAGACACTGACCCACGTTCATTGTTTCAAAGCAACTAAGACCATGCATTTCTTCTGCTTTTTCAGAAACACACGTTCTGCCATCAAATAAATCTTATGAAATTCTAGTATTTGCATATTTACATCCCTTTTTTAGTCTGTTCAAAGAAAGAATTATTTATGACATGAAGGAAAAAAATGCTTGCAAATATTCCTTTTTAGGCTTTAAGCTTTTGGTGGTAAACTTAAATTAAAAAAACAGTTCTTGTATAGGGCTTCTAAATCATAGCCAATGCCTGATGAATACATACAGATCTCTCTATCTCCAGAACCCCATTAAAATAACAAAGGTTGTTTGTTTGTTTGTTTTAAAATAAAGCAGAAACACACAAGAAGAGGCAAATGGAGAAACTACAATGACATAACACTGGACGCCAGGAAGATAATAAAAGAAGTGGTCATCTTCTTGGCAGACTTCCAACTGGAATGTGCATTCCCTGGGCAGTACACAAAGGCTTTTTAGGGGGCACTCTGCTATTTTAAAGAAATCAATTTCTTTGGTCCCAGTTTAAATATAGCATTTCCTAGCATCATATAGGTTTTCCTTCCTACCACCCATTCCCCTCCTTTCACAACTGCCTTCTTCAGAAAGACAAACCTACTCTTCACTCAGCCCCAAACTTACTATAATACTCTCTGCATATTCTAAGGCATAAAATCTTCCAGAGTGCCAAAATAATGTAAAATTTTAATTTTTTTTTTTTTTCAGGGAAACCTCCTTTAATGATTTACCAAGGCTCTTAGAGCATGTAGGCACTGGAAGACAGGGCAATTTTTCTTTAATGACCCCACCTCTTCTATCCCTGGATTATGGCCAAAGAATGCACTGATCTTGAGGGAGTCAGGTAAGAATAAAGCAAAGAGTAGTCTCAAAATTCTCCCAAAGATTTATTATTAACTGAAAAAAGAAGCATCTTTGACCAAAGCAGTACACGATTTTAAAATATTCAATTGGAATGACTTCTAAGACATTTTTCAAGTTACACTGGATAAAAACCCACAGCAAAAATCTTTACATGAATTATTTTAGATTAGATGAGCATTATTTAATAAAGTAGTTAAAACCAAATTTATCGAAAAATACCAAGCAACATTTATTCAATGTACATGTAATTTTTGTTTTAATTCATCTTATAAAATGTTTAAAATGTTCTATTAACAAAAAATAAAATTGTATGCTAGCTAGTAGCCGGACCAAATTAGTTTTTAGCAGTATATAAATTTTGCTTTTATTAAATACACAGGAAAATTTGATGATTTCTAAATAACTGAATGAGAGTACTTTCTGCATTCTTATATTTGAATTCTTTTTATTATTCTCTAATGCTGAATACCAGCATTCAATAGATCTAGATATATATATACATTGAAGGAATGCCAGGTGTTTTCTCCTATTTCTCACTTTGAAAATAACATATTTTTTGCTACCACATTATATTGTCATTGTTAAAATATAAATAATGCTTTACAGCTTTCCTTTTATTTTCAAGACTTAAAAATGGAGAATAACTATAATGATCTATATATTTTAATCATGCTGCTGTTAGTAATTTATCTTATAAGATACAGTGTAGAATTTATCAGTAATGTTCACAGGCTTTCCCCAAACAGAAAATACACACGTATATGAATTTATGAACTAATGAATTGAATATGAAGTCAGACTTTTTTGATACAAAGTATCTTTGGTTTGGCTGATTAGTTTGATGGTGAAAATAGGATTTGCTAATTTGGCAGAATTTTGCCATAGATAAAAATTAACAATATTTCTATTTCCCCAACCCTTTCTGAGAATATAGTTTAAACAACGTGCCTCTAAGTAGGGAAAAAAAGAAACAGATACAATTTACAGATATTAGATAAGCTTTGTTAAAGCCCTTTTGAAGTATATTTCTCAATAACGGAGAAAATGTAATCCTCTAAAGAATGGTAATAAGAATTTTTGCCAATCAGTGGTTTCCAATTCTTTCCTTTCTACAAAATTAACAGAATACCTAAATAAGTTGTCAGCTGATAAATCAAAAAATATTTTTCATGATAAATCACTGATTTTTTTGCTTATAATTCAAAGGGAATGCAAACAGATGAGTGTTATCTAATAGACAACTCTGTATGTTCCCTTTTATTTTTTATATGAACCAAAAACCTTTAAGGCTCTTATCTAATGACTTTAAACTGGTGGGCAGTCTGAGTCTCCAGAACGTTGAAGCGACCAAAAATGTAAAATAACTAACTAACTAACTAAATACGAAAACAATTTCAAGAGAAAGTGATAAGGGGCTGGATGCAATCCTGGGCCTGATCAGGAGGCAACATTGACTTCTGTTAAGACCAAAGCTTACTCTTTGCTGATGTGACAGTGAATCTGATGTGTCAACTTGGCTGGGCTACAGTGCCCAGTTGTCAAATACCAGTCAAACACCAGTCTAGATGTTGCTGTGAAGGTATTTTTAGATGTGATTAACATTTAATCAGTAGACTTTGAGTAAAGCAAACTACTTTCCATAACGTGGGTGGGCCTCACCCAGTCAGCTGAAGGCTGTAAGAACACAGACTGAGGTTCCCCAAAGTAGAAGCAATTCTGCCTCAAGACTGTAACACAGAAACCCTACAGGAGTTTCCAGCCTGCAGGTTCTGGACTCGACACTGAAACATTAACCCTTGCCCGTGTTTCCAGCCTGCTGGCCTGCTTTACATAATTCAGACTTGCCAGGTCCCACAACTACAGAACTCAATTCTTTAAGATGAATCTCTCTAGATAGATAGATAGATGACAGACAGACAGACAGACAGAGATAAAATCTCCTATTGGTTCTGGTTCTCTGGAGGACCCAAATACACTTGGAAAGGATCCCACTGAGATCCCTGCTTTGTCCATGTGTATAAGTAACTCGCACCTTTTACTGCCATTAAAAGAATTTGAATATATGGCCTACGTTTGTTAGCATCTCTCTGTTTTCACAGACACCGCTGACAACTATCCACACAGACACAGGTTCTGCAGACAATGGCTGGCAGAAGCCGGTGAGTAGAACAAGCTGTGTAGAACAAAGTCCATCAGGAGAAACACTGAGACACGGGTTTGGATGTAATGGTGAATATGAGGACTGAAGAAGTCAGAGCTTAGTAGGTAAGACAGTAAATGACTGTCTTGGAATAATGGAAGAATTAGTGCCAGGTAGATTGAGCTTGAGTATTGAATGAGTTTGTTGAGCCAAACAACTGTGAAAGTTCCCACTGCCATTCTTGCTACCCCAGAACTTTCAGGAACTGTGAGATGTCTGGGCTGTTGCAAAAATCCGCATCTCGGGTAGCCCATAACTGATTTGACCTACCTTCCTCATGGGCATTCTCTGTCTTTTATCAAATGTAATCTGTATTTCTAAACAGTGATGGCTCAGAGGTTAGACTGAAGTTTCTATATTGTCATAGATAACTGTCTTATGAATAACTGAGTGTTGACTACACAAGTGAATTCATAGTTTAGCAATCATTTTCTAATTCTACTTTATGGTTTCTTTGTCTACTTTCGAAGTAGGCACTAGTAAATTAAATTGGACATCCTCATTGTAAATAGAAAAGCTTAGAAAATACATACAGGCGTGGAATATTCATGAGGATTCAATTCCCTAGAAATTTACCAGCAGTTCCCACTCCTATGTATTATAGAACTGAAATCTCAATTATACAAAGCCAGCTAATATAAGACAGAAAAATGATGCCAGGTAATCACAGTTACAAGTAATAACACTGAAACCATCACCATGAAATAAAAATTATAAGCCCTTGAAACAAATTTGTTTCCTGAATAGAAAAATCGAAGTATAAAATAAAAGAGCATAACAACTGGAAAACTATATTAAAATAGTATGAATGCAAAAAGAACAAAAACAAAACACTATTAGCTCAAGTATGTTCTCTCTATGCTGACCCATTCAGGCCTACTTACTTTTTGAAATATCAAGGGTATTCGAGTTCCTGGTACTTTCTTCTGATCTTGTTCTAACAGCACTGTCAATGGAACACAAAAAAGGCCAGAATCTGCAACAGAAAAATAAAATTTCTTCACTTTCATCAACCTATAAAATATTAATGAAAAAATGTTAAGGTTTCAGATTCCTGATATTGTTACTCGATCCAACAACTATTTATTGAGCACCTAAGTGAATGACTGAGTGACACTGTCTACCAGTTAGGTGCACACAACCTAATTGGAAAATTCTGGCCCTGCCTTATAAAGCAATCTAGCAAGTAAAGACAACTAAACAAATGATTACAAATCATCACCAAAATAATT
This sequence comes from Lagenorhynchus albirostris, assembly GCF_949774975.1. NCBI lineage: Eukaryota > Metazoa > Chordata > Mammalia > Artiodactyla > Delphinidae > Lagenorhynchus > Lagenorhynchus albirostris. Next base: position 32,339,099 of record NC_083106.1, on the reverse strand, counting down.
AGAAAAGTATAAACTGTTACATATGAGAAATAGAGTGCTGTGGGAGTATGCAAAATATGCAAATAATTTACTAAATGTAATCAAATTAAAAGTTCTGGCTTAAAATAAATATCACTCATCTCTTCCATACTTAACTGACATTCTACATTCTATTGAATACAATACAGCAAAATATAAATATTTGCTTTTTGAGAAATCAGCCAACATTATGGGCTTGTTCTACAAATGTTTTCCTTTAGAAAATAGTTTATACTTGGTCTTTGTGAATTTAAATTTGTAGTTTTATATATTTGGGAATAACTCCAGAAGAAATGACAGGTAATAATTGATAATTTTTCTAAATTAAAATTATATACCTTCAGTCTGATGTGAGCATAGCTTCTCCCCAGAACCTCCTACCCCACGTCCATCACTAAGTGAATAGTTAGCTCAGAAGTGTAACACACATTATCAGGGGAGATATAAATCATTTGTGAACATGGAACGGGGGATTATCCTGTGATGTGAAAATAGACATTGGAAACTGTGACACTCAATAGAGATGACATTCAGCAGAATGCTAGTAACCCAGTAAATAACTTTTAGTTTAGGAACTAAGAAAAATGTGATCTTTAAGAATGTCAAAAGTCTAGTTTATAAGATAAATATCTTAGATAAAATACAAAAATATAAAAAAGATGGAAAGAAAATCTATAATATTAATAGTGATACTTTTAATGAGAATGGCTTAATATTTCTCTCTCTGCTAGGAGGCAATTCTAAGACATAAAATTAAAAGACCTCTTTAAGCCACTTTTAAAGTCTTGAACACTGAGTCACAACTATTTATATTTCTATGTTGTATCTGGAGAAGACTTTGTGAAGAAGCATCTGAAGTCTTCATTATCTATAATGGACTTGTGGAAAACCAGAAGAACTATTTGACTCAGAAATTCACCATCCCAAGCCTTAAGCTAAAATACTCAAAGGAACAGAACACAGAATGAGGTCTTCTGGGGCTCAGCATGGGAGAGAGGACCTGAAGGGAAGGTACACTTCAATCCTACAGAGGAATTGCCTCTAAAACTTAAATCAGGTGAATACTTGTCTTTGCTCTTGTTACCATAGCAACTCAATAATCCCCATTCTTGGTTTCCCTTTAAGAGATACCTTTAAAGTTAAATGAGATGTCAGAGATTCCTAAACAGAAAAGCTGTGTCAATAGAAAATTATCTGGATTTCCAGACAAATAAAATCTTGGAAAAATCAGAAACTGAGGAGGTGTCTGTTCTCTATCATACTATAAAAAATAAAGTCTATTTATATAATGGGTAAAGCAAGCTGCTTACAAAGGAAAAAAAAACTACACATACCTGTGAGAAGCACAATTTAGTGATATTGTGTGCCACAGTCGCATTATTTTCTTAATAGAGGGAAGAATATTTTTTGCAGAAAAGTTAAAAGTAGAATGCAAATGAACAAAGGGACAGACTACTAACTGCCTATGTATTTGCCATGAAATAAATAAGCAAAAGTAATTGATCAGGATTAACTATCTTAAAGTCATTTTTCAAGATCCAGTTTTAGAAATAAGTAAGTATATGTACCAGATGTTTTTAAATACAGTTTTCAAAGGAGAGAGCATTTGAGTTAAGAATCCTTGATTCAGAATTTCCTTCTAATTTCCTTCTATGGTAATTAAATATTTGATTGTGTCTTTATTTTCTATAATCAAGGAGACAGTGCATTTTTATCAAGTTACAAAAATTTTGAAGGGAATGTTTTAGAATCTGAACTTTACATGTATTCATGTGTTGGTTTATTTTGTAGGCGTTTCCCACTCCCCAGAAGAATACTTCTAAAAAGCCAAGCTCATTCTTACTACTTCAGGAGTAAATCCAACTGTTTTTCATTTCAAAATTACCTTTTGTTTTGATTTTCACAGCTTTTTGTTGTTTCAGTTCAACACCCAATACATCATAGAGGGCGGTCAGCTCAATTAAGGCTAAATGGCAAACTTTCTTCATGTCCTGGGGCGCCAGGTCACCAATCTTGGTGGTGCCTGTTTTGTCTTTTGGCAATCTGAAACTCTAAAATAAATGCCATTAATATAGGAAGGATTTACAGTATCTAACTCGTTTTTTAATGGAACACAACAAAATTGTAACTATAGAAAGAAGTTATTCTCAGAGTGGTGACGATGAAATTGGCAGAATTTCTCCGGTCAGAATGAAGAACAATCCTGTTGTGATGATGATCCCAAACCTGCAGGGAGTCAATATGTGAAGTCTGACAGACAACGAACCAGACCATGTGCTAGGAGTGTGAATACCAGTGGCCAAGAGAACAAGAGACAATAAAAACCAAAGGAGAAAAAAAAAACTCGAGTTAACTGACCTTCAAGAGACAAGAAAGATTAGAAGTGAAGACAAACCATGAGGAGGAAGATGGAGAGGAGGTGGGAGATGAGAGAGTAGGAGCAACCACTGGTGTGTGCCAGGTACCCCTTATATACATTATCATTCATTGTTATATATGTAATACATGGCATTATATATACAATATTATATATGCAGATATATGATATATATAGTAATACTGTCATAAAAATCCAAATAAGGCAGGTACTGAAGAAGGGCTGTATAGCACTGGGGAGAGGGGGAGAGCAGAGGGGAGACTAAAAGCAAGACTTTAGAGCCAGGATGCCCACCGGTCATCTAGCTACTGCCTAGTTGTGTCTGACTTCTGGCAACTCTTTAACCATCCTTTCTGTAAAATGGGAGGAAGAAAGGGGGAGGGGGTTGGGGGAGGGGAAGGAGAAAGGGAGAAGGGAAGGGGGAAATGGAAGGAGAAGGGGAGGGGGAAAGAGGAAGGGGAGGGAAAGGCGAGAGCGGAAGGGGGAGGGGGAAGGCCACCTAGTTCAGAGGGCTGTTGTGAGGTTTAAAGGCCTGGCACTTCCCAAACACTTTTATGTGGTTGCTGCTACTATTACTTTCACCACTGAATAAATAAGCTGAGACTTAGATATACCACTATCACAGGCAAGGAAGTGGTGTTCTCGTAGTTTTGTGCCTTTCTCAAATATTATCTACTACCTATTCAGCCTCTTTTAATATTAAATATATTAAAATAAGAAAAAAAAAGTAAGAACATGAATTTCTCTAACGTATTTACTACAAATGACAGCCCCATTGTATTTACCAATTACTAAAACAACGATCATTCTCTAATAGTTTGATAAAAATCTTATTATGAAGGTTGTATCTCTTGGGTTTGCCCTTGATTTCCTAATTTAATGGCCAAGGATATTCAACTGATTCCCTTTTATTCCCTTTACTTTGCTCATTTTTGTGCCATATCATTAACACTTCATAGTCTAAAACCTACTGCAAAAGACGTGTCCTAAATTAGCAGTTCTCAAGGTGTGCTCCAAGGAGCCAGAGAGGTGCCCAACACTTTTTTCAAGGAGTCTAAGAGGTCAACACTATTTTAATAATTAATACTAAGACATTATTTGCCTTTTTCACTCTCATTCTCTCATGATGCACAGTGGAGTTTTCCAGAGTTTTCACAAGACATGTTATTGCCAACAGACTGAACGCAGAAGTAGATATGAGAATCCAACTAACGTCAACTCAAGCCAGACATTAGAGATTTGCTAAAATGAAAAACCATTGCACACTTCTTAATAATTTGTTTTAGAAAATATGCCTATTTTGCATAAAAATGTTATTTATGTTCACCATAACACTAATATATTTTAAATGGGTTAATAGTTTAAAATTTTTTCAATTTTAATTTCTAACATGGTAAATATCCATGGGTATAACTGACATAAAGAAAAGCTCTCCCCCCTCACATACACAGTATTTTAAATTATTTATCAAGAGAAACTTTTCCTTAGCCTACTTATTCATGTTTCATAGCTCAGGAACACAGGTCAGTGACCAACTTCCATGGAACTCAATCCAAAGAAATTCTTTACATTCCAAAATCACTTTGTACCAGCCTTCTTCGTCTCCTCAAAATCTTCCATGGGATCACAGCTTCCGTAGAAATCTGTGTACGCCTTCTTTCTTGGGTCAGCCAGAGTAAACACAGAGAGCTGCAGTCCCCAGGGAGACAGCAAATGCTCCAACAGTATGAAATCACAGATTCTTGGCCAGAAGGCCATGCGTCTGAGGTTTCATCAGAGCACTGGAAGCTGTGGTAGTTATTCTCCTCAACACCAACATCCTTCCTGACTGATAAGACAAAAGCTTTTTGAGGTCCTCAATAATTTTTAAGAGCCTAAAGGGGTTATAGGGCCAAAATGTTTGAGAGTCACTGTCCTAGAGCATTTCCTAAAACCTACAACTTTTGGCAGTTGAGCAGCTAATTCCTTTCAAGCAAACTCAGCTCCAAGAGAGAATCTTCTAAAGTTCTCCACAGAACCTCCTACAGAACCTTCTTTGGAATCTGCTATAGTCTCAAGAGAGTCCACTATAGGAGAAAAGAAATCTTTCTTAACTTTTTGTAATACATTTTCCCTATGAGAATATTAAAAGAACAGCAGTAGATATCATTAATATGCAGCCAAAGTGAATTTCCAGCAAAATTTCCAGCATTAATGGTACAGTGCCTAGGGGTTGAGAACGAGAACGTGCAGCCAGATATCACAGTTTGGACTTTTAACTATTACTGCAAGGTAAGACAAAAATAATACTCATCTTTCATAAATGGTTTGTCATTCTGTTCTGCAAAAGTTCCAACAGGATAAAAATTATTACAGCATAGTCTAGGTTGGGAAACTGAGGTTCTTTAAGAGACTAAAAATGCCCACATAGCCAGTGATATATGGAAGGAAATTCAGACCTTCTAAATCCTAAATTCAGTGGCCATTCTGCTCTGCTCCATTTTCCCTGCCCCCCACAGCAGGCAGGGAGGAATCTAGGTTGATCAGTGTTGATGTAGGACTGTGAACCCCGCAAGGACAGGAACCATGTCTTAATCACCTCTGTATCCCTGCTATACCACAGCCCTGACACGCTGCGGGTGTTCTGTCCCAGTGTATTCAATGAATGAAGACACACACCAGACAGGGAGAAAAGCACAGAATCAAGCTCAGTGAGGTACAGGGTTACTGGCTCGGTGCTCCCCCAATTTTTTGGGATTTGTACTGGGCTTCACTTTTAAAATCACACAAAACTCTTCCCATTTTTTTCTCGCCTGGCCCCAGAGTTCTGCTAATTGTTTTGTTTTCTTAAGGGCTGAACCAATTCCATTTACCAACCATTTATTAATTTAAAAAAAGCCCTAAATGTTTCATTAAAATCAGTTGGTTTTGTTGTAATAAACCAAATACACGTAATATAATTATTTAAAGCATTACCCAAAGTAAATGTGTAAAGAAACCTGAAATATTATTAGTTCAAACATTGGATTTACCTAGCAATATGTCATGAGCTTTATTTATTTATTGATTTAACATTGTGCTTAATGAAAGGAGTTAGTTCTTTATCCCAATGTTTAATTCATAGCAGCAGCTTTAAATATTTATGAAGTTTCACGTCGTTTTTGTTTAGTTAATAGACTGGATGGTTCAGTTCGTTGGCTAAGAGAAGGCAATGCGATTTCAGCAAAAGAAAAGCTCTTCACCTTTTGAAAAGTGTGCTTTAAAAAAGGAATGAAATAAAATTTTTCAAAACATATAAGGTCCTTGGCTCCCATGCATTACCATAAATTAATCAGGCAGCTCACCCAGGTTGCACCCCTCTTCTGTAGGCCTTGAGGTATGAGGGGCCCGTTAGACACTTTGTCAGTAATGACGGACTAGACGTTTTCCACTCATCAAGTCACTCTAGCTTCAATTCAGAAAGCAAGAGAATCTACGCTTACTCGGTCAATTTCCACAGCTGACTTCTTATCATCTGCTAGGAAATTCATTTCTTATCTAAGATTCTTCCATGTGTAAAAATGGGATTTTATTACAGTGTTTCAGTCATTGTCATCCTAGGGAATGAATACTTTTCTAGATAAATGAAGTTTTAGAAAACTTCAAACTCACAGTTTTTTAAATTTATTTTTTTAAATGGAGAGCAATAATCATAATTTAAACTTCTCATGACAATTCTGGATCACGATCCTACACACCTACTTTTGCATTGTGTACAAATGTGTGTCTGCCTTAGGTTTTCAGTCTCCTCACCCTGTTCCGAACTAACATTTCTTTCACTGTCCTTCTGCTTCCTCCAGAGATGTTCCATTTTCTAACAAACCCCCAACTTGAGCCCCCATGCAAGTTTTTAGCCTTCAGTATGCACTGAGCTTTGTTACCAGACAACCAAAGTTGCCATAAAACATGAATTTACTTGAATTAAACATAATTCAGTAAGAATCCAAAAGACACTAAAGACTTAAGAAAATATAGGCATGCATCTAGAATATAGGCTTCACCATAGTTATCATTTCAAAGCTATGATCTTAAAAATTGCTAAATAAAGCCTTACTGATTTTAGTCTCCCAAGATAGGATAAAGGAGTACTACTAAATTTCTATTGTATATGAAGGACTCAACAAACCAGAATCTTATTTGTATAACATCCCAAGCTATCCTGAAGAAGTTGTCAGTAGCACCAATACAAGGACACAAACTCACATCTAAATTAAATGCACATATACCTTGCGGGCACATGTCATCATGATCTTCCAGAAAAACTCCAGCTTCAAAGGCTTAGTCACTGAAGCCAAGCCTTAGCATGCCATGTAATCTCTCTAACCTGTTTTTTTGTATGAAAAAGGATCATAATATCCACCTCATAGAGATCATTCGATAAATGAACAAAATAATTACAGAGCATACTTTCTAAGATATCATGGGTACACAAAAAACAATAAGTAACAGCTAAATTTTCATCTTAACACACATTAAAGGTTATAAAGCCTGATCTCCAAATTTAAGAGGAGAAATTTGAATCTGCTGTGAGAGATCATAAAGAATTAACAAAGATTGCCCAATGCCATAAGAAAAAGGAAGTGAATGTAAAATGAGGTCAACAGAGAACAATGTATTACATAAAGCCTACTGCTTATTTACAGAAGCAGGAGAGCATGGAGTAGAAATGGAATTTGAGGTTTTATCTGCTTAGACTCTCACCTCAGAGTGACGAATATAAATATTTACTTCACCAATCATGCTGATGACCTGTAGAAAGCTTACAGTATGCGCATGCCTTCTAGAAGATACACAAATAAATAAATGGTTGTATAGATGAACTGAAGCATATATGCATAAATAAATACATGGAGGGGCTTCCCTGGTGGTGCAGTGGTTAAGAATCCACCTGCCAATGCAGGGACATGGGTTCAAGGCCTGGTCCAGGAAGATCCCACATGCCGCAGAGCAACTAAGCCCGTGCACCACAACTACTGAGCCGGCGTGCCACAACTACTAAAGCCTGCACGCCTAGAGCCTGTGCTCCGCAACAAGAGAAGCCACCACAATGAGAAGCCTACACACCACAACGAAGAGTAGCCCCCGCTTGCCACAACTAGAGAAAGTCCGCGCACGGCAACGAAGACCCAACACAGCCAAAAATAAATAAATAAAAATTAAATTAAAAAAAAATTAAAATAAATAAATACATGGATACATTGACAATAATTATCAAAAGCATGGCACCTTAACAGTTTAAAGAATGATTTTATAAATTTTATCTAATGTAAGTTCACAAACAGGAAAGCACTAACAGTAAAGCTAGATACTGAGCTAGACCCCAAAGGATGGGATAAGGCTTCCTTGATAAACACGGAACTACAGACGGGTAGAAATGGGAAGGTCATTTTAAGCTTGGGGCACAACGTGAATAAAATCTAGAAAGCAGGTGAGCAAAAATTAGTTTGTTAGAGAATAAAATGAGAGAGGAAGTTTTGTCTTTAAGTTTCTGAACAAAATTCCTAGTTTATTCCACTGTTCGAATCAACAACTTAGAAGTCAACAAAGTCTTCATCTTGTTTAATTAGACTCTACCATCCTTCACTTAAACCCCCTTCCATCTGTTAGAGATATATTAGACCATCACTTTTTTTTTTTTTTTTTTTTTTGCGGTACTCGGGCCTCTCGCTGTTGTGGCCTCTCCCGCTGCGGAGCACAGGCTCTGGACGCGCAGGCTCAGCGGCCATGGCTCACAGGCCCAGCTGCTCTGCGGCATGTGGGATCTTCCCGGACCGGGGCACGAACCCGCGTCCCCTGCATCGGCAGGCAGACTCTCAACCACTGCGCCACCAGGGAAGCCCAGAAGACCATCACTTTTAAAAGATACTTTTGCTACGGATGGTCTGGAGCCTGGATCATCTCTTTAGGCCACATGATGCATGCATACTCCTTTACTTTTCCCACTAGGCGTAAAAATAGATTCTTAAAAATATATGATAAAGCCTGGAAACAACCTAGATGTCCACCATCAGGTGGCTGGTTAAATAAATTGCGATACATCCTCACAGCAGGGTACAATGTATAAATAAAAAGGAATAAGAAATATTTCTCTCTACTACAATGGAGTGATCTCCAAGACATACTGCTAAGTCAAATATAAGTAAATAAATAATGAAGTGTGTATAGTGGGCTACCATTTATCTAACAATGGAAGGATAAACCATAAAATTAAAAGAAATTTACCTGTAAGGGAAATTTACCTGTGAAGGGCAGGGAGAGAAGAGGGTGATGGCTCAAGTATAGACGTGAGACTTCTTATACACCTTGTTTTTAATTCTGACTTTTGGACCACTTAAATAATTTACATGTTTATAAAATAAAATTAAGTTTCAAAACAGCAATCACTAAACATTGAATATGAAATGAAACTAATTAACCCAACCAGGTATGCAGTTGGTGGCATAACCATATGGAGAATCACTATCCTAAACGACCTAAAGCAGAGTAATTTGATTATTACAGTCCTTCTGGGATGTATCCCGAGGATACAACCAACTGAGGAAAAGAAAAACAAGCTTAAACTGTTTCTTAGTAATCACATTGTTGATATGCTGTGCATTAACGGAGGATAAAACACATAAATAATTATGTGATATTCTAATTGTATTATCTGCTGTATCCTGAAAACCACTATTCTCAGCATGGAAGAAAGAAGACACAGATGTACTTCTGTCCTCTGAAAAGGCTTTAAGCAATGACCAACTCAGAGAAAGGAACATTCCTAGTGTCTTGAACATAGTCACAAAAAGTATATTTCTACTAAATGGAATCAGAGTTTCTTGCAGAAATAGACAATTCTAAGTCTGAAGCAGAAAATATACCAGAAACATATGAGAAATTTTCTCTAGGATCATGTCATATATGTCTACATCCATGAGTTAAGATACTATTTTTATAAGAAAATTAAAATGAAACAACACTAATTGGTCACTGATGAAAGATGCTAGGGAACAAAAAAAAAAAATTGAAGACTGGTAAATGAAAGTAAGAAGTAACCCATTTGAGAACATTTTTCTTAAGAGAAGTATTCACATTAATAAAGGAAAAAAAGAAATTAGAACATCATTTTGTAACCATCAATAAACGAAAGGATCCAAGCATTGATCAGCAGCAGCTGCTAATTTCACAAAAGACAACCAGATATTTTTAATCTCTTGATACATGATCACATATGAAGTAGTCTTGACCAAAAAGTGAGCCTGAGTCTGATCAATCTAGAGTCAACCAATTTACAAGAAGCAGAAGAACATGGGGACAGAACAAGAAACTTAATAACCAGGTTTCTTCAACAAACAAATTTTGAGGGAGGGAGAAAGGGAGGAATGGAAGAAAGGATAAGGAAAAAGAGGGAGAGTAATGAAATAAGGGAGAGAGGGAAGGAGGCAGAGAAAGAGAGAGACACACAGAGACGGAGGGAGGGAGCGAGGAAGGGATTACGAGTCTTGAAAGGCATTATCAACCAACTGCAATGTATGAACCTTATCTGGATCCTGATTCAAACAAACTAAAAAAAAAAAATCATGAAATTTGTGATTCAATTTGAAATTTAAACACTGATTAGATATTTGAAATTAAGAATTATTAGCAATTTTTAAGGTACAATAATAGTAATATGGATATGTATTTTGGGGTTTTTTTTTCATTTATTTTATTTATTTTTGGCTGCGTTGGGTCTTTCTTTGTTGCTGCGTGGGCTCTCTCTAGTTGCGGCGAGCGGGGGCTACTCTTCATTGCGGGGCACGGGCTTCTCATTGCGGTGGCTTCTCTTGTTGAGGAGCACGGGCTCTAGGCATGCTGGCTTCAATAGTTGTGGCACACGGGCTCAGTAGCTGTGGCTAGCAGGCTCTAGAGCACAGGCTCAGTAGTTGTGGCGCACAGGCTTAGCTGCTCCGCGGCATGTGGGATCTTCCCAGACCAGGGCTTGAACCCGTGTCCCCTGCATTTGCAGGCAGATTCTTAACCACTGCGCCACCAGGGAAGCCCTGGATATGTGTTTTTTAAAAAACTCTCTTTATCTTTTTGAAACACATACTGAAATATTTATAGATGGCAAAATATAATTCAGAGATGTGTTTCAAAATAACACAGAGTAGGGAACTGGTTGGGGGTATGTATAGGACAGGACTAGTCATGGGAAAATGAATGTTGAGGCTAGGTGGTGAGTATTGGGGAGTTCATTATACTATGCTTTTTAACTTTTGTGTGGTGAAATCCTACAAAATAAGTAAATGTATTCTTTTTCTTATTAGTCATCCATTTAATACACATCAGTGTATACATGTCAATCCCAATCTCCCAATTCATCACACCACCACCACCACCACCCCCGCCGCTTTCCTCCCTTGTGTCCATACGTTTGTTCTCTACATCTGTGTCTCAATTTCTGCCCTGCAAACCAGTTCATCTATACCAGTAAATGTATTTTTTAAAAATACAAGACATTCGGTAGCAATGAGAACACTCAGTACACAGAGGTTGGTTTCTAAACACAATCTGCTACTGAAAAAACAAGGACTCCTTGAAGAAACAGATTCCTTCTAATCTGAGAGGAGAAAAGTACAAGGTGAGCCTGGAACATCTTGTACTAGAAAGCAAAGGAGTAAGAGAATGAGGACATGTTAAATGGCATAGGAACCAGCTTGAAGGGCTCCCTTTTGTCAAATCTGGGTAAATTTAAACATCAAAGAAAAACAATAATGAAGTTATAAAACACTGAATAAAAAAAGGAAGTTTTTGAATAGTGATATTCAAAAACAAAAAAAGGGAGGAAAAGCACTATTATGGAAGATTGCCAGCCAATCAATATAGAAGAAATAATAGAATGAGAAAAATCACCGTTTCTCAAACACTAGTCTAATTATTGTTTCAGGCAAGGATTACAAATGCATGGTGAAGCCACTGGGCGGTAGGATATTCCCTCGGTCTCAAGGATCGCAAATTAGTATTAATTGTACATAGGAAAAGGTATCTTTATGATGGGGAGAACCGGTGAACGTCTCCTTAACCAAGTGGTCAAAATTCCATTTCCAGTAAAGGGACCATCTGATGTCATGCCCTCTTCTGATGATGCAATGAGAGGCATAAACATCATCTAGGCAGTACTGTGACCAAAAATGTTTAATGTGAATTCAGTCACCAAGAACAGACAAAATCAGAAATTTGATTTGCACTCTTCAAAATATTAAAGAAAAATCAAGGGATCTGATCTAGATTTAAGAAACCAAAAAAATATGACATTAAATGCAACACATGACCCTCATTTGAATCCCAGGTGGGAGTAAGGGAGAAGCTATTGATATTAAGGACAATATTGTGACAATTGGGAACATTTTAATATGATCATATATTAAAATATAAGTATTGTTTTAATGTTCAATTTCTTAAGCATTATAACTGTGTTTTGTTTTGTATGCTCTTGTTAGGCTAAAAAAAAAAGTGAGTATATGTCTATAGTATAACCTATACATAGATAGATAGATAGATGTAAAAAGAAAGTAAAGGTTGTACAATGTTAAATGGATCTACAGGAAGGCTGGGAGTGTATGCTATACTATTCTTTCAACTTTTCTAAGGACCTAAAATTTTCCAAATAAAAAGCTGATGAAAAATATACTCTGATAATGACATCTGAAGAGTGTATTACGTACAGGTAACAGGGCATCGTCCCCTTTGCTCCTCTGGATTTTCTCTCTGGAGCTCTCTTTCTGATTGACAGCTTGCTCTGCAAATGATACCTCCAGGTTGATGTCTGTTTCAGAGGCAGGTGCCTCTTCAGGCACCAATGGAGTCAGCTCCTTTCCGCCAACAACTAGGCTAGATGCCTGATCTGGGAAAAAGACAAAAGATTCAAGTGCTTTGGCTACTTCTGTTTTTAACTTCTAATACATCAACCATATAAACCTTTGGGAAAAGTACTATTTACTATAAGCAATAATTAACGGTTATTTTAATAGTAAAAAGTATACTCAAGGAATTCTACCAATGGTGAATGGGGGTGTAGGGAGAGAAGGTGGTAACTAGAAAGCCAGAGTTGAATTGTGGAATCTTTCTCTAAGGTCACAATTCTTAGACTGAGTCCAGTTCCAAAACATTGATGGGTGATCTCAAGCTCTGAATGAAAAACCTCACAAAAATTTAGTAGACTTAATCATTGCTTTATTTTATACTGGGAGAGTAAAAGCAAAAAAAGGAGAGAAGGAGGTTAGCGTTACTCTCTCTTAAAACTATGATATACCATTTAATTTCCTTACAGTGGAACAGATTCCTGAAAAAGATTTCTCCCATGCCCTGCATGTCCTTTCTGGAATGTTACCTATCTATCATAGTAAAAATTCCAAAACAAAAGTTAGCACCAACAATGTGCACTGTGGGAGTCAGGTCTGGAGGTACCTGGTACCAGAAGCAACAGGTTTTGCACCAGATTATTACAAAGATTATAACAGCTCTCTTACAACTATAAATCTAATGAAATAAGTTCCATGTATTTACATCAACAGTTTATAATAAATTTAACATTATTTTCTTGGTTTGTTTGTTGTTAATCCTCCAGGAAAAAAATTAACACCTGAAAACTTATTTGCTGAAAACGTCAGCTTTAAGCTTGGAAGAAAATACTTCTAAATTTGGCTATTTGATAAGTTTTTGGTTTTTAACACAACTCACACTAGATAAAAACCTGGAATCAATGACAGGATTACTGTTATTTTCTCATTGCAGACCTTTAATTCATGGTGGGCAGCTCTGGACTACATCAGTAAGCTTACATAGTACATTCAAATGCTTATATACTAACACAGCAAGGTGATGGAGGGTAAAGTTAATTTTAAAATTTAATAAATATGTCATATATACGTATATTATTAGAAGTCTGATGCCTTCAGAAAATGTATTTGTATTATCTTCTATATATTTTCTATACTTATAGTCATTTAAATCAAAAACACACAGAAAAACTGTTTTACTCAAAAGAAAATATGGATAAATCTAAATCTAGCCTTTTTCACTCTCATTCAGTAAGCAGTGCGGGCTTCGTGGTTGTAGGACTTAGGTAGTGCTCAGCGGGGCCCCAAGCTGGGTTTAACGTTCTACTGTTGCTGTCTTGCAATTTGAACAAGAAGCCCTACATTTTCAGTTTTCACTGGGCCTTGCAAATTACATAGCTGGCCCTGGTGACATCTCACAGTTAAGAAAGTAAGTAAAATGGACCTATGTGAATTCCAAAAATAAGAGAAAATTTAAACCTCTTTGATTGTATTTATCTGCTGCCATCTATGCCACATTATGCTTTTCCAACAGCCTGTGACAATTTTTTTTTTAATTAGGATAACTAGACCTCTCTCCGATTAATTTTTAAAGTATTAACTTAAATGTCAAAGCACAATGTGAGTTTTACATTCCCACTGGTTTACACTGCTTTATGTTTTACTGTGAATATGTATGTTGGTTTCCTAGGAAACCATTCTAAGAGGAAAAAACTGATTAGCCATTTTCTTAAATTAGAAGCTACCTTTCTAAAAGCTGAGTGTTTATGGTCAAGAATGTTAAAACGACTCCCTTTTCTCCTTAACAGCACCATGTCAGAGCTACAATAAACACCACCTCCCCACACACACACAAACAAATGTTGTGCTGAATTCAAAACTGAGGAGAAGAATTATAATTAAGTTAGAATACATTTTATACATATGAAGTTCCTCCAAAAATTGGCAAAAATAAAAAACACAATATAGAAAAGGCTTAAGGATCAAATGGTAACTCCAGTTAAGGCAGATAGCAGGAAAAACAGTTTCAGGGGTGATAAAGGAGCACTGCTAAAAGAAATAGTTAACTGATTAATAAAAGTATCTATGAATCAATTATCTACTCTCAAAGAGAAACGTTAACAGAGAATGCTGAGATAAACCTTTTGGCTCTTAAAGCCCAAAAGTGTAAATAATATAATTTATTTAATCTATTCTCCTTTGGTTTTTAAGTGGATAATAGCACTGAGTTACAAATATTTTACAAAACTCAAAGTTTTTCAATTGTCCAAAATAATCCATATCTTTATTTTAAAAAATAATTTCCCCTCCTCCTTGGAACTCGGAAAAGAAAACATAACACAAAAGTTTTAAAAGTTATTTCGGCATTATTAGTATTTCTAAATGTATGTATTAAACATTGGACTTTCATATACACAGAGTTGTATAATTTGATGAAAAGTTAAGATTGATACTTAGCAGTAGATTAATTAATTTGAAATGCAACAATGCTTGCAACATTAAAATTTTATTTTTCATTTAGAGTAACTTTGATTGAACATGCATAAAAGCCTAAGTGTAGGGAAAACATTTAAAATAGACTACGTAGCTCACACAGATTTGAAATGGAAAGAGCTCCACTTTTGAACTCCAGACAATATTTTCCATGCATTTCATTCAGAACCTTTCAATGTTTGCATAACACTGGTTAATTCACTGGCTAGCAAAAGAGCATGGCATTGCCCAGAACAGGTGCAGTAGTAAATACTCAGTGACTTGGATGGCATTATACACATTCTCTTATTATTCTGACTGGAGGCTCTATGCCCACTTCATAGCATTCCAGCAAAAGCAGATGTAAATCAGGCAGCAAGTTTGTCACATTCCACTCGGCTGCTGCAAGCTAGGCTGGAAGGGACTGCTATAATGAACTTGTCTTCCAGAACTTCTGTTTATATAGCCTACATCACCATCTCTGGCAAAGGAGGAAAACACCAAGAAAGGACAATGTTTTCCTCAGTATTCATTTAGCAATTGCCAGTCGCTCTTCCCCAAAGCCCAAAGCATATTGATATTGGCACAAAAGGTTCATCTGTCTCTCTTAACGACCCAGCTCTCTAGCCCGCCTGCACTGGCTATTCCAGCCTGCTTGCCACTTCAGTGCCTACTGGCATACAGACTCAGGGAAACACCCAGTAATTTCATTCTGATATAAAACATGTAACTAAAGAAATCTCCACAGAACAGTAAAAATCAAGTGCTTTTATAGACATAAATATATAGATACGTATGTGTCTATACACACGCATGCACACACTTATATATGCACATACGTGTGTGTGTCTATATTTTAAGGCGGGGTGCAGGAGAGAAGTTCTGAGAAAAGTATGAAAGGAAGGATAAAGATACTAGATGCTCCAAGACTCCAAAATGTCCTGTACACAGTAATTTTGGACTAACCTTTGATTTTTATAGGAAGGTTGGGAACACTTCCCAGGCCTCCACAGTCTACCTGATACTCTTCCTCCACTACTTCCAATCCAAACACAACACAAGTAATGCCATGAACACTCCAGGTGCCAGGTCTTAAGGACATAAACAAAAGAAAAGTCCCAAGCGGGACTCAGGCAGCCACCAACCACCTCTGCTATAGTTTTTAAGTAACAGCACACTGAGGATTAAATCTGTGACCTTAATTTAGAAATTTTTCCTTTTTGTAAATCCATGAAATAGTTTTAAATTCTTTCTTGGTAAGTACTAATAAAGTCTTACTATTTATTTTCATCCATGCCTTGAATTTCTAATCCATTTCTGAAATAACAGATACAGAAAAAGGAATGAAAAGGAGAGTTGTAATCAATGACCCCCCTCAAAAAAATCTTAACTTAAAAAAAAAAAGTTTTTCTAAACTT
This sequence comes from Lagenorhynchus albirostris, assembly GCF_949774975.1. Lineage (NCBI taxonomy): Eukaryota > Metazoa > Chordata > Mammalia > Artiodactyla > Delphinidae > Lagenorhynchus > Lagenorhynchus albirostris. Next base: position 32,322,996 of record NC_083106.1, on the reverse strand, counting down.
TCTGAAAAGCAATCCATTTATGAGCTAAGAACTTCAGATCTGAAAATGAGGTTCCAAATTCACTGGCTCCCCTTACTAGCTGTGTGGCCTTGGGAAAGTAACTTTACATCTGCAAACCTCACTTCTCTCATCTGTAGAATGGGTTAAGAACAATATTTACTATATAGAGCTCCTGAGTTTATTAAATTAGGTAAATATCTCTGCATAGTACCTGGCACATGGTAAGCATTTGGGAAAACTATGTACAGAGATGTTAGAACAGATAGACATAGACAAGTATTTAAAAAAAATCAAAGGCCAACTATATGCTCAGTCTTATGTAATCATCTATTTGGGTACTTTATATGAGTATCTGAATAGAATTTGCTTACCAGAATTGAAGATGAATGTTTTAAAAGGTGTTATCTGTTTGTTATACTAATAAATGAGAAAATACAAGAGAACGGGTCCAACTTACCATCTTTTCCTTGGTATTTGTTTTCGTCTGTTCTGACTGATTGTGATTCTGCACCATCTGGAGGCTAAAGATAGAACATGGGCCATTTAGTCATCTCCACCTCACAACCAGAGAAACGGTACTGTGAAATAACTCTATTACTAACCTTCAGAGTACAAGAAATGCACTCAGAATTATATCAATCACAGAAAAAAAGGACTACAGGTATAATCAACAAGCAATCATCCAATAAACATGTGATCACCCACAACTTGTAAGACACACTACTAAGCCCTGTGGGGAATAAGGGCAACATCAAGAGTGTCCCTGCCATCAAGAATGCCGCTATAAATTGAAGGGAAAAGAAAATATATCAAAAAGTTAACAATTTCCATTAACAGATGAGTAGATAAACAAAATGTGAGCCACCCACACAATGAAATATTATTCTGCAATAAAAGGAAACAAAGTACAGGTACATGCTACAACATGGATGAACCTTGAAAACATTACACTAAGTGAAAGGAATCAGTCACAAGGACCACATGTTGTGTGATTTCATTTCTACGAAATCTTCCGAATAGGAAAGTCATAGAGACAGAAAGTAAATTAGTGGTTGCCTACTGGGTAAGGAGAGGAATATGAGGAATGACTGCTAACGGGTATGGGTTTCCTTTTGGAGATGATGAAAAGGTGCTAAAATGGATGGTGAGGATGGTTGTGAATCTGTGACTACACAAAAAACCTCTGGATTGTAAACTTTAAGTGGGCGACTTGGTGAATTCTCTCTCAATAACGCTGTTATAAAATAAAATTATAAGTTGACATGTAGGTATAATAAAATAGAATTCTTCATATTTTTTTAAAAAGCTAGTAATAAATGTGAGATCAACTAAAACTAAATTACCAAGCAGGTAATAAGAGCTTAGATATTCAAAGGAACTCCATTTTCGAGGGGTTGGGGAAGTGACACCTGAAGAATGCAGCCCTCCAAGGGTTTACGGACACAGGAAAACATGGCTGGTTCCTCTCACCAGTAAGTGTGTCCAGGCTGTACTTCCTCCTTTCCAAGTAAGGCTTCAGGAGGAATTCAGGAATCAGGAAGGGGAGTCTAGGTCAATCATACACAGAGGTCTGTTTGAATGAACTGTCTTTAAAATACTCATTCCATTGGATTTTCCTCTCTATACAAAAAAAGATAGCCTTTGTAGTCCCCTCCCCACATACTTCAACTCAGGTGTTAGCAGAGGAGAACTCCCCTCTCCACCTGCAGTCCAAGAAGAGTCTAGAAAAGCACCGGGGCAGGTACGCAGAGGTGCTCTACTTAGAGGCTAGAGGTACCCAGGTCAGTGTAGAGCGACTACCAATCACAGAAGTGGTACAAGAGTCGTGGCACTACTTCAGTCCCCCTCAGGCAGGGCAATACCATCCTCCTCCCTCCGCCCACGAGCCTGCAGAAGGCCAGCACTCCACGGCACAGGGCACACAGTGAGTAATTCTAATCTTACATAGGAACACGTATTTTGGAGCATGTGGTTGGAATTGTTTTCCTAAGCAATTGAAGATAACAGTGCAGATGGTATTCATTTCTGTATTATATTTCCCAGTGTCAGCAAGGGCTTCATGAGGAAGCATTTGAAACGGAAGAGCTGAATATGGACAGTCATCTCTCAGTATCTGTGAGAGACTGGTTCCAGGACACCCCCCACCCCTGCCCTTGCAGATCAACATTGGAGGATGCTCAAGTCCCTTATAAAAAATGGCATAGTATCGTCGGCCCTCCGTATCCACAGGTGCAGAACCCAGGGATATGGAGGGCCCACTGTACTTATTTGAGAATAGAAGAACTGCAAGTAAAGATAGCTGGCCCATGTCCGCTTGAGGGATGGGGGACATATTTCTAATGGGTGGCAGTGTTTCGATTCAAGGCATAAAGTGTAAGCAAGTTAACATTATTTTAATTTACTTGTGCTATTTCTCTCTTATTGACTCCATCAGATGATACAACTCACCAGTTACCTTGAACTCAAACCATGTGGTTTAGACATTACCAAGAATTTGCTGGAAAATGTTGCTTGAAGCATTGAGTAGCAACATCCTCTTAGAGACTGGCAGGAATCCCACAGTATATGGTTTGCTTAGGCTCAGCTCTCTGCGCCCCCCCCCCCTTTTGTTTCCTCTTAACTCCCTCAGGGAGAGCTCTTTAATTGGGAAGGAAATGTCATAATACTATATTTCCTTACTATTCATTTTTCTACAGCTAGAAACCAAGTCCAGTCCTTCAACCCCAGTGGATGTCCCAAATAACGACTGGGTGGTATGCAAGCACGTAACTGCCTCACAGCAGCCAGAGACCTACCTAGAGCAATCCAGTCACCCCAAAACTCCTATAAAATGGACTGGATTTGATCTACAATTGACCATGTGAATAGAGCAGGAACCTGCAGCTATAAAGGATTTCTTGGAAGAATGAAATGTCTACAAAAAGCAAAAAACCTCTATATGACAGAAAGATACCTTAAATATAAGTCCATTTAGTCCCTCATCCTTTAAAGATTTTTGTTACCCTTTATTTACAGTGTAAATACATCTCATGTATTTACTGAGACTAATATCAGAATCATATATGTAAAGCCAAACGCAGCAGGATGCACAGTGGTTAGAAGCACTTATTTAGAGTCTGACAAATCTGGGTTTACTTCTACAGGACCACTGAGCAAGTGACTTAAAGTCTACGAGCCTGTAGAACGGAAATGATGATACCTCACTCACAGGACAGCTCTAAGGATGAAATGGGATATCGTATGGAAAGTAGTCGGCACAGTGGGTGTTCAGTAGTGGCAGCAGCAAATATAACTGCTATTATTATCACTGCAATCATCGTTCAACATCCATTCTGTTTGTTCTCACTCCAATCATCCAACTGGGTCTTCTAGACCAGAGCTATTCCAACTTCATCAGAGAACAGTCCAGAGTATAGATCAACTTTGACCCTAAGAACATCATTAAGTTCAGCTGACCTTTTTTTCCTCTTTGTAGCAAGACTTTCTTGTTGAAGGAGCAGATGATATTAATTTATATTTTGTGCAAGCTCTTGAGGTCCTCCTGGGCAAGCCACTAGCAGCCTACCAACTGGCTGTACTGAGCCGCACTGTTCTACGCCATACAGATCTCCTACTTGTACCATGCCTCCCCTGACAGCCATCAGCCCCAGAGTCTCTACCAGACTCCAACAGCTTCCACTAATAAATTCATCATCTTAGCAAATATCTACTCAAATCTTCTATGTGCTAGGCACCGTGCTAGGTGCTAGATGCAAAGGGGAAGTTATTTCCTGTTCAGGGTTCCTGTTTTATAATTCAGCTACAACTAGCTCCTTCACATTCCACTTCCATTCATCCCCACATGAGTCTAGAAAAAGAGCAAATTTTCCTAAAAGAGTTAACATAGAAGGAAGAATCCTCTACCTCTGACTTTTCTGTAAGTAACAATTAGCAGTCACATTGTCTAGGAGGTTGGGGTCATTCCTAAAGCTCCAAGGACACCTAACACAGGGACTGTCACAGAGAAATGTAACTTGTTTCATTTTCTGTCCCATCATTATAACTTCTAGAAAGACAAGGGTCAAGTCCCTCTTGATCATGGAGAGCACGGAGCTTTAGCGCCTTGCATATACATGCCCATTAAGTTTTTAATGATCTGAATTAAACTGGATGGGTTCAATTGATTCTAAGCAATTATTCCTTCCCTTTATCAAAAAAGAAAACCTACCTCCCTTTCTTTTGACCCTCTCTGTTGAGCAAATATGTCTCTGACGTCAGGAACCTGGTACTGTTTGTTTTTTTTCCTCAAGGTCTGGGAGACAGTCTCTACTCGTTTCTGAACAGCTGCCGCCTGCGTCCGGGTCAGTGTTGATAAAAACACCATGCTTTCTTGGTTATCTCCAGCAGCCTCTCCAAAGAGATTGGACAAACCGGCCTCCTTAAGCCACTCTTCTTCCAGTTCTCCCTCTAAGACAATAGAGAAGAATGGTATTTAAATCACAAAATATGAGAACGTTTACATTTTTTTAAGCTGTTTAAAAACCCTTACTGAAACTCTTATATCACAACCAAACCGCAGTGCTAAGAATCATCATCTGAAACTTGGACAACTGCCATAAACTCCAGGCATAAAGATATCAAATTTTAGATCCATTTCATATACACTCAATTAAAAGTTTTAAATGACTTCACATGTGATTAACCTCTGTAACTTCCCTGCAGATTAACCAGGGGAAGATAATACTGTTCCCTTTCCAGAGATGAGCAAGCCATGAAAAGATAACTTACTTCCATCAAGTTACAGAAGGAAGTTGATGCTGGGGATGGCCATTAAAGCCCTGTTTCTTGGCTTAAATTCAGCACTACCCGAGTCCAACCCTAACTGATGGAAAGGCTTGTTTTCTCTGCTCTCTGTAGCTGACAGGGAGTGTGGCAAAGAAGTAAAGAGCATCTGGACATCAGGAACTAATCAATTTCAAATTAATTTTTTTAACCCCCCAGGTCAGCCCATCAAAGTCATGTTTTTTACAAATTTTTTTTTAAGCACACTATTTTCAGCAAAAAGACCAAAATAGCTTATTATAGGAAACCAATTAAACAACTGAATCCATTCAAAACACTGAAAGGAAGTAAACAGTAAAGCAAATGTTGTATACGAGCTATTGACGATTCGGGTCTTCCCTGGCAGTCCAGTGGTTAAGACTCTGTGCTCCCACTGCAGGGGCACGGGTTCGATCCCTGATCAGGGAACTAAGATCCCATATGCCAGGCGGCGCGGCCAAGAAAAAAAGGAAAATCTGTCGATGATTAACAGAAAAACTGAATGATAACTAGAATAGATTCACTCCAAGCTCCATGTTTATAGAGGAAATTGAAAGATCAAGGACTTGAGACACAAAAGACCTGTGTCCTTACCCCATTTCTGCACCTTGATGGCCATGTCACTTTGGCCGGGTCACTTAGCCTCAAGCTGACTCTGTTTTCTCATCTGTAAACTAAACCACAGCTGCCCTGGGTGCCTCATAACCACATGTGAGAATGTCACGTGGGAAGAACTTTGCAGAGCTCTATTATAGTCCATATCACATGATGGAGCCCTGACTGGTGTGCCCATCTATCCCTCTCTACTATCTAAACTCCATGAGGGCAGAAATAAAGTATTAATAACCTCGGCTTCAAGAAACATAAGGCAGTGCCAGGCATTCTGCATGCCAGACAACAAAAACTGTTTACTGACATAAAAAGTCAGCCGTGATTATTAATGCTGTTAAGGTAGAACTCGGTATACGTGTATCAAACCAAATGGCCAGAAAAAAGCTGATATTGCCATGATAAGGGAAGTAAACAAGATTACAGTATAGAGTCACTTGTTCCATTAAAAAGTAGAGGTAAGGGCTTCCCTGGTGGCGCGGTGGTTGGGAGTCCGCCTGCCGATGCAGGGGACAAGGGTTCGTGCCCCGGTCCGGGAGGATCCCACATGCCGCGGAGCGGCTGGGCCCGTGAGCCATGGCCGCCGAGGCTGCGCATCCGGAGCCTGTGCTCCGCAACGGGAGAGGCCACAACACTGAGAGGCCCGTGTACCACAAAAAAAAAAAAAAAAAAAAAAGTAGAGGTAAAATTCAAACAATTTAAAGTCAAAAAGAAGGCATGGGTGTATAGAAACAGTCCCAATTCTTCTTGAAAATCACAACACTGTATGAATCCATTTTAGTCTTGGAGAATTATGAAACAGCTAAGGACACATGGCTATGTAACAGGCTCGAGTGCTGCTTTCTGCAGAATGTTTTCTCCTTACTCAGCAGGCCACTGGTATGCTGCTGCCATCTTGAAACACTGAGACAGAAGGGTTGGGAGACACTATTACCACAAAAAGCTCAACTGGATTGGTAAAGTGAGAAAGAATGAGAGTAAAATGAAAGAGAACCCAAATAAAAGAATGAGTTGGTTATAATTTTCTTTTACAAATCAGTGTTAAATTAAGGAAAATCTCTAACTTTTCTTTTTCAAGTATTATCGGTTGCTTTTTTTCAACAAATGGTATAGCAAAGGAGAAAAGCCTATTTATGTATTGATAGATTTCAGTATTAAACAACTTGATGCTAAGTCATTTAGCATTATTAAGAAGTCTTCTGTTGAGAGCCTCCCTGGTGGCGTAGTGGTTAAGAATCTGCCTGCCAATGCAGGGGACCGGGGTTCGAGCCCTGGTCTGGGAAGATCCCACATGCCGCGGAGTAACAAAGACCGTGCGCCACAACTACTGAGCCTGCGCTCTAGAGCCCGCGAGCCACAACTACTGAAGCCCGCGCACCTAGAGCCCGTGCTCCGCAACAAGAGAAGCCACCGCAGTGAGAAGCCCATGCACCGCAACGAAGAATATTCCCCACTCCTGCAACCAGAGAAAGCCCGCACACAGCAACAAAGACCCAACACAGTCAAAAATAAATAAATTGATATATATAAGAAAAAGAAGTCTTCTGTTGAAAAACAGGTCACTACAAGCAGTGGGTCCCAAGGTACTAACTGTGGCTCTTACTTTCTTGGCATTTGTATCAATTTATACACCAAAGACTGACTTACAAACTTATAGGTGGCACAAGGCATAGAAAGAATGCTAATATAATAGATGCCAGAGTTGGGCATCAGAAACCTAGTGTCTAATTTAATAGATTAGCAAAAAAAAAAAAAAAAACCATGAAATTTAAGGGGAAAAAAAAGTGAAGTTTTACATGCTTCTTCCAGAATATCAAATACAGTAGTGGAGACTGTGGGAAATGCAGCTAGAAAGAGACTTGAGTGAAATTATGAACCAAATACAAGAAGTAAACGTGGAGGCTAAGAATGCTAATACCATCTTCCACTGTACAAATCTGTACCCTGAGCTTAGCTGGCTAAACTGTGGCACTGCTGCCAATCTGGAGGATGATACTTTGAAAGATAAGATGACCAGTACTGGGACAGGTCTGCAAATCACCAACAAGGATGGATTTATGTGAATCTTTCCTTCTAGAAAAAGTTGCTTGGCTAGTAACAAGACAACTATCCTCAACCATTTGAAAGGCTATCATGCAAAAAATAAAACAGACTTGTTCTGATCTTCCAGAAGGCAGATCTACAATAAGTGAGTAAAAGGTAGTGTAGAGCAGATTGTAAATCAATAAAATAAAGAACACCGAAACAGCTCAAGCTGACGGAAAAGCAGCATCTATACTCATATCATCAGCATCTATACTCACTAGAGGCCAAATGGCCATGTGGCTAGGATATCAAAGAAGGAATTTAAATAAAGCTTAGATGATTTCAAAATTCTAGTCTTAACTCTAAGAGTCTATGATACAGCAAGCTTAGCCAACAAGATTCTAGCCACATCCAAAACTAAGCGCATTTACTTATGCCGCTTATATTTGTCAGCTGCATCTATAAATCTGCCACAATTAAGTCATTTTCAAGTTGAAAGGCAGCTACCATTTATCTTTTTCTGGTTTTCCTAGCTTTAATATTTTTTTTCCTCCTCTTCCTTTCCATGTATTCATTTCCCATCTATACATATTAAAAAAGAGAGAGAGAAAAAAAGAAAAAAAGAGAAAAAAGTTTTGTTAATTTCATTATTACCATCAGGCTCTTTGACAACCACCACCTCTTGATCTTCTTGTCTGTTCTCGCTGGATTTCTTGATATTTTCTAGTTCGGTCCAATAATCTTCCATAGATAGTTCATCCAAAGAATCCTGGGAACTTGATCGATCAAATGGAGGTCTTTCTATAACTTTGGTGATTTCCTGGTTCATGGTATACTGGCCATATCTGCGACTATAAATTCAAAAGAAAACACGGTTCATCTTAGTACATGAGGAAGTAGTACAATTTCTAAACTATCACAGTACTGAGCTGGAGAATTTGGAAACTCAAGTTCTCCTAAACAAAACCAAAGAAATGTGTATTTTGAAACTGTTTATCTTGAGAGGCTACTGATTATAATACGCTTGTAGAGTGAACAGTTTTATCCTCTATGGAAAAGCATGGCAAAGAACAAACAGCAATGGGATAAATATTCTTCCATTTCCATTTCACTTAAATTATTTTAAGGCTTCTTTAAACCTGAAAATTTGTTCTTAGAAAGCAACAGGTTAAATCTTGATTAGAGGTTAATTAAATTGGGATTGAATTTTACACAGTATTTCATATTTATCATTGATACCTAAAAATCAAACTCAATCACCCCTTACATAGCAAATATCCACAATCAATGAATGAGGCACCATTTGAATTTTCATTTTGTTTTTTGGAACCAAAACATCAATAGAAGGATGGTATATTAAGTTTGCTGTTACACTCTATTTTAGAAAGCAACTTTTAATATTTACACTTATAAATGTACCCATTACTTACATATATTTGAAAACATGGTAAAAAATGTATTTATTGGCAATTCTGAATAAGTAGTTAGGAATTACCTTGTAAACATTTGGTTAAATATAATCTATGAAGAAAAGGATAAGTGAATAAATTTTTTAATGACTTCAACTGTATTTTTTTTCTTTGTAAGTCATATCCTACCACTACTAACATTGAATTAAAGTGCCTAATAATAAAAAAAACCCATATAGAATAGAAATATTAAATTGCTTCATTATTGTTTATATTGAGATAGAGAGGGAAAAGCCTTATTACTTGAAGAAGGAAATTTTTCAGCTATGGTTTTTCCCCTTTATATTCAATAATTTTTCAGAAATACAATTTGAGTGGAGACAATAACTGGTGAATGAGTGTTTTGTTACTCTAATATCAAATTGCTTTTTTATCTCCCAAGAAGACATTAGGAAGTAATACTCTGCTAGACTGGTTTTACTTACTGCACATAGAGAAAATAAAAAGAAATGCAACAAAACAAAATTCTTTAATAGTGTGTGAACATTTTCACATTTAAACTGGCCTTTCCCGTAGTTATTTAAAATAGTAGGATTTAATACAGCATAAGGAAGAAGGTCACTAGACTCTGGTCGAATCTACCCAGCAGTTTAATTCCAACTGACTTAGTAAAAGTCAAAGAACTTAATTACCTATTGCTGCAAATAAATGCAATATAACTGACTACTTAACTGTAATGTGCTAATCGGCCAGTTTTATCCCTTTAAAGATGGCTCTCTCTGCCTTGATTACATACTTTATTAATGCTGGTGGCATGAATGATGGAACAATCCCTATAATCTCACCCCAGCAGCAATCCTGGCCTGGTGATGGGTGGGCGTTAGAATGAGGGCCAACAGCAGGAAGTCTAGACATGTTTGTGTGAACCTCTTTCCTCTAGCCTCCATTGTCCATTGTTTGCCGCCCCCCATCCCTTAATTCAAAGGACACTTCCTCCCTCCCTGCCCCAACTCCTGTTTACATCCTTGTATCCCACCCTGTGGCCATGATACCACCCGGTGTTCTCAGTTTAGGGTTTACACTCCTGATTCTTAAGTTACAGTGTGAACGAGAAAGCTCTCTTTTCTCTTAAAAATGAAAAGTAAATTATATTTTTCATTTCTGTGATCACCAGCTCAACTGATCTCTGGTTCATATTCCTTAATCCTGCTTTATCAGGATAGCTAAAGCTAATTTACAGTGTTTGCCGGATTCATTTTTGGTTTATTTCATGTCAAATATATAGACGCCCTTCCTTGCTGTTGTTTTACCTCTCATTATAATGTAAGATTGTCTACTTTATTGCTATTTTCAACAACCCTTAGCCCCACGGGAGATCATGATGAGAACTGTGGAATGTGTGAAGTATAATGACTAATGCCAAATAATTTGGTTTATCTGCTCACGGGAAAGTGGTGCTGTTGAACGAAAAGTACATTAAGCCTTTCACTCCTGAAGGAATGTGTTTATTCTGGCAAGAATTTTCCAGTAAATTTCCATTAAGATAAGAGCATGTGCAGAAAGATGCAAGGGCACTGAGCAACAGCGTTGTTATGTAAATATACCTTCTATAGCAAGCCCTGCTTTCAAAACACGCATAAAGCGAAAATCTAATCGCTTAGTGCTGATGAATCAACTCAATATTTTGACTTTAATAAGATTCAAAAGCTGAACAGGTTTGTTGTAACAACCTGAAGACACTGAGTCATGAAAAGGAGGATTTTTTTTTTCTTTTTTTGGATCACTGGCAAATGTTGCAAGAAAACAATTTTTTTAAATATTAGGGGATGGAGTGTAGGTAGGAGGCAACCGTCCAGTGACAGTCCCCTCCTTAGTCAGCTGCCGAATAGTTTATATTTTCTCTAAAAATGTGACTGAACATTCCTTATTCACAGTTTACATCAATAAACATGTCATGACACTGCTTTTCTTCTTAGAATAGTCTCACTTTTGTACTCCAGACAGGCCACGGCTAAAAGTCTGGCCCTTCCTAAAACTGTCCTGGTAAGAGGCCAGTTAACTAGTTTCCTCTCTTCTGTTTTTAGGAGTATTGTTTTACGACACCATGTTCATTCTGCAAATTGGGCTCAAAAACATAAAAGCAACATCTGCTAGACATAATGAAGTATGCAGCAGAAATATTCTGTATTTCTGATCTGAGCAACACATGGTGCTCAAATCAGAGAAACACACGCTTTGCCCCACAGGCAACTACTAATTACCTCCGCCTGACTTACCAGCAAATGATGGTTCTCTGTTCGCTTTTCCTCACTCCCCATCCAGAATCCCATGTGCTAAACATCCATGACCACTCTTCCAAAACTCCCCCATTTCTCACCTTTTACAACTATAACTACAGAACTAGACACTGTCCTCTAAGAGAAGATGCTTCCTAGTCCACTGTACAAGTCTTGCTCTAATACATCACAGTATTATCACTCGGGCTTTTTTCCCATGGGCACTATAGCATCACCAGCAAATACTCAACTTTAAAATCTCCCCATGGGCCTTCATGGTGTGTTATCTTGCTGACATGTCCTCGTGCTGTGTTGATAAAAACTGGAGTTTTGTTTCCTTATATTTTCCCCAGGTATATTTTACCCTATTTTTCTGTAATATTTTTTCCACCTGGCCAGTGAATTTCAAATGTACTGATATCATCAGGGTGTTAGTGATACCTGTTATTTTTTTTTTGTCGTAGAGGATCTTAAAGTGATCTGACACAAGCTGTCCTCCACAAGGAGTTAAGAGTTTGCCATGCACCATGCTGTGATCCACTAGAAGAAAATCTCTTGATTCGTCCTAGCACCAATGCAGTCAGTGAAACAACAGGAAAACATATAGGACTAGAATTCATAAGTACCAAATGGTTCCAGCTCAACTTTTTTTTCATGATCCTTGGAAAATCACTTCTCTGATTCTAACATTTTCCTATCTATAAAATGGAAAGAATGCCAACAGCCTTCACTGCTTTGTCTGTTGTGAGTTATCAAATAAGAATTCCTATTAAAGTGTCTCAGAGGTAACCAAGAAGAAGGCACTCAAGTTAGCATCATTGCTAACATTTGTGTAACTGCTAACTACAGATAACTGCCACTCCCATAGTTTAATAAGGTCACCTTTGCCCTCTTCTAAGGTTCAGAGAAATTACTTATCCTCTAGGGACAGTCATTCTTAAACCTTTGGTCTCAGACCTCCTTTACACACTTAAAAATTTTCAAGGGCTTGCTTCCAGAGTGTTTTTGAGATAGATATATCCACTGATATGGACACTATTAGATATTAAAACCAAAAAAAATGTAAACACTAATTAATTTAAGAATAAGAAGAATAAATATCGTAAATAACATTTGGGGCAAGGGGGAAGCCCTATGTTTTCCAAACCAAGACAAAAAAATAGTGAGATAAGTAGCACTGTTTTACATTTTTGAAACTGTCTTTAATGTCTGGCTTAATAGAAAACATCTGGATTCTCACATCTGCCTCTGCATTTACTCTTCTGAGATATTGTAAGTCATGTAGTTTCTGGGAAACTCTACTGTATTCTCAGGAGAGAATGAGAATGAAAAAGGCCAGTAACATCTCGGTGTCATTATGAAAATAGTTCTGATCTCCCAGACCCCTGAAAGGGTCTCAAGAGCCTCAGGTGTTCCACGACCACACTTTGAAAACACTGCTCCAGGATTTCTCAAAACCACCAAATGGATCTGAAAAAGCACTTTTCAATTCTGTGGGCAACACTCCAGAAAGCCTTACTGAAAGAAACAGACATGCTTTCCTAATGACCTTTGACCTACTTCTTTGTTTATTTTAGTTTAGTTTTACAGCCTTTCATCAAGACTGGGACTTATTCCAATGATATATCCATATTTAATTCATACTACAATGACAAAGAATAAAAGCATTATTTAAAAACCCCTACCTTGCCAATGTCTTCCATCATTTGCTTTTTTTTTAATATAAATTTATTTATTTTATTTATTTATTTTTGGCTGTGTTGGGTCTTCGTTGCTGCGTGCGGGCTTTCCCTAGTTGCGGCGAGCAGGGCCTACTCTTCCTTGCAGTGCGTGGGCTTCCCACTGCAGTGGCTTCTCTTGTTGCAGAGCACGGGCTCTAGGTGCCCAGGCTTCAGTAGTTGTGGCATGTGGGCTCAATAGTTGTGGCGCACGGGTTTAGTTGCTCTGCAGCATGTGGGATCTTCCCAGACCAGGGCTCGAACCTGTGTCTCCTGCGTTGGCAGGCAGATTCTTAAGCACTGCACCACCAGGGAAGTCCCCCATCATTTGCTTTCATCCGCCATGTACAATGGGCAGAAATCCTCTCTAAGCTTCCCCTTTTGCCCGGTGTATTTGAAAATATGTATTTTCTTTAATGCTCCTTTGTCATCGATCTGTACCTCTTCCTACAATTATCTCAAGGCATTCAGTTGGAACTAGGACATTTCTTTGAACTCATATTTAACAATCTGATCCAATCTCTACTTTTTGTACCCTGCCCCATCAAGAATCATATTGCTACACTTATATTCAGTCTGTCTCCTGGTCCTGCTCCTTCCAGGGCATTTCTGTGGCCCCAAGTCTGCTTTCGTGAAGCCCTTTGATGCTAGGACTTGGTTTTGTTTATTTGTTTTCTTTTTTTACAAGATCCTTACACGTACACTCTCATGCTCCTTATTCTACTTTTACTTCCAACACGGGAAAAGAAGTGACTGGGTTGAGAGATGTAAGAGAATAAGGTTATTTTTGTTTTGTTTTTTTGTTCTGTTTTTAATGTGCCAAAAAAAAAGTTCTTATTGAGATCATTACTTATCAAACCATAATGACCAAGTATATTTTAGATAAAGCCATATTTATTGAAGTGTAAATTTTAGAATGGTATTAGACCTTAGAGATTTAAACCTATCCCATCATTTTCTAGATGAGGTAATGAGGCGCCAGGGTAAGTCTTCTTCAAAATCTCAGCAAAGTGATGGTTGAACCAAAATTAGTGTCCTCATTTCTTTTTCGGTCTATTATACCAAATAGACTAGAAAGGGCAGAATTTACTTTTTTCACATCTGATGCTCCAGTCTTTGTGAGTTTATATCGCACACAGCAAAACCAAGAGTGATCTTGTTCACACAGTCTATAATTAACATTTTAAAATGACCACTACACTTATCTAGAGAAAAATACATTTAACAGTCAAATCATACCTCTTTAAAATGCATGAGAATTCTTTTCCAACGCATTTTATAAAGAGTGGTTTGTGCCACGCTGGGGCACAACTTCAAATATACCCATTTTTTAAAAAGCTTTGTTTTGAAGATGTTTAAAATTTTTTAAATGTTTTAAAAATTCACTCTGTCTCTCCAGCTACATTATCTCTAGGCTGGGGGTAAAAAAAGTGTTTCTGATGTGTAGATCTTTCTCTTTTGTCAGTGATATTAAAGAAGTAATCACTGCCATCGTGAGATGGTGAAGCTATTAATACTCGTAATGGCCTGTCCATAAGCCTACACTGAATTTGAATGACTATGAAGAGCTGCAGCCTATGAATGACCCAAGTCATTTTTCCCTGGGAAGTGAATGCCTACTATTGTTTAGCTGAAAGCAGTAATTATTAGAAGTGGCTCTGACACCAGAAAGAAAGAACACTGACAGTGCCTTAAGGCAGTAAGAAGTTGATTGGAAAGCAATCCCACACTCTCCCCACTCCCAGGCAGCCTCCGGAGCCCAGGGAAAGGATTCCTCACATCTTCGACCTGACCCAATTGCTATTGTTTTTAAAATATATTAGTTAGTTTTCACATTTCAAGTAAACTTACTTTTACCCTTTGCATATTTTACCCCTTTCATGTGGGGGAAGGATAAAACTTACCCATTATTTCTTTCAGCTTTCTTTTTCTTTAAAAATAAATGTCACTTAACATACGTCTAGCACATTGCTGTAGTCTTCACAGAGCGTCCGCCCAATTTTGACACACAGCAAAACAATGAGCAAATGAACTGATGATGCTCTATTTACTTAACTTTGCCTAAGTAAAGCTGAGAAGAGAAGCCCATTAGTGACGCTGCTGAGAGAGAGCTATGAACACTTGGCTTTCTCACTTTTACAGAAAACTATGGTAGAACCAATTCATATGTGAACATCACTAAAAGAATAGGGGAGGGAACACTCTTGCACTGTTGGTGGGAATGTAAATTGATACAGCCACTATGGAGAACAGCATGGAGGTTCCTTAAAAAACTACAAATAGACTACCATATGACCCAGGAATCCCACTACTGGGCATATACCCTGAGAAAACCATAATTCAAAAAGAGCCATGTACCAAAATGTTCACTGCAGCTCTATTTACAATAGCCAGGACATGGAAGCAACCTAAGTATCCATCAACAGATGAATGGATTAAGAAGATGTGGCACATATATACAATGGAATATTACTCAGCCATAAAAAGAAACGAAATTGAGTTATTTGTAGTGAGGTGGATGGACCTAGAGTCTGTCATACAGAGTGAAGTCAGAAAGAGAAAAACAAATACCGTATGCTAACACATATATATGGAATTTAAGAAAAAAAAAATGTCATGAAGAGCCTAGGGGTAAGACAGGAATAAAGACACAGACCTACTAGAGAATGGACTTGAGGATATAGGTAGGGGGAAGGGTAAGCTGTGACAAAGCGAGAGAGAGGCATGGACATATATACACTACCAAACGTAAGGTAGATAGCTAGCGGGAAGCAGCCGCATAGCACAGGGAGATCAGCTAGGTGGTTTGTGACCACCTAGAGGGGTGGGATAGGGAGGGTGGGAGGGAGGGAGACGCAAGAGGGAAGCGATATGGGAACATATGTATACGTATAACTGACTCACTTTGTTATAAAGCAGGAACTAACACACCATTGTAAAGCAATTATACTCCAATAAAGATGTTAAAAAAAAAAAGAATAGGGGTATAGGCAGCAGCGACTACCACCAAGTCTAGTAGAAAGAAAGGAGAAAAGGCACAAGACAGAAGGGCATGTGGGAGAGTCATGAGGCAGCCCAAGCAAATTGGAAAAACTCCCTTCCCTTTTAAGTATAGACGTAGGGTATGTAAAGGGGAAGTTATGGGCTAACACCGGCCACCAGACATCGGTCTTTCTTATTTTCGAGCTTTGGTTCTGGGTAGAAGTGAGATCCTCTTTGTTTTGAGCTCCCCCAATCTCTCTCAGGAGGCAGTTTTTCCTCCTCCATTGGCATCAAGACTCAACAACAAGTAGCCAAATGGTAGCCAGGGATCTGAACGTCTAAGTCATTTTCCAAGACGAGGGTAAAGAGATCAGCAGTGGGACTTGACATGAAATATCAAGACCTTGGAAGACTGGTTCAAAGCATATCGAACTGAGTTTGCATATGCACTCCACTCAATTCTCCATCGCCAGGACTTGTATCTACCTGACACTTGGATGTACCTGACACAGCTCTTCTCCAGAACTCTCTCCTTTCCTTGTTCTGGTTAGTTTCAAGCCATCTGGAGATTCAACACCAGCAGCCACTTCGCATTCGGAGCATAGGCTCTCCAGCTGGATCTGTTTTCCAGCTGTCATTACTCAATTTCATATCTTGGTGTCTTTCTCCATGGGGGTTGGAATAAAGACAGACATATCCACGCTCCTTCAGTCTCCCCACAATCCTGACCACATCCTGTACTGTGATACTCATGCTTGTATCTCTACCGCTCCACTGTATGTTCCTTGCTGCAAGGATCTGCAGAGTTTTTTGCTTGTTTGTTTGGGGGGTTTTGTTTGTTTTTTCATCTGGGTATCCCTGGGTTTAGCCATCCATTTGCCATAGCAGATGCTTGGGAACTGTTCAATTATTAATTACTGATTTATGGCTGCTTCTGAAACAACAACATCCTTTTAATTTCTAAGGTGTTTCTCATTTAATTGCACAAAACTACAAAGGAATGAAACAAGGACATGAAAAGTAGACAGTAAAGAAATCAGTCATCAGGAAACCCTAAAAGGTAATTAATAGGTAATTGTTCTATGCCTCTGTAACTCTTGGGTGTTTAATTTGAAAGCAGCCTTCCTTATGAGGGAATAAAAACATAACAAAAGAAAGGGCCAATTTCATATCATACTGTACCTAATATTAAGTCACAAACAAGCGCTGGCATACATTTTGTTAAGCCCACCACATTCCCTGGTTTCATCCTGTCAACTTAATCTCTAAAATAAATTTTAAAATATTTGTTGAATGCCTGGTGTATGTTGGGCACCTTATCAGAGATGTCTGTTCAACCAACCTACTCAAGCCTTTATCTTGAAATAGATTATAAATGACACTGAAACTAGGCATGCGTGGAATTTTCCAGTGCCTCACTGAACCAGCGGCCCAGACAACTCTCCAGCATGGGCTCTGGGTCATGACCTATGCTTTAGCGTTGTCTCAAGCCCTGCTGTGGTTCACCATTCCTTCCCCAGAAAGAATTTCCTTTCCTCTCTGTCACTACCCACTCACCTCCAGCTCACCCTCCACCCAAACAACCATTTGCATAGATTCAGCTCAACAATTTGAGGTTACCTCCACAGCCCATCCTGCGATCCCTCCTTCTGCCCGTGACTGTTTGTCACAGTCCTCCTGGATTTGTCTGCAGCTCACTCACTGGTCCAAAATTGAGGCTGTTCTTTCCCGAGATGGAGTCTAGCTTTCTCACCACAATCGTCTAATGCCTGGTTCTTGTTTCACAACAGTCATGAGGCTTCAAAGGTAGCTATCAGCACCCCAAATTGTCATCAACCTTTTATCCTTTTTTTCTTTTTTTTTGCTTTTGACAAATCAAATTTTTGTCTTTTTGGTTTCAGGGCTGTGCTTTTTTCTTTCTGAGGAATCCATCGAGTTCTCAACACATTTTCAGAGGTGAAATGAAGAAAGGGATTCACTAATGAAGACCAAAAGTCTTCCCCATCTTCTCTAATATGCTTGAACTCGTCATTCACAAAGTCCCCATCATGCCTTCTATTAGCTTAGAATCTCAGCATTACAGTTCACCAATATGCCTTAAAAATACATTAATACAAATAGATAAATTTTCATCAATGTGCAACTCGCTCACATACAAGACATAACAATATACTTCAGGATCTGGGATCCAGGATAGATGTTTAACTGTTGGCCAGGAATCTCATTCTGGGCGCTGACTAACTAAATATTGACAAATTACAGTTTTCTGATATCCCCCTCCAATTCATAAAGTAGGTTGCTATTGATTCATAATACCTACCACCATATAGGTACTAACAAAATATATGTCAATAAAACACAAAACTATGAACATTAATATTTTTTAAATTTAATATTGGAATAGTGTTGAATAAAATATTGGTTTTACTTATTTCTATGGGCCAACCTCTTGCCCTTCTGTAAGACTTTATATACATAGTAACATCGATTTTCCTATGCCAATAAAAACGTGGACACAAGGCAAAGTTGGATTTAAAAAAAAAACCTTTTGATAATAACTGAAGCTAAATGCATGGGCATATACTTTGGAAAAGATGTGAGCATTATTATTAAACTCTTTTTGGTTCTTTGTGATTATTTGTTACAATAAGGTAGAGAAATCATCTATCTCAGTGGGGCTACAGGGGCATGAAACCAAGCTTCCACCAGACAGCATAAGGAACGCTATGGACAAACACTGGAAAAAAATGTTAAAAGTGAAAGGATGTCTGTGTTTATGTTACACAATGAAAAGGGAGAGGATACACACTTCTACATCATTTCAAAGTAATGCTGGTGAGTAGTAATAGCAGAACAATTTAAAACAGCAGCAACAGTGTGGCAAATACCTGGGTAGGAGAAAAGAAAGCTGCTTCACTTAGGCTGCAAAGTGTAATTTTATGGATAGCTCCAAGTGACCTTCAAAGGCTATAATGCTCCACCGATAAGTACTGAAGGCCAGGAAGTATTTTTATAAGCCAGGTCCTAAAAGTCAGCTCTACTGAGGGGGGGGGGGGGGTGAAGAAATAATTTCCGGCTTTTCAAATAATTTAGCCAAGCTTAGAAACAATCCATCTGTAACATTTTCCACTAAATGTCTTCAGGAGTCAGTTACAAAGTAGACGATGTGAATATTACAGGATAAATTTTCCTTTGTAAATGAGATTACCTGAGACCTCTTTTTTCTTAGTATGCTTTAGAATCTGAGCTGACCCAACACAAGTCAGATATGAACGTAAGTAGCCTAAAAGAGACATGAAATATAAAATAAAACATGGGAAACTAAAGGCAATTTCCAATGGTAAAGTACTGCCTGGGGGTGGGGGCTTTAACCTTAACTTTTGAAGGAAAAACAAAACTAAACAAAAATCCCACGAAAACGAGTGTTTTCACTCAAAGCCACCAAGCTCTGTTTGGAGGACAGGAACAGTTCTCAGAGGGCAGAGAGACCTAAGGTGACCATGAGGGATGGGCAAGGGCTTTATGGGAAGGAATTATGAGAACATACAGGCAATGAGGGGAGGAAATGCAGAAGGGAAAGAAAACATATTAATAAGAAAACATAACTAATGCTATTCCTTAGCATTACCACATCATCTGGCATAGTTACGGGCACACTGAGCTCTGGTAAATGCCACCCACAGGACATCAAATTCTGGGAGGATTAAATCCTCCAAACTGGAAGTTTCTGAACCTGTCCCAGTTGAATTCCTATCTTGGTCCTCTTAGGAAGCTCCTCCGTCTCCAGCTTATCACCGAGCTTATGCTAGCCTACTACTGACCTGTTACTTACATGGGGCAGCAATATGAGCACTTAGCCAAAAGCAATATGGCATCCCGTTCCAAAATGCCATTCCATGTGGGAATTTGAAACAAGCTAAGAAGTCCACAAGAAGCCAGTGTCCCTGAGAGTTCCCTCCCTAGCCACGACCCAAGCTGTTGGCTCTCTATAAAAAGCTGACGCTAAATCAAGGTCCAGCTCAAGGACGTCCACCTCCAGTTTTCCACTGCCACCCCTCTTGCTCTCTACTGCTATCCCCACTGCTCTACATGGTTCTCCTTTCTGCCCAGTCCCAGCAAAGAAACAATCCAGACAGAGTGATATCTAATTCTTTCCCAAAGGTCACCTGCTGAGTTGCCTTCCTGACTCCCACATTCTGAACTGGCCAAGGCTCCCAGGAACTCACATCCCAGCCAAGTGTGTTACCCATGCCCTTCCTTGCCAAGAAAGAAGAGGTGGAAGAAAGAGTTGTTGTCTCAGGAAGCTAACACTGCAGAAGAGATTAGCCATTGGGCCACTGACTAGAGAACAGAGCCTCTTGAGACCAGAACAGAATGAGTAAGTACTACAAGGAGGAGATGAAAGGACTAAGAGGATGTAGTGCCCCTAAGGCAGAAGGTGGTAGTTGTGCAGGGCACCAAGGGCATGGTAGCCAGGCAGGATGATGGGATCAAAGATGAACTTCCTTTATTTGCTATACAGCAGAAACTAACACAACATTGTAAAGCAATTATACTCCAATAAAGATGTTTTCTAAAAATAAAATAATAAAAATTTTTTTTTTTAAAAAGATGAACTTCCTTTACTATCTTGTCAGGGTAAGCTGTCGGAAAGACCTAGGTTGTCAGATACTCCACAGTAAAGATCCAAGACTTAGAACTTTTTCTTGCTCTTTGTTTTTCTTTTTCAACTCAGGTGTTTGAGGGCCAACTCTTAAGGGTTCCCACCTCATAAAGGACTTTAGTTTTGCTGAAGCTGGTTCTATAAAGTAAAATATGCAGCTTTTATTAGAAATATTGTGAAACTCTAAGCATATACCAACCAATCTAATACAGGAATATAAATTTCTTAATCCAATAGCTTTGTGAACAGAAAGTTTCACTGAACATCAATGCCTACATTTAATCCTCAGTCTTCATTATGATATGGGGCAGAATTTCCTACTTAAATTTTATTTTTTAAAAAATCATTGCGGTTATAGTTTAATAATGAAATTAACCTACATAATGAAGTATATTTTCCATTTCAAGTTTTTTTTTCCACTGGAAAAAACAGTGGAATTGGGATGAAGTCAACACTTCAGTGTTTTGGTGGAATGATGCCACAGAGCTTAGGTTCTTGCTTGATAATAATAAACAGATAACCAAGTTGTGATTCATACATTCATTCAACAAACACTGGCTCCTCATTCATTGCAAGGTACTATACATGTTGGTATCCAAAGCAGCACAGGGCCTCAACTCTGATCCCTGAGAGTTTACATGGTATGAGAAGAGATAAAACACGTAGGAAAACAACAAGCTAGGGCAGCACGGGCTCCATGCAAATGACTGGTGCAGACAGCAGGTGCTGTAGTGCTCACTCCAGTTAGACACAGGCAGACACAGTTGCCAGAAAGTGTACAAAATGTTTGTAACACAGTAAGAGGAGGTAAGAAGGGAGACTCCAGGCTCTTGCTATACCTCATTCTAATTTTATAAAGCTCTCCCCAGAGCCAGCAATGTCTTCCTGTTATTTGATTCAACTTTACTTCCCTCTAATTTAAGCCCATTTCCTCTGAGCAAAGAAGGAATTAACCAGTGTCCTCTTTATATTAACCCCTTTGCTGGGAATAGTTTTAAGTCGGTCCTTTACCATATCTTGAATTGGCCAATGAATAACATTCATTTACTTTTTCCTCCTGTATTTTAAAAAGCAGTGTCTTAGAAATATACTCTATAGTACACATTCTTAATGGCATCTGAATCATAATACAGGTAACTGTGTATCACCTTTGTTCTGAAATTTTCCCTTTGGGCTTTTTCCAATTGGTTCTTGCTCTGCAAGTGAAACCTCCAAGGGGAAGGTGATTTTAGAAGCAAGTGCCTGTTTGGGCTGCGGTGGGTGGCCCTTGGCACAGATACCAAAGTTAGAAACCTAATCATAAATGTTTCTTCTTCCTCACTGAGGACTTAAACACTGTTGCTTTACATGTGAATTGCTTCCCATGGATGCTTCTGCTTTCTTTTTTAAAAAGCCTTTGCTAATGATCTGCATTAATATTATGCTAATAAAAGTAAGGGGATGCTAACTAATTCAGTCTCTTCAGTAGTGACTAAAGATCAGAAAAAGAGAGGTAATTTGCATATTTTCATGAACAGAGTGAACTGGTATTTAAATACTCGCCACCATTTCTGAAGAAAAATAATAATACATGTTGGGCCAGCCTGGGCAGAAGTAATTCCTCCAGTGGAAGCATCTCGAACCCAAGTATTTCAAGAGACGTTTGGCTTCTAAGCGTGAATCTCAGATGACAAGGATGAGCATTCAAACACAGGGCAACCTTCTGCATCATAAATACATTTCAGTTCCTCTCTGCAGAAGGAATCCACTTACTGTTGAAGCCCATTCACTTCCACTTCTGAGTGCTTAGTCCTCAAAAAGCTTCCAAGTGTTGTGGGAACAATGATTAAAAGAGGATCTTTCCATCTGTGCTGCATTAGGCTGCAAGACAGTCCCTCCTGCAGAAACAGCTTTTGCATAATTCATTGCGCCATTTTAAACGCTAATCAGTGAATTGCAAGAAGCTATGGAATGCGTACAGAGGGAAGAGAGACTGACATTTACCGGCTACCTCCTAAGTGGTCACCTAATCCTCACTTTGGGCTACCGCTCCATGAAATCATGGTATATATGCCCTCACTTTATCTCCAACAGGTTCCTACCCTCCACCACAGGTGCTATCATCACTGTTTGGCCATACTAATGTCCCAGGAATGAGTATTTCTTAGGCTATTATCGCAGGGTAGCATAGAAAAGAAGATTCTACTGGAAGACGGAAGAAGTTGGCCTATCTCCAGCCCTACTGTTCACTGTGTAAGCATCACATAAAATTCACCCTATAACAAGAAGAAGAATACCTCAAGTCTCTTCCAATTCTAAAAATTACATAATTTTAATCTATTCATCTGTTCACACTGATTTTTCATGTATAATGTCTTAATTTAGCCAGCCGCTTTGCCTTGGAGTTGCCTTTTGTTTGTTTGTTTGTTTTTGGCCACACCTTGCGGGATCTCGGTTTGCTGACCAGGGATTGAACCCGAGTGAAAGTGCCAAACCCTAACCATTGGACCACCAGGGAACTCCCAGAGGTGCATTTTTTTTAAAGAAAGAGAAACTAAGGTGATGGAAAGGGCCTGTCTGGACTCCCCACTTGCCCCTCCCCTCAACCTTAGACACTTTGATAAATACGTTATTTGGAGATCCACTTAAGAATGTACTGCAAGAGGATTCTATGGCTACAGAAAATTAGAAAAACAAGTGCTTTAGGCATCTCAAAAAAAGACTTTTATGGAATCCTTAAGCTTTAAACACTGAAAAATTAATTAAGCAGGAGGTTTTTATGATGGTAAGGGATGTGATTTTGAACCAGCAGAAGTACTGAGAAACTATGCAGGCAGTAGGGTTAAAGACGTGGATTACAAATTTTATAATAAACTTTCTCATTTTCCATTTCTTATTACTCCATAGGTCATGGTAAATAAATAAACATTCTGAGTTTTTATTGATTTGTGACATTAACATAGGTGAGATATGGTAAAGTTCCTGAGGTTTAGTTTAGTAGCTCAGTAAGAATCAAAAGACACTACAACTTGGAAAACTGAACTCAGTGGTAGTAGTTTCATAAAAATGATTTTATTTTTAAATCAGTAACTCATAATTGAAAACTTAACCACAAATATTAAATACTTGACAGAATGTTAAAAAGCACAATTGATAGGGAAGGTGGGAGGGAGACGCAAGAGGGAGGAGATATGGGGATATATGTATAGCTGATTCACTTTGTTATAAAGCAGAAACTAACACACCATTGTAAAGCAATTATACTCCAATAAAGATGTTTAAAAAAAATAAAAAGCACAATCGGGGGGAGGGGGTGGCAGGAAACCTTCCTGAGTTGTTTTGAATGTGACAATAGATCGTTATTTTACAACAGTGCTATCTAATTGAAATAAAAGGCAAGCCACAGTGGTAATTTAAATTTTTCTAGTGGCCACATTAAAAAAGAGGCAGGTAAAAATAATTTTAATGGTATACTTTATTTAACCCAATATACCCAAAATATTATCATTGCAACACGTAATCACCATAAAAACTGTTAATGAGGGCTTCCCTGGTGGCGCAGTGGTTGAGAGTCCGCCTGCCGATGCAGGGGACACGGATTCATGCCCTGGTCTGGGAAGATCCCACATGCTGCGGAGCGGCTGGGCCCATGAGCCATGGCTGCTGAGCCTGCGCGTCCGGAGCCTGTGCTCTGCAACGGAAGAGGCCACAGCAGTAAGAGGCCCGCGTACCGCAAAAAAAAAAACCGTTAAAGAGATCTTTTGCTTTCTTTTCATTCTAAGTCTTCAAAATCCTGTAACTTATGCCTGTATCACAGCTCAGTTTGGACCAACCACGTTTCAAGTGCTCAGTCGCCACAGATGGCTGGTGGCTACTGTACTGACAGCGCAGCTACAGAAGAATGAGGCAGCAGGCAGGTTCTCCTCAAAGAGCCCAATATGTATGAGTGATGTAATTCCCTCCTACTTCCAACATGCAAAATTTCATGTCTGTCTACAGGATATTTGCTTTTTCAGTGACTCAGCAAACATTTAGGGAAAACCTATTTTATTCCACACTATGCTAAACTATGGAATGTAGATGTATTTCAGACAAGATAGGCCTAGGACTTAGTAGGCAACGAAGACCTGTGCAATGAACTCCAAAACAATATTGCAAGTGGTAACTGCTATGGAAGCAGAGATTAGAAAAGTCACAAGCTCTAAGGAGGAGACGTGGTCAAGACTTCATAGAAGAGTGGTAAGAGCTGGGGCTTGAAGGCTGAGCAGGATTCTGCTAGGTAGAACGTGATGAGAAAGGCATTCAAGGCAGTGGCAACCATATGAGCAAAGATACACAGTGAGCCTGGGGAACTGTGAGTGGATTGATATAGACGGATTATACTGACTTCCAGGGAACTGCAACCAGCTGGGGGCGGGGGAGATGGTGTTAGGCATTGCAGGGAGCCAAACTGTGCTGGACCTTGCCTGTCATATTGAAACACTTGGAATGCGACAGGGGAAGGTTTCTAAACAAGCAAATGTCACTCCAAATTAGTGTTTAAGAAACATACTTTTAAGAAGAATAAATAGTAAGACAGCCTGGAGCTGTGATGCTCTGGAGTGAGGGGATTCCAGAGAGATGATAAGAATCTGAATCCAGAGGGCACTGACAGAAACAGAAGTGAAAGGACAAATTTAAGAAGCTTTTCTCCAGTAGACTCAAATGACCTTGGTGACCAGTCAGATAAAGAGGATGGAGGACACAGAAGAAACCAAGATGATTCCACAGTTTGTTCTTGGATGGATACATGACAATCATTAACTGAGAGAGGGAATATAGAACACAGAGCAGGTTGGACAGAGAATGTGATGAGTTCAGTTTGGACCTGCTAAATTTGAAATATGTTAGAGACCCTTGGGTGACACTGTATACCTAGAGCTCACACCCACCTTATACAAGATTCATCTGTCTTTACCTCTGTGCCTTAATTAATGACCCTCTGGGTATAAAGTGTGTTCCTGGGACTAGCAGCAGTGGCATCAAGCTTGTGGGAAAGGCAGAATCTCAGACCCTATCCCAGGCCTGCTGAATCCCAATGCGCGTTTTACCAAGATTCCCAGGTGACCCTTTTGCACATTCAAATTAGAAAAGAACTGCTGAAAGTATTTGAAAATCTAGATTAGTAGCTCATGAAAGAGGTACTGACTGAAGGCAGGATAATTTTAGAAGTCATCAGCATAGAGATGAGAGTTAAAGACTATGAGAGCTTACTCTCAGAAAACAAAGAACTTTAGACAGGATATCTTGCTAAGTACATTAAATAAAAACTGAACCTTCAAGAAGAAGAGGAAGAAGAGAAAAAGGAAACAAAACCTTTAAAAACAACGAAAGATCCACAATGGTGAATCCACAGTAAAGCTACAAAGAACTTCTATTTATGATTCAGATAAATTCGCACTGACGTGCCTTAATATTCAGGGATGCTGAAAAACAAATTTGACGTGAGTGGAAGCAGAATTCACTGGAAACTTCGGGGCCACTGCTTGCTGGGGCAGAGGTAACCAGAACCTGGGACAGAAGCAGTCTGGATTCTAGGCTGGCCTCACACCAGGCAGGGCATCTCCCCTCTACTTGCCACGGTCTCCTCAGCTGTGTAATGAGGGGGCTTGAGAGTAAGACATCTTCCAAGGAGGTTTCCAGCTGTGGCTAAGTAGGAAGGTGAGATTCATTTGTTGCTTCCAAGCACTCCCTGGCAACAGGACGAGCAAGGCTCTGTTCCCCACCCTCCGCCCATCCCAACTGCCTCGTCCCACCAGCTCACCCAGCAAACAAGTTTCCTGAAGTTTTGTTCAGAATCCAACAGCTGTTTAGAGCTGATTTCAAGTCCACCACGTGGTGTCCTCTGGACACACCACGCTGTGTCCTCTGTTTCCCAGGCGATGCTGACGTCGCTGCCTGGTGTTGCCACATACAGGACCAGCATACCCAGGCCCGCAACCAAGAGAGTCCCTCTCAAACCCAGTGCAGGCTGCTGCTCCCGAGGCGGAAGACCCTCTGAAGGCTCCTTGCTAGATGCCAAACGATTCAAAACCAGGGTGCGTAACTGCCATTCCACGTAAAAGCCTTACAATATATATATTTTTCTCATCTGGCTTTACCTCAGGTCACAGAAGCAAAGCCTGGAATAACAAACTGTGCTTTTACGTGGCGGACTGTGCACATGAATACAAACGTGGCAGAAGATGAAAGTGCAGCGGATGAGGACAGGATGCTCTTTCAGTAGCCAGGGCAGCCCGATATGAAGGACCTTCAGGGCACGATGCCTGCTTCTTGGCTCCTTGGAACAAATACTCAGTGTAAACCCACACTCTCCTTTTGAAGTAGATAGAGGCAATTTGTCTATTGTCATCTTCTTGCCTTAATTACGCTCCAGTATGGATCTGGAGAGGTGTACTTGTTCTTCCAGTGCAGAGGCCCTTCACATTAGCACGTGAAAGCTACTAAAACATCTTCTCCTGTAATCAACTCATCCCTTCACTGCAAAGTTGCATCAGATGATCTCCTTTGAGATGGATACCAAAACCACACGTGCAAGCCTTCTTTCCGTTTCACTGTGCGAGGGGTCACAGGCACATCTACCCAGCCACACATCCAAAAGTTAACTCTTTTGTTAACATCAGGACCTACACCCATCTTATACAAGATTCATTCATCTTTACCTCTGTGCCTTAATCAATTGGTACCAATCCAATATCGAGAGCTCATACCCACACTGCCCTCATATCAAGGTTCAAATAACCTTGCCAACTTTTAATTCCAACACATCTCAGTTTCTACCAAGAAATTTAAAAGCCCTATATCTGCTGGGAAAAGGGGGAAATTCTTATACTTTATTTCAAATGTAAATGTGAATTAAATTTGATTTTTACTATCTACACCATACAGTTGCTCCATGGTAAGAATAAAAGGAGCATTTGATAATTTGCCAGAACAATGATCACAACAGCAAGACTATGAGGTAGTCACCACTATTATCCCCATTTTAAGGATGAGGAAACTGAGGCTTAGAGAAACTGCAACCTAGGCCACGCAGCTCCAGAACCCATGCTCTACATGGTAGAAGCCTTTGAAACCTGTCCTCAGGAACATTAATTCAAGTTATGATGGAGTTTAGAGCTGAAATGACCCTACAGATCACCAAGTCATATCATTCTCAATCTGTTTGAGCTTCACAGCTGGCAAGTGAGAGGAACCACAGCAAATCCCCTGCTATTATCAGTGTGCTTAAAGACATAAGTGATATATACAAACCATCCAATCCCTGTCTATCTTGTCTCTCTTCTCTCTGACAACACTGGTTTTTGTTGCCGTTGTTGTTTTTTGTTTGTTTTAGAGACAAAGATAAAGAACTGGGTTTAAGTCCTGCATGAGATCTTCTGAATTCTTTCTTTCCTAGGCCTTATAAAGTCCAGCCCTTAATTATTCAGACATGAATACTGAATTAGAAAAAGTAGAAAATTGGGTGATCTGCCCAGTGACATACAGGTACTAGTTCACAGCCCTGCCAAATCACTAAGAAGATTTCCTGATTCTCAATCAGTAAATAGCATAACCAAGTACCTTCCATGAGGACAGATGGTATTATGACAGAGAAAACACATTACTCTTCAACTTTATCACCAGGGTAATAAAGACGGGCCATAACTACTCCTTTATTGATAATTATTTTCTCTCTGTGAACTTTGACAGCCCAACCCACTGATCCTCTGGCTAGGCTAAAGAACAATTAACCACAGTGACACCACTTCACATATTCTCCGACATCGCCCCACTTATTGAAACTTACTCCTTTGGAAAGAAAAGAGCTATTTACACTAAAACTTCAGCAGTCACAAACTGGGAGCCTGCAGGCTAGATCTGGCTGGCAGAAATGTTTTGTTTGGCCAGCAGGGTGTTTCAAACATTTTTAGATTGGTTTACCACCTTTTTCTCTTGTAACATGTTTCTCTTGGCAGGCAGTTTGCCATAGTTCCCACCGGTCCCACTTGACTGTTATGCTGTCGGCTGGTCCCTGTAGGCATCTGGTTTGCAGTCTCTGCTTTACTGCGTTAATATTATGGCATTAAATTAACATGACCCACTATTTCACACCCATCACCAATGAATGATATCTGAATTCTGCATCAAGATAGGGCTCACTTTATCAAGAAGAAAGTGAATGCTGCAGGCGGGTACAGAGGGATAGGACTGAGCAAGGAGATGGGGTATCTTGCTTCTGGTCTTTCTCCATCAGTAAATAGTGGAATTACTTTGATCATGTCACCAACTCTCAATGCATCATGGTCATTTCTTCATTTGTAAAAGAGGAAAGTTGGCTAGCTACCTAAGATTTTCTTTGCTAACTAAAAAATCCTGTGCAATGTCTCTTTCCTCAATCATGTACAAATATAGGCATCTTCCCAGATTAGCAAAAGTCATTAGCAAACGAAGGAACATGAGGGATTTCAGGAGTCACATTGACCAGAATTTAATACACAGTTCCATCATTTTCCATGAGATCTTAGGCCAGTTATATAAAACTCTCAAAGCCTCAGTTTCCTCACATTCATTAATTTACTCAAAATGATTTACTGAGCACCTACTATATGCCAGGTACCTTCTAAATTCTGGAGATCCAGCAGTGAGCAAAACAAAGACCCTGCTCTCATGGAGCTTACATTTTAGCAGTTAGGAGAGAGAAAATAAAAATATGTGTAATCTGTCAGGTGATGAGAAGTGCTATGAAAATAAATTAAGTGGGTTAAGAGAATGAGGGAGGCGGGAGGAGAAGATCTCTCTGATAAGACACTTGAACAGAGACCTGAAATAAGTGGGGGGTAGAGGAGGTTTAGCCATGCAGATATCTGGGTACAGGTTGTTCCAGGCAGAATACCCAGCAGTTATAAAAATTTAAAGATGTGACAAGCAGAACTCCTAACAGAGTCTTTGCGATAAGCTTCTTTCCTTTCCACCCCTTCCCTCCCCGTGTCCCTCCTCCAAACATGCGTGCCCTTCAGGATCTACTGTCTGCCCTCTGCCCTGATACCAGTACCAAACATCTCAAAGCAAAGCAGACCAAGGGTGAGAAAACCTCACTTCTAATCCCATGTTCTAACCCATGACAATCCGTACCTGTCAAATCCTATTTTTGATACTCAGGTAAGAGAGACAAATCCTTCCTCAACTGTGCTTTGAGGAAAATCTTTTCATAACAGAGTACTCCAACATACATACAGGTAGTTAATGGTTACGATCTGCTTTCCTCAGAGGGTGGGAGACAGATCACAAAGGTTAAGATCTGTCTCCGTGTCAGAAAAGCCTGGATCACATCCCAGCTCTCCGCTTGGCTTGTGACCTTGGTCAAGTTACGTAGCCTCTCTGAATCTCAAGTTTTTCAGCTATAATTGGGGACCAACATTACCTCCTTCCAGAGTTGTGGTGAGACTTGAATGTCCATAAAACACATGAAACTCTCTTGGCACAAAGGGAAGTGCCCAATGATGTGTGCATATTACTATCTGGGCTTCTGACTGCAAGTTACAGACATCAACTCTGACAAAGCAGAAGAGAATTTTATTAAAAGTCACCCAGTAGGTGGCTCCCAGAATGACCAACAGCCAGGAATAATGCCCCAGATCATGCCGTGGAGTGGCCCAGGGACACTGTGCAAGAGCAGACCACGCAGCTCACACCACCAAGGGCTGCAGCACTAGGCACTGCCCTATTTTTCAGCGAGAGGAGGGCTCTGCCTCCAAGCAAAGCTCAGAAAGCAAAGCATTTCCCAAACCAGACAGGAACTCAGATGCCAGGCAGCCGAAAGAATGACAGGTGTCCAACCGCACCACTACGACTGTACAGCTGACCCTCGAACAACAGCAGGGGTTAGGGCTGCCGAACCTCCGTGCAATCAAAAATCTGTGTATAGCTTAGAGTCAGCCCTCCATATCTGCGGTTACTCCGTAACCATGGTTCTGTTTCTTTGGATTCAACCAACTGCAGATCAGGTAGTATTGACCATTGAAAAAATTCACCCACACAATTCAAACTTGTGTTGGTCAAGGGTCACCTGTATATATATATCCGTTGGAGCATCTACTAGCTTGCTCATGTGTCTTCCCTCACCAAGAAGGCCCCAGCCCTCTCCAGGCAGTTCAGCCCCATCCTGGAAGGCTCCCTGCTCTGGGAAGCCTTTCCCCCCGACTCCAATGCCTGCTTCCTCCCTTCTCCCGCTAATTCTCTTACAAGGCACCTCATTACAAATTGATGTACACACTGTCTATACATACTCATATACAAACAGACACAAATCCTTTGTGGAATCCACAGGGTAGAGATTAAAAACAAATGCATATACGGTTATAAATAACACTGCCTGGTTCACTAATCATTTCATGTGTGTATATCTCAACCCACAAATGGGGTTATAATTCTTTGTTGACAGGGAACACCATCCTTTTCTTCCATACCTGTTAGAAGCCTATTTCCTGTTCTTTGCCAATGCTTAATACCTTTTCCCTTAAATCTGGGATGACACATAGTTTTTATATTGCAGGTCGAATACCTAATTCATCTACAAATATTCCTTTGTTAAGAAAAAGATTCAAACTCCCACATAGGATGGGGAAAGTTACCAATGCCAACAAATTTCACAAAATATTGAAGCACTTACAAATTAAAATCATCTTATAGAAGCATTATTGCTCCTTATTTTCAGATTAAAACAAACCCACTATCTTCCTATTTCGAAAAGTGGGGAATCCCACACTACCCCAATTTTACCAAGAAAAAAAAAAAGCTGGTTCCCCCCGCCACTGCCGCCATGGAATAACATCCCCATCTTGTGGGCACTACTGCTCAATGTTTTCAAAACTCATGGTGACATTTTCAGAACTCTGATATCTCCTTTTTTGTTTTTTCTTAATTTATTTTATTTATTTATTTTTGACTGCATTGGGTCTTCGTTGCTGCGCACGGGCTTTCTCTAGTCGTGGTGAGCAGCGGCTACTCTTCATTGCGGTGTGCGGGCTTCTCACTGCAGTGGCTTCTCTTGTCGTGCAGCACCGGCTCTAGGCGCGCGGCCTTCAGTAGTTGTGGCTGGAGGGCTCTAGAGCGCAGGCTCAGTAGTTGTGATGCACAGACTTAGCTGCTCCGCAGCATGTGGGATCTTCCCGGACAAGGGCTCGTTCGAACCCATGTCCCCTGCATTGGCAGGCGGATTCTTAACCACTGCGCCACCAGGAAAGCCCAGAACTCTGATATCTCTTAATGCTGTTCAGGGATAGACAGAATTGAACTACCACCCTATTTGGCCCATAAGCCGAAAGTCTTAATATGTCTTTAATAAATGCTTTCTGCACAGAACACTTGTAAATTTAAAATAATTATAAGCCTACAATATTGAGTCAGGCATCAACCAGGTCTACAGAAAAAGAAATGAAAAATATACATATAGATATTTTTTTGAATCCAGAGATACCTAAAGAGGAAGTCCTCCCATGAAGGGTTCTCTTCTCCCAGTGAGTAATGAACTCCTTCAGGAAACAGTTACTGAGATCCAGAGTATCTAGCACGGTACAGGCTGTTATCCCCTGGCCAGGATCAGGCAAGCGGAAGGCAATACATATGTGAAGGGCAAGAGAAGCTGACAAGAACCTCAGTGGTTCCCGGCAGGCTCCTGGCGAAGCCGGGGGGTGCTGATAATGCTGCCTGGGCTCTCAGCCAGGAAAAGGAGGGTTAGCAGGCAGTCAGAAATATGCGGGTGTGAACGGGCTGGAAACAAGAAAGGAGAGGAGGGTGGTGAGACAACAGAACAATGGAAACAGTGGAAAAGCAAGAGGAGGAATAGCGTCAGGGGTACCCTTTCCATCAAGAAGAAGGAAGGGGGCTTCCCTGGTGGCACAGTGGTTGAGAATCTGCCTGCTAATTCAGGGGACACGGGTTCGAGCCCTGGTCTGGGAGGATCCCACATGCCGCGGAGCAACTAGGCCCTTGAGCCACAACTACTGAGCCTGCGCGTCCGGAGCCTGTGCTCCGCAACGGGAGAGGCCACAACAGTGAGAGGCCCACGCACCGCGATGAAGAGTGGCCCCCATTTGCCACAACTAGAGAAAGCCCTTGCACAGAAACGAAGACCCAACACAGCAAAAATAAATAAATTAATAAACTCCTACCCCCAACATCTTAAAAAAAAAAACGAAATATGACGAATGAGGTTCAGAACAGTGCCCATCTCTTTTCTCCAATGTACTTCATATGCACCTTGGGAATTCAAGCAAGTCCACAACTTACAAATACCACAGATATTTGAAGTTCGCTTGTCACTACCTTCCTTCCTTTTGTCATTATCATCGTGTGACAAGCTTATTTGGTTTTGCTTCTATTCATTTTCCCTCATTCAAATAGTCTTTTACTGGAAACAGAGAATTGTGCTTCCCAAGCCGGGACGTGGTATCAGCCCACTGTTTTCAGTGGTCATTTATTTCAGAACCACCTCTTTTATTGAAGAAGGTTATCACTGCATGTAAAAGCACCTTTAACTGTTAGTCTCCAACCATCAGTTTATCCAAATATTCACCACTAAATATACAAAAACCTTCTGTGAATTCAACAGGTCTCATCACCTCCAAATTCTCCTTTAAATCTCTTTGTAAACCATAAAATCAGACAGTACAGGAGCAGCCTGGTTCATTAGGTCCCCAGGCCCTCCAGGCTGTCACTCAAGACCCTCTGAGCTCTGCCCCATCTGCCTTCCCCACCTGGCCTCAGGCCCATCTCCCACTTCTGTCATCAAGGACCCAACCCATCCGAACAGTACTGGCTTGCCAAGCCCACCTCAGCCCAGGCACCTTTCCCACCCCAAGAGCCTCATCTACATAGTCCCCACCCAACCTCGCACCCTCCCTACCTTCCCTAAGGCCCACCAGCAAATGACGCAGTCCTCACCTCTGATGGAACCCCTGCCCTGAGAGTCTGGCGCTGCAGGGACAAATGAAGGCTTTGAGTCTAAACCCTGCCACTCACTGCACGTGGAGCCTTGGCCAAATCACCTAACCTTTTGGAACATCCCTTTCCTTATCTGTAAAATGAAGTAACAGTACCTACCTTACAGGGCTGTTATAAGGATTGGAAATAACTACATAAAGGGCCGAATACTGAAGAGTAGATACTCAAGAAACGCGGACTATGATTCCACAAATAGCAACACCACCAACACCAGCACCACCACCACCACCACTGCGAGTGGCTCAAGTCCAGAGAAATAAAGCAATCACACGACGGGCTGCAGTACAAGCTGTGGGTTCCTGGAGAGGAGGGTCCAGTCCTTCCTCTCCCCCGGGAGCCCATCTACTGGGCTTCATGTTTAACTGGCAGTTTATAAAGAGCAATAAAAAAAAAAAAAAAACGACTAAAATAATATGCACCAAAATGTTAATGTAACTATCTTCAGGCACTGGTTTCATAGGCAATTTATTGGGCTTTTTTATTTGTGCTTTCCAATATTAACTAAATTTTCTAGACTGAACAAATATTATTAAAGTTATGCCAAATGTATTCAATATCTCACCAAAATTTTAGTCTCAGTCCCCATTAAGCACCACAAATACAAGTTACAGTAACAACTTGATTTTCACTTGATTTTACATCTCTCTTTCAAACTTTCTCTAATTTTTCTACTTAAGCAATAATGCTTCCAATAAAGCACCTTTTTCTAGGCTGAAATAAGGACAGTTTTTATTAAAATTCCCCTTCAATTTGACTCCAAAATATGCCCTCAGAATTTCATCTGTGCCCACAGTGAGCATTAATATTGGATGTTAAGTTCAAACTTTCTCTGGTCTAAAACCAACTTTAAAAAAAAATTTAAAAATATGTAAACCTAAGAAATCCCACATTACATTTTTTTTTTTTTTTTTTTTTTTTTTTTTTTTTTTTGTGGTATGTGGGCCTCTCACTGTTGTGGCCTCTCCCATTGTGGAGCACAGGCTCCGGACGTGCAGGCTCAGCGGCCATCGTTCACGGGCCCAGCCACTCCGCGGCATGTGGGATCTTCCCGGACCGGGGCACGAACCCGTGTCCTCTGCATCGGCAGGCGGACTCTCAACCTCTGAGCCACCAGGGAAGCCCCCACATTACATTTTAAAGGATGTCTCATTATTTTGACATTCATATTTTCTCATATGGCCGATGTCTATAATCACTTCAGTTTTAATATTTTCAATATGCTTTAATATATTAGACAAGATTACAAGTGAAAGATAGAGCTACTCTCCAATTAAAAACCGAAGTGGCAAACAGTGCACCTACTGAAATAAAAAGGAAGGTCGCGCATCACGGGTCAATTTTTCTTGTACTCTGATAGAGGACCTTCACACGAATGATGGGTGATGGCACTGTGTCATAATTTTATAACAAAATAAACTTCTAGAAGAGAGGGACACATTGGTGGGTAGCTAAATGGTTTGAAAAGTCTCCTATACCACCTACTTCCCATCAAAAGGAGGATCACCCAGATGCAGCTAAGAACAATGAGTGTGAAGTTATAGCTTCTACTTTTTTAGGGCTTCCCCCCACTGCTCTGCTCTGCTGTGGACTACTAAGCCGCTCACCCTTCTAAGATAAGCAGAGATGAGACTTTTTTACATGACATCCGTCAGGAACGCCAACTGGGTCATTCTAAAGGAATGACGGACACCACATAATTCCTCGTTTGGCAGGACTGTCCTGAAACTGTATGATGTCTGACACAACTGGAACCTGCCCCACAAACAATGAGACAACATAAAACATCCTCACAAATTTGCAAAACGCCCTTAAGAGGGTAATACTGCCCCCACTGAGAAGTACTGACACAGTTCTACTGTTCCCCCTCATTTTGCCTTTGACAATATAGAGGCCCTGAGAGGTTAAGTGATTACACTCCCAGCAGATTACTGACAATGACAAAGCTGGTTTCAGAAATGAGACTCATCAGCAGAAGCAAGAACTACAATCGTGCAGCCTGTGGAACAAAAACCACATTCACAGAAAGACAGACAAGATGAAAAGGCAGAGGGCTATATACCAGATGAAGAAACAAGATAAAACCCCAGAAAAAAACCTAAATGAAATGGAGATAGGTAATCTTCCAGAAAAAGAATCCAGAATAATTATAGTGAAGATGGTTCAGGACCTTGGAAAAATAATGGAGGCAAAGATCGAGAAGATTCAAGAAATGTTTAACAAAGATCTAGAAAAATTAAAGAACAAACAAACAGAGATGAACAATACAATAACTGAAATGAAAACTACACTAGAAGGAATCAATAGCAGAATAACTCAGGGAGAAGAACAGATAACTGACCTGAAAGACAGAATGGTGGAATTCACGGCTGTGGAACAGAATAAAGAAAAAAGAATAAAAAGAGATGAAGACAGCCTAAGAGACCTCTGGGACAACATTAAATGCAACAACATTCGCAATATAGGGGTCCCAGAAGGAGAAGACAGAGAAAGGACCCAAGAAAATATTTGAAGAGATTATAGTTGAAAACTTCCCTAACATGGGAAAGGAAACAGCCACCCAAGTCCAGGAAGCACAGCGAGTCCCATACAGGATAAACCCAAGGAGAAACACGCTGAGACACATAGTAATCAAATTGACAAATATTAAAGACAAAGAAAAACTATTGAAAGCAACAAGGGAAAAATGACAAATAACACACAAGGGAACTCCCATAAGGTTAACAGCTGATTTCTCAGCAGAAACTCTACAAGCTAGAAGGGAGTGCAATGATATACCTAAAGTGATGAAAGGGAAGAACCTACAACCAAGATTACTCTACCCAGCAAGGATCTCATTCAGTTTCGTTGGAGAAATCAAAAGCTTTACAGACAAGCAAAAGCTAAGAGAATTCAGCACCACCAAGCCAGCTCTACAACAAATGCTAAAGGAACTTCTCTAAGTGGGAATCACAAGAGAAGAAAAGGATCTACAAAAACAAACCCCATACAATTAAGAAAATGGTAATAGGAACATACATATCGATAATTACCTAAAACATGAAGACACAGGCTTGCTGAATGGATACAAAAACAAGACCCATATATATGCTGTCTACAAGAGACTCACTTCAGACCGAGGGACACATACAGACTGAAAGTGAGGGGATGGAAAAAGATATTCCATGCAGATGGAAATCAAAAGAAAGCTGGAGTAGCAATTCTCATATCAGATAAAATAGACTTTGAAATAAAGAATGTGACAAGACACAAGGAAGGACACTACATAATGATCAAGGGATCAATCCAAGAAGAAGATATAACAATTATAAATATATATGCACCCAACATAGGAGCACCTCAATACATAAGGAAACTGCTAACAGCTATAAAAGAAGAAATCGACAGCAACACAATAATAGTGGGGGATTTAACACCTCACCTACACCAATAGACAGATCATCCTAGATGAAAATAAATAAGGAAACAGAAGCTTTCAATGACACAACAGATCAGATAGATTTAATTGATATTTATAGGACATTCCATCCAAAAGCAGCAGATTACACTTTCTTCTCAAGTGCGCACAGAACATTCTCCAGGATAGATCACATCTTGGGTCACAAATCAAGCCACAGTAAATTTAAGAA
Organism: Lagenorhynchus albirostris; assembly: GCF_949774975.1. Lineage (NCBI taxonomy): Eukaryota > Metazoa > Chordata > Mammalia > Artiodactyla > Delphinidae > Lagenorhynchus > Lagenorhynchus albirostris. Next base: position 32,285,886 of record NC_083106.1, on the reverse strand, counting down.
AACTGAAATCATATCAAGCATCTTTTCTGACCACAATGCTATGAGATTAGAAATGAATTACAGGGAAAAAAAACGTAAAAAACACAAATACATGGAGGCTAAACAATACGTTACTAAATAACCAAGAGATCACTGAAGAAATCAAAGAGGAAATCAAAAAATACCTAGAGACAAATGACAGTGAAAACACGACGATCCAAAACCTATGGGACGCAGCAAAAGCAGTTCTAAGAGGGAAGTTTATAGCTATATAAGCCTACCTCAAGAAACAAGAAAAATCTCAAATAAACAATCTTATGTTACACCTAAAGGAACTAGAGAAAGAAGAACAAACAAAACCCAAAGTTAGCAGAAGGAAAGAAATCATAAAGATCAGAGCAGAAACAGATGAAATAGAAACAAAGAAAACAACAGCAACGATCAATAAAACGAAAAGCTGGTCCTTTGAGAAGATAAACAAAGTTGATAAACCATTAGCCAGACTCATCAAGAAAAAGAGGGAGAGGACGCAAATCAATAAAATTAGAAATGAAAAAGGAGAAGTTACAACACACAAGGCAGAAATACAAAGCATCCTAAGAGACTACTACAAGCAACACTATGCCAATAAAATGGACAACCTGGAAGAAATGAACAAATTCTTAGAAAGGTATAACCTTCCAAGACTTAACCAGGAAGAAACAGAAAAGATGAACAGACCAATCACAAGTAATGAAATTGAAACTGTGATTAAAAATCTTCCAACAAATAGAAGTCCAGGAGGAGGTGGCTTCACAGGTGAATTCTATCAAACATTTAGAGACGAGCTAACACCCATCCTTCTCAAACTCTTCCAAAAACTGAAGAGGAAGGGAAACTCCGAAACTCATTCTATGAGGCCACCATCACCCTGATACCAAAACCAGACAAAGATACTACGGAAAAAGAAAATTACAGACCAATATCACTGATGAATATAGATGCAAAAATCCTCAACAAAATACTAGCAAACAGAATGCAACAGCACATTAAAAGGATCATACACCATGATCAAGAGGGATTTATCCCAGAGATGCAAGGATTCTTCAATATATGCAAATCAATCAATGTGATACACCATATTAACAAATGGAAGAATAAAAACCATATGATCATCTCAATAGATGCAGAAAAAGCTTTTGACAAAATTCAACACCCATTTATGATAAAAACTCTCCAGAAAGTGGGCATAGAGGGAACCGACTTCAACATAATAAAGGCCATATACGAGAAACCCACAGCAAACATCATTCTCAATGGTGAAAAACTGAAAGCATTTCCTCTAAGATCAGGAACGAGACAAGGATGTCTACTCTCACCACTATTATTCAGCATAGCTTTGGAAGTCCTAGCCACAGCAATCAGAGAAAAAAAGAAATAAAAGGAATACAAATTGGGAAAGAAGAAGTAAAGCTGTCACTGTTTGCAGATAACACGATACTATACATACAGAATCCTAAAGATGACACCAGAAAACTACTAGAGCTAGTCAATGAATTTGGTAAAGTTGCAGGATACAAAATTAATGCACAGAAATCTCTTGTATTCCTATACACTAATGATGAAAAATCTGAAAGAAAAACTAAGGAAACACTCCCATTTACCACTGCAACAAAAAGAATAAAATACCTACGAATAAACCTACCTAGGGAGACAAAAGACCTGTATGCAGAAAACTATAAGACACGGATGAAAGAAATTAAAGATGATACAAACAGATGGAGAGATAGACCATGTTCTTGGATTGGAAGAATCAACATTGTGAAAATGACTATACTACCCAAAGCAATCTACAGATTCAATGCAATCCCTATCAAATTACCAATGGCATTTTTTACAGAAGTAGAACAAAAAAAATCTTAAAATTTGTATGGAGACACAAAAGACCGCAAATAGCCAAAGCAGTCTTGAGGGAAAAAAACGGAGCTGGAGGAATCAGACTCCCTGACTTCAGACTATACCACAAACTACAGTAATCAAGACAGTATGGTACTGGAACAAAAACAGAAATATAGATCAATGGAACAGGAAAGAAAGCCCAGAGATAAATCCACGCACCTATAGTCAACTAATCTATGACAAAGGAGGCAAGGATACACAATGGAGAAAAGACAGTCTCTTCAATAAATGGTGCTGGGGAAACTGGACAGCTACACTCCCTAACACCATACACAAAAATAAACTCAAAATGGATTACAGACCTAAATGTAAGACCGGGCACTATAAAACTCTTAGAGGAAAACACAGGAAGAACACTCTTTGACATAAATCACAGCAAGATCTTTTGTGATCCACCTCCTAGAGTAATGGAAATAAAAATAAACAAATGGGACCTAATGAAACTTCAAAGCTTTTGCATAGCAAAGAAAACCATAAACA